>NC_136067.1:1910804922-1911315973 GCF_964261635.1 Lissotriton helveticus | reverse complement strand
GCCAAGGAGTACTATGATAAAAAAATAAGCCTGTAAAAATGATTTTTTTTTAGAGACCAGCACATTTCCAAACAAAAAGGTTTGCAAAAACCAATGCAAAACAAAAATTACCAAATGGCTGATGGCCAATGCCAGAACTTGTATTTAGACAGAATATCGAATACACAAACATCAAGGGACATAATATCAAGGACAAAAATATTGTGAAGATAAGTTTCTATAGGTAAGTAAAGTTTTACTATATATAGCTCCACATATATGTACCATGAAGATATATATTTATATATTATTGCCTGACTGAACCGCCGCTGACACAGCCTGTCGACCATGGAGGTCGTGAATTATCCAGATTCGGGGTGTTCAGCCATTTGACGGACACCCGCGGCATGCTGTGTATTGCAGGCGAGGGACGTTTCCTGCACTGATGGCAGCGGCAGATTGAATCTCAACAGAACTGATTGGAGATGCCTCACATTTCTGTGTATTCAATTGTGGTAACATTTTGGCATCAAAGCAGATGATTTTCAAATTGCCCGCTCTCCAATGACAGCCCTACAGAGCATGCTGCCTTTCTATTGGTCAAGAAAACACCCAACAAAATCAATCAATTATTTCAACAGAACCCGAGTGTCATATGTTTTTTACCACATTGAGGAAAGCAAACACGCTGCGAAGGATTCTGACATGTCCCGGAAGTGCACCACTTGAGCTGAAGTTGTTGTGGAAAAGACGGGTTCTATCCCTGTGTAAATGGTGCAACCGCCGTGAGTTCAGCTGGAGTTTTTAAAGCAGAACATTTACAAAATTGGTTAAAAATGTTATATCAGGGCATAATACAGCTGATGAGGCCATGTGGGTTTGGGGTCCATAAAGCCAATTAACTGGAGGTTGGAAACACAGTTTCACATTCACATTTACTGAATACGATTGCAACAGCATAATAGGCTATGTTGCCAAAATCGGAGAGTAGATCAGCACTAGTGCCAGATTTACTTTTTGTGTCTGGGTAGCGTTACTTTTGTAACGGTAACATGATGTAAAGAATTTCGTGAGGAGTGAACTTAGCATTTAGCTCTATTTTCTTAGCACAAAATGTACCCTTGCATCCAAAATGGACCCAAGCTTGCATTTCCCCCCGACACCTGTACCAGACATTATATGAAAAAGATGTATTCTGAAAGGATTAGACATTGAACCATTGCCACAAGAAATTGGTGACCTGACTGTATTTGAATGCACCATACTACAGAATTAGCATTACTTTCAAGCAATTAACTGGAAGCAGCCAAAGACTGCTACACAACCTCTGAATTCATTTTAGAAGGTGCAAAATGGAAAGGTCTACTTACCATTAGAGTGTAAAAAAATATAGAAACACCAAGCACTGGTTGCCATGATGTAGAACTTTTTTTTGAGTTATATGACACAAAACAAAAGACTACTTAGTTTGTAGAAAGTAAAAAGAGATAGGGTTTAAGTAAAAGAAAAAACAATGGGCCAGATGTAACTGAATTTCGGCGGTTACCGACCGGTATTAGGCTATTGAGATGTACGTGGCTACATTTCAGATTCGGGAATTTACAGAATCAGTAATTTAAGGAATCTGTAAATTACTGATTCCTTAAAATACCGAATCGGTAAATTACCGAATCTGAAATGTAGGGATTACTCAAATTAGTGCATTGCATGGTTAAGGATTCGGGATTTACCACCAAATGAAAGTTGGTGGTAAATATTGAAATGCTTTGAAAAAGCTAATTTTTGAGTTTTTCAAAAGTGCCATGTGGCAGACATACATGCCCTTAGGGCATGTATGTTTGCCACATGTGCACCCATGCACTATTCAGGGGTGCAACATGGTGTCAATGTGACACCCTGCCACCCTTGAATGTGTTCCCCCATTACCGAATCGGTAAATACCGATTCGGTAATTCCCATTCATTCCTATGGGCCTCAAGGCCCATAGGAATGAATGGGAATTACCAATTCGGTATTTACCGAATATTACAGATTTGGTAAACTTTACCGAATACTTACCTACATACCATTTACTGATTCTGAAATACCGAATCGGTAAAATTCGGTATTTTAGAATCGGTAAATGGAACTTACCTACATCTGGCCCAATATCACGAAGACAGAGAAATAATCAATATGTTCTCTGAATTTGAAAGTGAAGAGATTACTTTAAGAGGACAGGTGTAAAGAGTAGAGGAAGAAAGATCAGAAGAAATATGTGATCACCAATAGTGGTTTGCAAAATGTGCATAATTTTGTTGCACGCAATTATACAACATTTTGGAAAAGTTATTTAAATCTGTCATCTTGTGCTATATTTTAGTGAGAAACACATCCTCACATCAATTTTGAAGGTGAAGGCCTTATTTTGCAATAAACAAATATCGCACACAACACAAGTGCCACAAACAAGGGCCACTTTTGTTCTGTCCATTTTCATTGCTCAAGAGCTTCAAAAATAGGATTTTTACTCGAGCGATCCCCAATTCTGCCAAAAGGCGTAACGGCATAATTTAACTGAATTTCAGGTAAACTTTGAGAATTTACATCAATTACACCAGTGTAATTGAAATTTCGCCTGAGCCTAATCACTAAACAACCTACCATTTCCAGTCTAGAGAAACAATGGGAGTGTGATTTAATTGTTCCAAGTGCAACCAGAGGAAGATGAACTTGCAAGATCATGAGACAAAAGACTGCAGGCCAGGTTCCTCTTCATACTTTCCCCTTTAGCATTACAATACAAAGCAAGTTGGTTATATTCTGAAGATGCACACTAAGGACAGAACATGGGATGTTTCTTCCATTTTCTGCTTGAATGTGAAAGGTCAAATTTAAGTTAGTCAGTTGGCTAAATGTTATATGTGGCAGTATGTTTTATACATTTTTGCCAGTGACATGTTGCAACAACTACTCAACATAAGGCAATCTTTGAAACAAGCTGAGCTAATGTTTTTGCACCTCACAGTTGGACCGAAGAGTTTTTGTATCGCGTGCATGGCAATATGAAGTGCATGCTGTAGAAGTTGGGTCCACCAAAATATGTTTGACACTAGGTTGTGCTGAGTATGCTTTGAATAAGAACAAATTCAAACATTTCTCGAGTAGAGATTGGTGAGCTTTGCTCAGTTGACCCAGCAAATGTATGAAATATGTTCACAAGTGTTTTTAGTAATGACGCACTTCACATGCAACAAAAAGAACCCGAAATTGTGATGGATTGTGAATTTCTTCTGGAGAAAGGAGTATCAAGCAAGAGAAGCACCACACATTTACATGTTATTGTGCCGAAAAGGATGCTGATGATTCTATAAATGATTTCATTGAATCATATGTGACATGTGTAATACCATACAAAACAGAAAGCAAAGATTGGCGAACCAAGGTTGTACTATTTCAAAGACAAAAGTGCACAAAGTAGTGCAGACGTTGCTTTAGACAAAAAGGCAAGTATTACATAAAAGGCAGGTTTGGCTTTCCAAGACTTGTCCTATCAAGAGGAAAGTGAACCACTGTATGTTTGTGTCAGACATACAGGGACTAGAATTCCACCAAAGAATACATATGTCTGCAGTGGGACAAAGTCCTTTAAATTCCTATATGATTATAAAGCAGTCATCTTGAGCATTTGGAGTGCAAACATTGACGAGCTGCTTCTTGCAGACATCTAAAGAACAGTTATATGATATGTCAAGTCCGAAATCCAAAGTCAGAGAAAGAGAAGTGACGGATTTCTATGATGTGGAATCACAGAAGACTCTGATCGAGAAGCTATGCACCTACGGCACCTGCGTGTTGTCACATACAGAATGCGGCACACATGAGCCATGTGACTAAATTAGTGGGTGATTGCTCTACGAGAATTCCAAAACAATAATCGGCTTTCTCTAGGACTAGCTGCCAAATGCAAACATCTTTTGAAATCCTTGTGGGAAATTGAAGTGATGGCAACTTTAGATGCCAAGAACACCAACGGTGGGAAACCAAACAAGAAGGATACATAATATCCACAAAGAGGCTCTGCCTTAGAAAATATCTCTTCATATGAAGTAGTATTTTATTACACATATCAGAGATGGGATTGACCCAATGAAGAGTTTATGCCCTTTTGTGTTCCAGGCTTTAAGGGAAATATCCAAATAGACTTAGTAAATCACTATCTTCTAACCAATGAAACAATAGAAAAGTGACTTTTCTACCCGGCTCTGCAGTAGCCCTTTAAGTCTTGGAGGAAAGAGAAGGATCTGTTGCACGAGCATGACAAATATGAGGCAAATGTTGATGCTGCTAAGAATTACAATAAAAGAAACATAATTTCCTAAGTACTTGGAAATGCTGGCAAGGGCCACTCAGGAAATTTTAAACAACTCCCCAGAGGGACCCAAAGCTCAAATGTAGAAATGGATGATCCCCTTGGTGATCTGCTCATTCAGAATGAAGCCTATATATCAATGAATACGGTAGAGGTATTAATGGAACAAGATCATAGGGGCACATGCATCAAAGGTTTTTGCAAGCGCAAACGGTGCTATTTACACAAAACGGCCATTTGCGATCACAAAATGGACTTTTGCAATGCATCAAACGCGCAATTTAGGTAATCTCAATTTTGTTTAGATTTCCTAAATTGCGATTGCATTTAAGGAATCGCAATTTGCCATTCCTTAAATGCAATGCAAGAACCATTTTAAATAGCCATTTCGCTATTTGGGGCCGCAAATTACTGAGCAATTAAACTGGTCGGTAATTTGCAAAAACTTTGAAAAAGTTTCATGTTGCACAGGCACAGGCCCTTGGGGGATGTGTGTGCGCAACATGGGTGCACATCACAATTTCAGGGGTGCAACAGGGTGTCCTTGTGACACCCTTGCACCCTTGAAATTGCATGTGCAATTTCCCATTCATTCCTATGGGCCTATAGGCCCATAGGAATGAATGGGGACCCACTCCTTAATTGCGACTCGGAAGTTGCGAGTCGCAATTAAGGAATATTTAGGAATCACAATTTTTATAGCGATTCCTACATGCATAGGCTTTTGTAAGTCCTTAATTGCGATTCCTTAATAATCGCAATAAGGTCTCGCAAAATCCTACCTTGATGCATGAGCCCCGTAATCTTTCAAACTGTTGTTGAGAAACTCAACACAGAACAAAAAGCTGTGTCTGACAACTTGATCCAAGGGCTTGGCCATGGAATGTTAATGCAGCTTTTGGCTATACAATAAACTTAGAACCTTGTATCCTCCCCATATTGGTCAATATAACATAAATAACGAACAGAACAACAAAGGCAAAAGAAGAGTGAAATAAAGAAAAGAAGAAACACGTACAAGAAAACAAAGCCTCCACAGCTTACCAAGCAGATGCTTCTCAAAGACAGGTGGCACTATCTAATATGTAACTTTGATAGTTAATAAACTAGTTGTATTTACAAGAGAAGAGACTTACTGTATGAAAAGTAATTAGGATCGTTCTTTTGTCAATCCCTTAGACCCTTGTTCTGGCTAAACCACAGAAAACACATTGAAGATCCTCTGCTTTCTGATCAGTTGTTGGAGGAGGACAGGGGGTTGCCATCGATCTTCTAAGTTGATGGGCATTAGGTTTGGTTGTCGTCGCTTTCTCAGAAGACTCAGATTCTTGTTGTGATTCACTGGTTTCTGCTATTTTTTGACAAATTTGTTTCCATTTTTCAATTGTATACACTTGTTGCACTTACAATTATAAAATATTTGATCCTCTTCACCCATTAGTTCCAATCTTTTGTGAAGTTTGGCTTGTCGTATTTCTGCTGCATCTCAAACTCTCTTCTGACCAGCCGCAGTTCATGTTAGCTTTTGTTTTGGATTAGTTTGGCATATGATACATTTGTCTTTGTTGAAGGAGTCCTTAAATTCTGAAGTTAGCAACACTCTGTCAGGATGTAAAGAACCTCTGCTACTACCTTCTTTGCTCATGTTTACAAATTTGAACCAACGGAAAACCTGAAACAAAAACAACATTAAAATATATTACCAGTATGATGGCTAAAACACATCATTATAGGGCTGCTATTTTGGCAAATGGTTGCTCTGAGGAGTTATTTTCTGTCTCCATGTGACTACTTTATCCCCTTAACCTGTTTTGACACCAAAATTAAGTATATAGGTCTCATGGTTCCTGAAATATTACATCATCACTTCAACACATCCGTCATTTTTAAAAATGTCGTCCAGAAATATTCGGCCCGATTTAACAACGTCTACCCAAACTGAATTACTTCTGTAATGATACTAAAACACAAATTCAAAGATGAAAATCTGAGGACAAATCTTTTTTACAGAGTTATATCAAGGAGCCTGGACTGTTAGAAGTATCCAGGAACCTATGTTTATTCAGAAGCTAGTCAAAAACATTACTATTTCCAAGACAAATACACCACCACACCACATCAGACGGATTACTCTCTTTCCCCTGAGGCGGAAGCCGGGGGCATTCTTTCCTTTCCCTCCATGTAAATTGAGCGCTTGTTGGCTGATAACATTTTTAATCGTGTAAATATTTTAACTGTGCAATTTTACCTCACTTAGCGAGGCGATCTTGTAGGCGAGACTGAAGTCGCTTGTAGGGTCTCTGCACACCGGCGCAGCCGATTCAGGCGGTGACGCCGGCACACAGAGGGACAGCCGCCATCTTTGGGGAAGGCAGGGTAGCGGTCCAGCTCTTGGACGCCTCCCGCCCTCCCCTGCTACTTAAGGTGTTAATTCCTGTTGGCTGGCAGACGGATTACTCTCTTTCCCCTGAGGCGGAAGCCGGGGGCATTCTTTCCTTTCCCTCCATGTAGGTTGAGCGCTTGTTGGCTGGTGACATTTTTGATCGTGTGGATGTTTTGGCTGTGCGATTTTGCCTCACTTGGCGAGGCGATCTTGTAGGCGAGACTGGGGTCGCTTGTGGGGTCTCTGCACACCGGCGCAGCCGATTCAGGCGCTGACGCCGGCACACAGAGGGACAGCCGCCATCTTTGGGGAAGGCAGGGTAGCGGTCCAGCTCTTGGACGCCTCCCGCCCTCCCCTGCTACTTAAGGTGTTAATTCCTGTTGGCTGGCAGACGGATTACTCTCTTTCCCCTGAGGCGGAAGCCGGGGGCATTCTTTCCTTTCCCTCCATGTAAATTGAGCGCTTGTTGGCTGATAACATTTTTAATCGTGTAAATATTTTAACTGTGCAATTTTACCTCACTTAGCGAGGCGATCTTGTAGGCGAGACTGAAGTCGCTTGTAGGGTCTCTGCACACTGGCGCAGCCGATTCAGGCGCTGACGCCGGCACACAGAGGGACAACCGCCATCTTTGGGGTAGCGGTCCAGCTCTTGGACGCCTACCGCCCTCCTCTCCATGTATTTCAACAGATGGGCCTCCCGTACGCACAGCGGGCGGGCGCAGTGGGCGCGCCTAAGGCAAGCCCGTCTGAGCCCGTCCGCGCCTGGCCCGTGCCCAGGGCCAGTCCCCCTGTGTGTCGGGCGGATACTAGCCGTATTACCTGGGGTAGAGATCAGCTTCTGCTATTGAGATCAGATAGGTGTCTGCCTACTACTCCCTGTTGTCCCTGCCACCTGGAGGACGCCTCCTTCATATGCCCTCACTGTAACTTTACACTTCCCCCTTGGTGCAAACGCTCCTCTCAACATACCAGTCAGGCCAAGCTTTCGACTCACCCTCTGATGTTGAAAGCGGGCTTGATTAATTGCCGCTCCCTTCCCCGCCATGCCAGTGAGATTTGGACGTCACTTGTCTCTGATGCTTGGGATGTTCTGTTTCTCACCGAATCATGGATTAGGGATATTTCTAATCCGGATATCTATTTGGCTACACCGCCGGGGTATCTTCTGAAAGGCATTAATCGAGAAGGGGGCAAAACTGGAGGGGGTCTTGCTATTATTTTAAAATCACACTTCACCCTGACCATTAGTAAACTTACGAATATTGGTCTGATTGAAGCTATGTATTTCACTATCGCGGACTCAGCTGCGGTAATCCTTGCCGGTATACTAGTCTACAATCCTCCTACTGCATCGACCCACTCACTAACATCATTAATCCACCTGACGGCAGACCTTTCCTTTAAACACTCGCACTTCATTGTGCTTGGTGACTTTAACCTACATGTGGATAATCCACTATGTTCGCAGGCTACCCATTTGTAAGAAAATATGCAGGGCTTGAACTTGCTTCAATTAGTGCAGGGTCCAACCCATATAGCTGGCCATACACTTGACCTTATCTTTTCTAACTACTTGAATATTAAGGTCCATCCCTCCCTTCCCCTTACCTGGTCAGATCACTATCTGGTCCCTTTTGACCTAAATCTGTTTTCGGGACCCAGGCCCACTGTACTAGGCAAAGAGGTTGAGAGAAAGTGGCATAAAGTTACCAATACTGCTCTGGATCCAGTATTTTGCTATCAGCCTGACCCCCTGCCTAGTGACATTGATGAAAGTGTGTCTAAACTCAATTCCGCTCTGCTCCTTGCCATTGACTCCATAGCCCCTCTTCAACCCATTACCTCCGCTAGATCCCGACCCTCTGCCCCTTGGTTTTCCCTAGCTCTACGTGAGGAAAAGAGCCACTGCAAGAAACTGGAACGTAAATGGCGACAAAATTAGGACCTTGAGTCTAAAACTAATTATAAAACGGCTTTAAAAAAAGTTCCTTAAACTAAAACGATCTACTATGAAAGACTTCTTCTCTTTACAAATTACAAATGCAAAGAATTCCTCTAAAACCCTCTTTAGCATTGTTAAAGACTTTGTTAACCCTCCCGCTAGGGCTCCTCAGAATTCTTCAAGTCAGGCGCTATGTAACGGCCTGTCTGATTACTTTCAAGAGAAAATTGACAATATCAGATCTTCTTTCCCTACTGCTTGGACTCCCCCGGCTACCTATGTCAGGGACTCGGAAACTACATCATTGATGTCCTTTAATGAGTTGACTATTGAGACTGCATCAAGGCTATTTGCCCATTGCAAATCCGGCTCCCCTTCTGATCCGGTCCCTGCTAAGGTCATGGGCAATTTGGCCCCTTTATTGGTCAAACCTTTTCTTTCTATCTGGAATGCCTCCCTCCACACTGGCAAATTTCCGACTGCTTGGAAGGAGGCTATGCTGGTCCCCATCTTGAAAAAGGCAGATGCGGATCCAGCACAATTTAGTAACTATCGTCCTATTTCCCTCCTCCCTAAACCTGCCAAGATTTTGGAAAAGGTCGTACAGCTACAACTGGCAGAATATTTAGAAAGCAACCTACTATTCCACGACTCTCAATCCGGATTTAGAACGGGTTTTAGCACGGAGACTGCTCTCTTGGAAGTATCTGAGACGATCCGTGAGTGTGTGGATGGGGGCGAGGAGGCCATGTTGGTCCTCCTCGACCTATCCGCCGCTTTTGACACGGTGTCACATAAGATTCTACTGGATCGTCTGAGGCAAGCTGGAATAGGTGGCACTGCACTGTCCTGGATTGAGTCCTTTCTTATAGGAAGATCTCAGAAGGTGCTTCTTGGACCTTTCAAATAAGAGGGTAAACCCCTTCTCTGTGGTGTCCTTCAGGGCTCTGCCCTGAGCCCTCTGTTTTTTAATGTTTACCTTGCACCTTTGGCTAGATTGGTGGAGTCCTGGGGGGTCAGAGTGATCTCCTATGCTGATGATACTCAGCCTGTGTTTTCTTTTAGAGATCACTCTGACTCCAGCTTAGCCAGCTTTGCCAGCTTTCGCCATTGCCTGGACAATATATGCTCCTGGATGACCACCAATCACCTTAGGCTTAACACTGATAAGACAGAGGTCTTATTTTTTAACCAGAAAACTCCGCTGTCCTCTAGCCTGTGGTGGCCTACGGTGCTTAACCCCCGCCCACTCCTGTTCAATCAGTACGCAACCTAGGCTTCCAGTTTGATGATGCCCTTTCCTGTAAAGCCCAAACAAGGTCACATCAGCCTGTTTTGGGAAACTACGGATGATTAAAAAGATCTTCCCATACCTCCCTCTAGATGCCCGCAGAACCATTATCCAGGCCCTCATTACATCACATCTGGATTATGCCAACAGCCTCTATGCCGGTGCCCCTCAGTACCAGATCGAACGTCTGCAGATTGTGCAGAATGCGGCGGCAAGACTGATTGGCAATATCCCTTATCGACAGTCGGTTGCTTCCTACCGCAAGAAGCTACACTGGCTTCCCATCGCCTGCCGCATCCAATTCAAGATTCTGACCCTCGCTTTTCGCGCTCTTAATGGCCTTGGCCCAGGGTACTTCAAAAAGCGATTGGTAGTGTCTCAATCAGTCAGATCTTTGAGATCTAATAGTCTATGTCTTCTGATTGTGCCACGCTTCCGACGTTCCAGAATGGGCGGTAGAGCGTTTGGCGTAATGACTGCCAAACTCTGGAACAGCCTCCCACTTGACCTGAGGTTCAGCCCTTCTGAATCCCTTTTTCGTAGTAAATTAAAAACTTGGCTGTTCTCCATGGCTTGAATTTAGTCCTTGAATCTTCCTTCCCTTTCCTGAGCCTTCCGTTTCCAGCGCCGGGACACCCCTTCGGGGGTAGCCGTGCGCTCTATAAGCTGCTTAAATAAATAATAAATAAATAAATAAATCAGCAGTAACTGGGAAGACAGTAACATCCTCACGCTCAATTTTAAGTTTGTGGAACCACAGATTGGAAACAATCCAACAAGCAAACTTCTTTCAATAACTAAGTTAAGGAGAGCTGAACTATGCTTTGCCAGAGGATTTCGGTGCATTCCCAGATTTACAAAAGCTAGTAAACCTGGGAATGTTTCAAAATGCTATGCCTTCCCCAGTGAGGCATAAGCAGGAGAAATATCTTAATTTGTTCTTGTTACTTCCCCATTCTATATGTGCTGCATTCAGCAGCACACACACACACAGAGGAATATGCTTCTAAGGATTGTTTTTGTGCCGGACATTGTCCCTCCTGCACAAATACAATCCTGCCAGTAAAGCAGGTACTCTTGCTCCATGGCGGAAGTGTGCCTGCATTGGGCCTAGGCAGCGCAGAGTGCACCAGTGCTAGGAGATAGCACAAATATGCCATATCTTTGTAAATTTGGCGCATTTCTGCTCACTCACTTTCACTCAATGCAGTGCAGCAAGTTGCCTTCCTGAGTTGATTTGCATGAAATGATTGTAAATCTGCCCCAACATTTCTGATTAGACAACCTAGTGCAGTAACCAGCTTAGTAGACTATAAGCATAAGACTATAAGCATAAGAAATACCGTAATGGGGACTGCAGAGCTGTTACATGCTGCCGGTGTGCTAAAAAAACATATCATATGGATCTGTGTCTATCACACCTAATCATTCACCATGCTGCTACACTCTGCATCTGCATCCATGCTGCTACACTCTGCATCCACATTTCTCCGTAGCGCTCATAACGCCTTACCTTGGCCAGATAATCGACGTCCTCGCTCGCCAGCCGATTTAGGTGCTGGGGCGATAGACGGCCGCCATTTTGTAGGTAGGCAGGTCAGCGCTCTAGTCGCTGGCTGCCTCCTACCCTCCCGGAAGGTTTAAAAACGCTGGGGAATCAAACCACACCGACCTAAGGGTGCTGGTGATGTTAGAGGGACCTATATTGAACTGCTAACTCTCCAATTGTGTTTTTGAACGCTAATCTGCAATTTTAGCACAGTTTACTCGTGATTTTAAAAATTTGTCACTTGCTCATATTAATGACTTTTTGTTGTGCAGGATGATCCACATTTCTCCGTAGCGCTCATAACGCCTTACCTTGGCCAGATAATCGACGTCCTCGCTCGCCAGCCGATTTAGGTGCTGGGGCGATAGACGGCCGCCATTTTGGAGGTAGGCAGGTCAGCGCTCTAGTCGCTGGCTGCCTCCTACCCTCCCGGAAGGCTTAAAAACGCTGGGGAATCAAACCACACCGACCTAAGGGTGCTGGTGATGTTAGAGGGACCTATATTGAACTGCTAACTCTCCAATTGTGTTTTTGAACGCTAATCTGCAATTTTAGCACAGTTTACTCGTGATTTTAAAAATTTGTCACGTGCTCATTTTAATGACTTTTTGTTGTGCAGGATGATCCACATTTCTCTGTAGCGCTCATAACGCCTTACCTTGGCCAGATAATCGACGTCCTCGCTCGCCAGCCGATTTAGGTGCTGGGGCGATAGACGGCCGCCATTTTGGAGGTAGGCAGGTCAGCGCTCTAGTCGCTGGCTGCCTCCTACCCTCCTCCATCCCTTCCACTGTCTAAATGTGCATTATCACCAGACGGCGCAGCGGGCTGGCGCAGCGGGCGCGCCGGAAGCGCGCCGAAGTCGCGCCTAAGTCCAGCCCGTCTGCGCCCGTCCGCGCTTGGCCCGCGCTGGGTGCCAGTCCCCCTGCCTCCACATCTAGACTGATCTATACGCCGGCATTTCTTACGGCACTACGGCCACCAAGCAGTAAATGTTGTCACAGATATGATCCAGGTACCTACTCCAATGTTCCTTATTCCCTCTACTGCTCACATTGTACCTTTTCTATGAATATTGCGAACACTGGGATTAAGGCTCCCACCTATCCGTCCTCTCCTAATGCCACCTTCATCTTAGCACTTATTAATGCGCGTTCTATGTGCAGACACAAGCAAGAAATCTCTGATCTTATACTAGACTCCCACCTAGATCTGCTGTTCATAACGGAAACCTGGTTGGATGGCGCATCAGACCCTGACTTAGTCATAGCGGTCCCCAGAGGTTTCACGATACATAGGCAGGACAGAATAGGCCAGAGAGGAGGCGGGGTTGCCATTATCTCCAGAGATAATCTCCCTATTAGGACCACATCTATACCATCTACTACCTGTGAAGCGATAATGTTCAGTATTCAACTCACCCCCCTTTTCAACCTCAAAGGCGTACTGATATATCGCCCGCCAGGAGCACGCGCCCCCTTCTTATCCAGCTGGGGGTCGATATTGGAATCCATAGCACTTGATGATCAATGCATGGTGCTAGGGGATTTCAATTTCCACCTCGAAAAGGCCAGCGATGCCAATACAGCTTGTCTCTTATCGGACATGGAAACGTTAGGGTTGCATCAACTTATTTCTGCCCCCACCCATGAGGCCGGTCATACCCTCGACGGCATATTTACCAACCTGGAGACATTGCATATCCTAGCGCTCCTTCCTATGCCATGGACCGACCACCATGCCATATTAAGCAAGTTAGCTATTCCAGACACCCCCAAGACGCGAGCATTTAACCATGCCCCCAAACAGGTGAGGGCGTGGAAAGACCTAAACCCGGAGACTTTTAATACTCTCCTGGTAAGAACTCCGCCTCTGTTGTCTAACGATCCCAGTGTTGCCACAGATTAGTTTCATAACTGGCTCAGCCAGGCCACACAGGAGCTAGTGCCACTAAAATCTGTTTTCCAGAATCGAGTTTCCCCCAGCGCACCCTGGTTTTCTGACGAACTTAAAAAGCAGAAACAAACTAACAAACAAAGAGAAAGACTCTGGCGAAAGCACTATGACCCCGAGAGCAAAATACTATATAAAGAGTCCCTCACTCGTTACAAACATATGATTGCGGAGGCAAAAAAAGCCTACTATGCCGAACAAATAGACAAGGCAAAAAACTCATGTAAGGAGCTATTTGATATAACCAAGCGTTTGTCAGGCGGCACGCAGGATCTCACACCCCCTCCTTCACAACATCTCTGCGATGCCCTATCCGATTTTTTTTTCAAGAAAGTCAATGAGATCTTCCAGGCTTTTTCTTTAAACACTAATATCAATCCACATCCCCTTCCTCTTACACCGCGTGACAATATAATTACACGCTTCGCTGACCTTACTATGGACCAGACGCAGAGCCTCATTTCAAGGATTAAAACAGGGTCAGCACTGGATCCTTGCCCGCTGAAAGTGCTCACACCAGTTATGGACACGCTGATTCCGGTCATTACACAGGTCTGTAACGCTGTGTTCAGATCGGGCATTTTCCCTGCCTCCTTGAAACACACGTTGGTTAAACCCCTTCTAAAAAAAGCCAATGTTAACAAAGATGAACTAAAAAACTATCGGCCGATAGCCAGTCTCCCCTTCCTGGCCAAGGTCATAGAAAAAGGTATGAACCAACAATTGTCGGAGTTTGTTGAGCGGTACCAGCTGCTCGACAACACTCAGTTCGGTTTTCGCAAATGTCATGGCACGGAGACCGCCCTCCTAAAAGCGGCAGACGATATCCGAGCCATACGAGATCAGGGGGGGACAGCAGTCTTGGTCCTGTTGGATCTCTCTGCGGCCTTCGACACGGTCGACCACAAGATCTTGGCCGACCGTGTCGAACGATTAGGTGTCCAGGAAACAGCGTTGGACCTACTTGTATCATTTTTGGCCAATAGAACTCAGGCGGTATCCCTTGGACCATACCAATCTTCCAAGGTGTCCTTGCCATGTGGGGTCCCCCAAGGCTCGTCCCTAAGTCCGACACTCTTCAACATCTACGTGTCGGACCTTGCTAGTGTCATCAAAGCTTTTGGGATGAGCCTGACCTCCTACGCCGACGACACCCAATTGGTACTGGCCATCAAAGGGGACGGGTAAGAAGTGGCCAAGTTATTCACCAGGGGAATGGTGGCCATAGGTGACTGGATGGCCACAAACTGTCTCAAACTTAATTCAGATAAAACTGAAGTGGTCATCTTCGGTCACCTTTCTCCGGGCTGGTCACCAGTATGGTGGCCATCATCGTTTGGAACTCCTCCCAGCCCAGCTCTTAAAGTTAGAAATCTGGGCATCACCTTTGATGCAGGTCTAAATTTTATGGCACACGCCAACAAGACTGCTGCAACTGCCCATATGAAACTCAGAATGATCAGGAAAATACTACCTTACCTACCTGACACTGCTGGGAGAACTCTGGTCAGCTCACTAGTCCTGTCTGCACTGGACTATTGTAATGCGCTATTCCTAAATGCACAATCCCGGGTGACTAACAAGATGCAGTCAATCCAAAATGCTCCTGCCCGGATGCTGGCGGGACTTCCCAAGTTCGCATCGGTTTCAAACACTATCAGGGAACTCCACTGGCTGCCGATACGCAGCCGCATCAAATTTAAATCACTGTGTATTCTTTACAAGGCTCTCAATAACCAAGGCCCCCTCTTTCTTATACACAATCTTGATCACTATATCCCAACCCGTTCCCTTCGTTCCTCTCATCACAACCACCTAGTTGTGCCTCGTACTAGAACAGTTACTTGGGGTGACAGGCGATTTCTGGTTGCCGCCCCCAAACTTTGGAACACCCTTCCTCTCCACATTAGGACCAGCCCTTCCCTTTTTATATTTCGCAAACAACTTAAGACTTGGTTATTTGGCCAATAGTGCTACTCTTGTAAGGTCTTTTAAATACTGATCCATCCCCTAAGTCAGCGCCGAGACGCCTACGGGTATTCGCCGCGCTCAACAAATGTCAATAAATAAATAAATAGATAAATGCGACTAGGTGGCAAGCACACATTACATGGAACCACTTGCCACATTGGATCATGAAACAATGGCAACACCCTTCTAACCACACACTGCCCTGTATGGTGTAGCTTGCTGCCCATGTAGGTAAGTGCTTCAGGGCCACACATAGTGGTAGTATGAGCTCTACAAGTGGGCAATCCAGTACAATACAATACAATACAATATTTATCACTTGCATCACCAAGATTTGTTTTGAACCTACTAAAATCTTTGTTTCCATTACAATTCAGAATGAAAACAAAATGTACTTCATTTGTGATATCATAACTGCTCGTATATGTTGAAATGTGTGTACAGTTTATTTACAGGTATTTACATTTTTGTGTGAATTAGAAACAAATTGGCAGCCTACAGTATTTCTTATAGCACTCCCAGTACACACGGCTACTGGAATTATGAGATTCTATGGCCAGGGCATTTTCAGCATAATTATGAATATACCACATTTGCCACATAATCCATCTTCTGCTGCATATTCTGTAGACTTTAACAAAAAAATGGATTTTGTTTGTAGCTCAAACAGATCAAATGTTACAAAAACAATTGCAATTTGTGCTGCTGTGTAGGGGAAGGTCCTATACAAAGGTTAAATGGTCACCTTTCAGTTACTTACAGCTGTATTTGGATGTGGAACTGGTACTGATGAAGTGGAACCTTTGCCCAGACAGGGCTAAAGTTTAAAAATTAGAAGAATAACAAAGGTGAAACTATTGAAAAAAGGTGGTGCATTAAGCAATAGAATTTCTGTTTTCTTGACACATAAATTATTCGCCACATAATTTATGCCGATGCTGCCTAATCCTAATTAATATATGTACAAAGACAATGGTTCTGTTGGGATTTACACAAATCTCTTTGTCAAATGGCAATTCTTCATACACAACCCTTCATATATATTTCACAATATCATTCTTGGAAATATTTTAAAGAACATACACACCAAAAGTTTTGATTTTCTCAAAAGAGTTTTCTTATTTCGAAAATCAGGTATGAAATAATCATAGACAAAACTAAACAGGGTTGTCCTAAACATCAAAAACATAAATATCACAATTACAATCAAGTGCTCAAGTGAGTGATAGTGACAAGTGATGACAGTGTAATGTAATAGTAACATATATAATTTCACATATATATCAGTCCAAAATTAAAAAAACTTGTTCCAACAATCACATATATTATTTCTTCAAGGTTGAAACTTAGTATGGACAGATCAGTGTAGCACAACGTCGACGTTTCCACCCTAGTAAATGGTGCAAATTTTCTGCCAACCGTATCGGGTCTTCATCAGGACAGACAACAAGGGACAACCTGAGAAGGAATAAGGGTTTGTTTTAGTTCTAGTTGTGTAAAGGGGAATTCTAAAAACGTGAGCCAGTACCAAGTCTGGCATAGCTCACCTGAGAATTTGGAGATTTTTCTGCTTTTTGCCAGTCGTCTGGGCAAGGAGAGTGTCAGCCGACACTCTCAGCAGTGAATCCGTCAATGCGGAATCTGTGGGTAATATTAAAAATCAATACCCAGCTAATCATCGGTATTTTTAGAAGACAACCATTCTTATCCGTACGTACCTTATGCAGTAAATGCCGTGAATTTCTTCACCAGCCGGTGAGAAAATTGAAGATAAAGATTATATCAATTACCTGGAGGGAAAAGGGAAAAGTTGGAGGCCTTAAGAAAATATAGGTCTCATGTAAACTCAACATTGGTGATAAACCATAGTTGGTGGTGAATCTACCAAAATTAATGCTATCTTTAAAAAGCATTTATGAACTATCTCTCCTGCATTCCGAATAACAGTGGTGTCCTGTTTACATAAACTGGGCGGTTTATTTATTATTTTTTTTAAAAACACACAGGTAAGTTATGCACTTTCTCGCTATAACACCATTAGTCTTACATAGTCCTCAAGGAATTAATGTTTAAGAGGCCCAGTATATGGTGCACTTCATTCAAGTTGGTGTTTAGAGAAAGCGGGAGCATAGTTTTAAAATGGTCAGGGAAACGAGAATGCCACTCTCGATATTTAAACAAGGGAAACAAACCCTTCCGATGTTCATGTCGGAAAATAAAGAGAGAGAAGGGAGCTTGTTTAATGCGCTCAGTTAATTTACGACTCGTGTGTTTCCACGTTAGTAAGTGGAGGCACACGCTTAGCGTACTTACTTGAAACACGAGCAGCATATGTCTGTCTGTTTGGCTTCACGCAATGAGTCATGAGTATGGGGCCGCGGGTCGCATAATATTTTAAGTCATTCAAGCGCGCCGCGTTGTCAATCACGAGATCGCCTTTGTAATCGGCAAAAGATAAAAGCCGGAGAGGAGCCTCCTCTCGTGGTTAACGTCTATGGCGTAGGTGAAAGGTAAAACATGGTGGGGAGTATCTCCTCTTATGGTAAAATTATTGGGCACTTGAGTTATTTGATCAAAAAGATCACGAATCTCGTACTATCAGCCTGTATAATATACGAAAGAGTGGTATGCAATTTCAAAACACTATCCGTAACTTATCGCATCTAATCAATTAATTATCAGACCAACCCCAAAAGGAATCATGAGATTTTAGCAGCACATACGTAATCCTAGGGTATTGTTAGTTGGCTACATTGCAATATGGAATATGGTTTGTCATGGTCTAACCATGTTACATACAGATGAAACTACATTAGATTTGTTAACACACAATAGATAATTGTAAGCTTATCAAAGGAGGAGATGCTCAGTCTATGTATGATTCTAAACTTATATCTATGTGTAAAATTACAAAGCGTAACCAGTGTCAATAAAGTACTATAGGAATCACAGTTTGCTCATTTGTAAGTATGTTTCTTCATGTTCGTTTAACCCCTGTACTACTGAATCAAGGATATGGATCCAAAGGCATTCCTTGTAATTGAGGATGGATGCCATATCTCTTCCTCTTTGGTGCAGTTCAGCTTTTTCAATCACCCACCATTCTAATTCCTCATGCGTGTGACCTTGGATGTTATAATGTTCGACAAGGGGAGCCCCTTGTACTGTGCACTGGATTCTGCTTTGATGTTGCATGATCCTATTTTTGACACGTTGGGTGGTCTGCCCTACGTATAGCTTTTGGCATGGGCATTTAATGGCATACACCACATTCTGGCTCTTGCAGTTGGTGAGTTTTGTGAGGGCATGTTGTTTTGTCCCATGTGTGAAAGAGTTTCCTGTTTTTGTATACTTGCAAACTTTGCAATTACCACATCTCTGGTGACCTATGATTGGCGGAAGGCCTAGTTGGGTTCTTATATCACTGGTCTTAGGTGTTTCTAGGAAAGAAGATACTACATAGTCTTTGAAGTTTTTTGCCCTTTTAAATGAACACATCGGGGGCTCAGGACATCCAATTTCAGGGCCAACCAAGAACGGTAAAGAATCTCTGCTATATGCCATGGTAAACTGGATGTCGGTAGAACAGTTGTTTAGCCAGGGCAAGAAGTTTTTCAAATTTTCTTCTGATCCCGTCCAGATCATCACGACATCGTCTATATATCTGTTCCATTTCATTATGCATTCTTTATGGGGGTTTTGATTAAAGTAGATGTATTTTGCCTCAAAGTCGTCCATGAATAGATTCGCTAAGCTGGGAGCGAACCCAGCTCCCATCGCCACTCCTCTGCATTGTAGGAAAAAGTCATTCAGGAACATAAAATAGTTTCTTGACATGGCGATTTCCAGCAATTGTACCAGAAATTCCGTAGGTACCCAATGAGGTAACGGACGAGTATTCAAAACATTTCTGATTACTTCTATGGCTTCATTTTGTGGTATGCTCGTATAGAGCGAGCATACATCCAAGGTAATAAACAATTGTTCTTGTTTGTTAAAAGGTTGATTTTCAAAGATCTGAATCGTATGCTTTGTATCGCGAAGGTAAGATCTGGTATTTACAACAAAGGGTTTAAGAAAGTTGTCCATATACTGGTTGATTGGTTCCAGAATGGATCCACACCCTGAAACTATCGGTCTCCCGGGTGGTTTACTCATATTCTTGTGTATCTTTGGTATTGTATAGATCGCCGGGATCCTTGGGTTAGTTTTATTTAGAAATTTAAATTCTAGTTCTGAGAGATAGCCATCTTCTAAGCCCTTTGTAGTTAGAGTCCTGATTAGTCTGGCAATCTATTTAGTTGGATCTCCTGGTATTCTGGTGTAACTGTTCGCACAATTGAGTTGTAATTGGATCTCAGTTATATAGTCAGTCAGTCAGTCAAAATACACTTTATTCGATTTTTGTAAAAATCATAAAAGGAAACAATGCAATACAATACAATTGTTTTTTAAAACAGCAAAAGATTTGATTGCAAATTTATAACATGAATTATTGATTTCATTTTGTCTTCATACTTACAATGGTTAAAATTACAAATAAAACCAGTTTTAAGATTAGATTAAAATAAGACTTTCCCAGATATTCTTTTCTTCCTTGATCTGAAGGCAGCTGTTAAGTAACATGCAACGCTAGAGATGGTTTGAGTGTCTGCCAGCAATTGGAGAAAAATTAAAGCTGGCCTTACTTGGATAAATCCTGCAGCCTTTAACACAGGAAATAAATATTTTGCCCTCTCAGTAGTATACAAACCACAAAAAAATATAAAATGGAGGGTATCCTGGATTGAAAACTGATCACAATCACAGGGTTGTCCATCTTCAGGTTTTGACCACACAGGGAAGTTGCCAAGTGTGTAATGAATTAAGTTCAACCTAAATTTTGTTAGCAGGAGTCTGTGGAGTGGGTTAGTGACGATTTTTAAATATGGTTCCAGAGAGGGAGTGGTGGTTAAAACTATGAGAGCCCGTACCGAGGGTTTCCTCAGTTCCAACTCCTCTCTCGCAAAACGAGCCCTCTCCAGAAACTCTTGCTTAATCCATCTAATGTCTTCCCTCCTGATGTTGGTTGGGTCATTAAAGAGCTCCGGTCTCCCCAGCGTGGCAAAAGCTGATCTGATGTATTTCAGCCAGGGTATTCTTATGGCATTATCCCTTGAAATTACATCTTTAAGGATTGCATGATTTAGTGTTAGCTCGGAGTTCACCCATGTTTTGGTCCAGAAAAGAAGTGGGGCTAATTTTAATTTGTCAATAATATGAGGCAAACCCATTTCACCCAAAAGGAGGAGTACACGAGAAAACCGGCAGCAACTGCCTTCCGACCTTGTTCAACTTTTACTCCAGCAAACCATCTCGTGAATGACCGGGTCATTGCATATGAAAAGGTGGTTATGAGCGAAGTGATGGATTTATTGAATGACTCCAAATACATCAAACATAATATATCCAAGGGTGAAAGACAAGCGCTCTATGACTTAAAAGCAAACCAGTCAATAGTCATAAAAACAGCAGACAAAGGGGGAGCAATTGTAGTCCAAAATAGAGAAGACTATATAACTGAGATCCAATTACAACTCAATTGTGCGAACAGTTACACCAGAATACCAGGAGATCCAACTAAAGAGATTGCCAGACTAATCAGGACTCTAACTACAAAGGGCTTAGAAGATGGCTATCTCTCAGAACTAGAATTTAAATTTCTAAATAAAACTAACCCAAGAATCCCGACGATCTATACAATACCAAAGATACACAAGAATATGAGTAAACCACCCGGGAGACCGATAGTTTCAGGGTGTGGATCCATTCTGGAACCAATCAACCAGAATATGGACAACTTTCTTCAACCCTTTGTTGTAAATACCAGATCTTACCTTCGCGATACAATGCATACGATTCAGATCTTTGAAAATCAACCTTTTAACAAACAAGAACAATTGTTTGTTACCTTGGATGTATGCTCGCTCTATACGAGCATACCACAAAATGAAGCCATAGAAGTAATCAGAAATGTTTTGAATACTCGTCCGTCACCTCATTGGGTACATACGGAATTTCTGGTACAATTGCTGGAAATCGCCATGTCAAGAAACTATTTTATGTTCCAGAATGACTTTTTCCTACAATGCAGAGGAGTGGCGATGGGAGCTGGGTTCGCTCCCAGCTTAGCGAATCTATTCATGGACGACTTTGAGGCAAAATACATCTACTCTAATCAAAACCCCCATAAAGAATGCATAATGAAATGGAACAGATATATAGACGATGTCGTGATGATCTGGACGGGATCAGAAGAAAATTTGAAAAACTTCTTGCCCTGGCTAAACAACTGTTCTACCGACATCCAGTTTACCATGGCATATAGCAGAGGTTCTTTACCGTTCTTGGATTTGACCCTTGAAGTGGAAGAAGAAAAAATAATAATGAACCTATACAAAAAACCAACTGATCGCAACACGTTACTCCAGTACAACTCTCACCATCCCAGAAATCTGAGAGACAACTTGCCCTATGGGCAGTTTTTGCGCTTGCGCAGAAATTGTACTAGACGATCTGACTACTTCAAAGAAACAGACCTTCCCATCATGAAACTACAAGACAGAGGTTATCCCAAAGGTCCTCTAAACAGGGCACGTAAACGGGCATGGTACCGGCCTCGAGAGACACTACTTGAAGCACAAGAAAAATCTGAAGGTTTTGATAAATTAATCAGCGTGACAACGTTTAATACAAGGAGCCATGAAATCAACAAAATTGTGAAAAAATACTGGAACTTGGTTGGCCCTGAAATTGGATGTCCTGAGCCCCCGATGTGTTCATTTAAAAGGGCAAAAAACTTCAAAGACTATGTAGTATCTTCTTTCCTAGAAACACCTAAGACCAGTGATATAAGAAGCCAACTAGGCCTTCCGCCAATCATAGGTCACCAGAGATGTGGTAATTGCAAAGTTTGCAAGTATACAAAAACAGGAAACTCTTTCACACATGGGACAAAACAATATGCCCTCACAAAATTCACCAACTGCAACAGCCAGAATGTGGTGTATGCCATTAAATGCCCATGCCAAAAGCTATACGTAGGCAAGACCACCCAACGTGTCAAAAATAGGATCATGCAACATCAAAGCAGAATCCGGTGCAAAGTACAAGGGGCTCCCCTTGTCGAACATTATAATATCCAAGGTCACACGCATGAGGAATTAGAATGGTGGGTGATTGAAAAAGCTGAACTGCACCAAAGAGGAGGAGATATGGCATCCATCCTCAATTACAAGGAATGCCTTTGGATCCATATCCTCGATTCAGTAGTACAGGGGTTAAACGAACATGAAGAAACGTACTTACAAATGAGCAAACTGTGATTCCTATAGTACTTTATTGACATTGGTTACGCTTTGTAATTTTACACATAGATATAAGTTTAGAATCATACATAGACTGAGCATCTCCTCCTTTGATAAGCTTACAATTATATATTGTGTGTTAACAAATCTAATGTAGTTTCATCTGTATGTAACATGGTTAGACCATGAAAAACCATATGCCATATTGCAATGTAACCAACTAACAATACCCTAGGATTACGTATGTGCTGCTAAAATCTCATGATTCCTTTTGGGGTTGGTCTGATAATTAATTGATTAGATGCGATAAGTTACGGATAGTGTTTTCAAATTGCATACCTCTCTTTCGTATATTATACAGGCTGATAGTACGAGATTCGTGATCTTTTTGATCAAATAACTCAAGTGCCCAATAATTTTACCATGAGAGGAGATACTCCCCACCATGTTTTACCTTTCACCTACGCCATAGACGTTAACCACGAGAGGAGGCTCCTCTCCGGCTTTTATCTTTCGGCGATTACAAAGGCGATCACGTGATTGACAACGCGGCGCGCTTGAATGACTTAAAATAATGTGCGACCCGCGGCCCCATACTCATGACTCATTGCGTGAAGCCAAACAGACAGACATATGCTGCTCGTGTTTCAAGTAAGTACGCTAAGCGTGTGCCTCCGCTTACTAACGTGGAAACACACGAGTCGTAAATTAACTGAGCGCATTAAACAAGCTCCCTTCTCTCTCTTTATTTTCCGACATGAACATCGGAAGGGTTTGTTTCCCTTGTTTAAATATCGAGAGTGGCGTTCTCGTTTCCCTGACCATTTTAAAACTATGCTCCCGCTTTCTCTAAACACCAACTTGAATGAAGTGCACCGTATACTGGGCCTCTTAAACATTAATTCCTTGAGGACTATGTAAGACTAATGGTGTTTTAGCGAGAAGGTGCATAACTTACCTGTGTGTTTTTAAAAAAAAATAATAAATAAACCGCCCAGTTTATGTAAACAGGACACCACTGTTATTCGGAATGCAGGAGAGATAGTTCATAAATGCTTTTTAAAGATAGCATTAATTTTGGTAGATTCACCACCAACTATGGTTTATCACCAATGTTGAGTTTACATGAGACCTATATTTTCTTAAGGCCTCCAACTTTTCCCTTTTCCCTCCAGGTAATTGATATAATCTTTATCTTCAATTTTCTCACCGGCTGGTGAAGAAATTCACGACATTTACTGCATAAGGTACGTACGGATAAGAATGGTTGTCTTCTAAAAATACCGATGATTAGCTGGGTATTGATTTTTAATATTACCCACAGATTCCGCATTGACGGATTCACTGCTGAGAGTGTCGGCTGACGCTCTCCTTGCCCAGATGACTGGCAAAAAGCAGAAAAATCTCCAAATTCTCAGGTGAGCTATGCCAGACTTGGTACTGGCTCGCGTTTTTAGAATTCCCCTTTACACACCTAGAACTAAAACAAACCCTTATTCCTTCCCAGGTTGTCCCTTGTTGTCTGTCCTGATGAAGACCCGATACGGTTGCCATAAAATTTGCACCATTTACTAGGGTCGAAACGTCGACGTTGTGCTACACTGATCTGTCCATACTAAGTTTCAACCTTGAAGAAATAATATATGTGATTGTTGGAACACGTTTTTTTAATTTTGGACTGATATATATGTGAAATTATATATGTTACTGTTACATTACACTGTCATCACTTGTCACTATCACTCACTTGAGCACTTGATTGTAATTGTGATATTTATGTTTTTGATGTTTAGGACAACCCTTGTTTAGTTTTGTCTATGATTATTTCATACCTGATTTTCGAAATAAGAAAACTCGTTTGAGAAAATCAAAAATTTTGGTGTGTATGTTCTTTAAAATATTTCCAAGAATGATATTGTGAAATATATATGAAGGGCTGTGTATGAAGAATTGCCATTTGACAAAGAGATTTGTGTAAATCCCAACAGAACCATTGTCTTTGTACATATCTTAGAACCCAGGTTCTGAGGGTCACCGGGCCACCCCATTATATTTAATGGTAATCCTAATTAATGGCTCTGTGTGTGCCAGAGAGAGATTTTCAAATAGTTCACTTGATAAAATCCACTCACTTTGCAAAGGAAGAAAACTATACAACATTTTCACGTTAAAAGAATAAGAAGCGATTTGTCAGAAGATATAGCCTGACGTTTAAAATGTCTTGGAACATGTAGCAAATGTAACAGCACAAAATAGCACTGAAAGGGATTGTTAATGCTTATTATTCTTCTGAATCCCCTCACCTCTATAGTGTGCCAGCTGCCTTGGTCGTTTGGGGGGGGCAAAGATTAGTATGGGCTGGTCCGGCCCTGAAAGGCCTCCGTGGCTATGGCCCTGCTTTAAAAAAAAGGAAGCATTCACTCCAGAAAAAGTAATTTTCTCTTTCTTTTTTTCATTAGGTTGTGTCCTAAAAACAAAATGAGAATAGTACTCATTGCTTGCTAAACTTCCTTTAAATTATTCTCAGTATCAGGTTAGTAACCAAGAAAGATAAAAAGGTAAATCCCACCAGCTAAAATGCATTATGCTTTGACTCTGTTTCTCAATAAAGTCACATAATTATCAAAATGCCAATGTTGCTGTTAAAAGTAAAAAAAATAAAACAATGAAATTCACTGCAATACTAATGCTAGAAATTGGGTTATGGTTGTGCCTGTAATGGGTACATCCTACTGAAATGTACTAGTTCGAGTTTGCAATGCAAACCATACTTCAAGTCACCCCTCTCTGCAATACCTAACTGGCACATTTCAGTTGTTTTACATGTTTGACCCAGAACCATAATTAAGTTTCTAGGTTTCTAATGGTGGGCCTGAGTCACATTGGGAAATGTACACTTTTTTGTATGTTCACTATTGTTTTGATCTTTACAAACTATGGGCCCGATTCACAGAATGAACTTAAGACTAAATCCTAAACTTACTACTATTTGGTATTCACAGAATGCACTTACTACTTTCGGGATTCACAGAGTGAACTTACTACTTTCGGGATTCACAGAATGAACTTACTACTTTCGGTATTCACAGAATAGATTTAAGACTACTAACTTTACATCCGCACTCAGGCCGGAAATGCTGGCCCGGAGGCGGAGCTTCCGGCTTGAGGGCGGAGCTTCCGGCCCGGAGGCGGAGCTTGTGGCTTGGAGGCGGAGCTTCCGGCTCGGAGGTGGGGATTTAGCCATGGCTGAAATCTCCACCTCTGGGCCGCAAGCTCCGCCTCCGGGCCGTAAGCCTCGACTCCGGGTCGTAAGCTCTGCCCCCAAGCCGGAAGTTCTGACTCCGGGCCGGAAACTCCGCCACTGGACCGTAATTTCCGGCCCGAGTGCGGACGTAAAGTTAGTAGTCTTAAATCTATTCTGTGAATACCGAAAGTAGTAAGTTCATTCTGTGAATCCCGAAAGTAGTAAGTTCACTCTGTGTATCCCGAAAGTAGTAAGTGCATTCTGTGAATACCAAATAGTAGTAAGTTTAAGATTTAGTCTTAAGTTCATTCTGTGAATTTGGCCCTACAAGTTTAATGTTACTAAAAGTACTTTTACAACTGTAGTAACTCCGCAGTCTGGGGAGAACTCTTCTCATAAAAAGGCAGAATAGGCCTATCTTTTTATGTGCAGATCTTTGCCATAATGCGGATTCTCCACAGTTGTAAATGTACTATTAGCACCCTCTTACCAGCACGCAGGCAGTCCAGCCAAGCCTGCCACACCAGCGGGACGCCACTTCGCTCCTGGGGCCCTGACGCTGTGGTCTCGCCGCCCAAGCTCCATCGCGGCGGCTGGAGACTACAGCTCCCAGAGGGCTGAGCGACAACTTCCGCCCACTTCCTCCCGCAGCGCGCCCGGAGGCGCTATTAAAACGGGGCTCTTCCTCGACGGAGTTGGGACCCTCTTACCAGCACGCAGGCAGTCCAGCCAAGCCTGCCACACCAGCGGGACGCCACTTCGCTCCTCGGGCCCTGACGCTGTGGTCTCGCCGCCCAAGCTCCATCGCGGCGGCTGGAGACTACAGCTCCCAGAGGGCTGAGCGACAACTTCCGCCCACTTCCTCCCGCAGCGCGCCCGGAGGCGCTATTAAAACGGGGCTCTTCCTCCGCATCGCGGACGCGCGCGGACGGCGCCGGGCGGAGCCCGGGCAGAGGGCGGGCCGTCTGTGGCCGTCCGGGGATGAAGAGGGACGGGACGGGCCACCCCCCTTGGCTCCAACGCTTTCCTCTGAGAACACTGCCAGGTACTGTACTGCTTGTTTGCGCAGGGAAGCTGTATAGGGTATTGAAGCCCTTTGAAAGACATTAGTCTTACCCTTTGACCTCACGCAACAGGAGTGGCAGTAACCCACGCTGCATAGATTTGTCGCGAAAAGGCAGGAATCTTCAGGGGAACTATGTCTACCCATCCTAACACTCGTTCGGCTGGGAATAAATCAAATAAAAAACCCACCCTGAAACCATCCAGGGGGGAAACAACAAAGGAGGGAGCCCTTGTAAATGGGAACAAACCAACGGCAATTGACTTAATGCTAAAGAAAGTGACAGGTGAAATTGAACGCATGGAACGGAGTTTATCCTCCTCGCCGAACCTTAATGCCATCACTCAAACACCCTCCAGAGATGTCTTAATAGTAGATAGCCCAAATACTCAGGGCAGTGTATCTCAAATAATTAATGATATAGAGGACATCCCTTGTGCACAAACCTCAGGTCTAGAAACCTCTGAGCTTAATGATATAACCCTTAGGAAAAAAAGGAAGCGACTGGGGAGAAACAAGGGACATCAGAGACAGAGGAAAGCACCAGTAAGAGACAATTCTCTAACACGCACCCAAGAGCACACATTAGCAGTAAATGTCTCTCAAGTAGAACCTATACCACCAGGGTGGATTGACACGGTAGTTATGGATCTGAAAAAACAACTAGAATCATTCATCACAGCACAACTAAAGCCTATTATAAGTAAGGTGGATAAAATATTGTGTGAGCTCGCCAAACAAGCTAAGGTACTAGAGCACACACTTATTAAAACTCCCCCCGACCCACCCCAATTAATTGAGGAAGTCGCAAATGATAAGGTATACCCAAAGAGAGCGCAAAATAACAATTGTGTCAGTCACTCCCAGCAAGAAATAGTCCAGATTCACGAGGCCCCTAAAACTGTTCAAAACCCCAAAGGGGGTACTAATGATAACTCAAGAGGGAGACATAACCAAGGGGCAAATAATACACAAAGAGATAAACCCACCCCACAACCTTTAATGCAATGGAGACAAGACGATCGCACCCAGAGGGAAGGGAATTATAATTACTGTCACACAGACCCTGACCCCTTTTATAACAACAATGCTCCACACATAGATCTCCCCCCCGAGGAGTGCCCTTTTGTAGTTATCTTTGCAGGGGTCCCGGAAATTAGGTCAAATGAGAGGGAAACCCAATACCAACTGCTGTCCAAAATCTCCAAGTGGCTGAACATCCATAGGCCCTTAAACAATGGGGAGAGAGGAGAGATAGCAAGTGTAAGAAGGGCAAGCTGGATTGGAGGGAGAAATAAAGATATCAGAGGTGACTGCATAGTTGCACACTTCACGGATACGAGTTTGGTTGAGTATATCTTGAAGAATTCCAATAGGAACCAAACCAGCACCATTTGCGCACTCCCACTTGGGTATTTTTACCCTAGGTTTAGGAATAACAATCGCGGGGGCGACGAAGGAGGGTGGACGCGGGTTAGAGCACAACGTCCACACAGACCGAGACTAGCAAGCCGCCCTGAACAGCCCTACCCCCCCCCCCCCCCCCCGAGATTACGCACAATGGTCAAATAGATTTGCCCCATTCCAATCACTAGAAGATATTGATTGACTCATACCCACAGAAAATAATAGCGACGTAAGCCTGGCTACCAGTGGCTGCTCTGGCCCAGAAACACAGGGTGTACGTGGGACTGAGGAGAGCATCCAAACTGGGAGTACAGACTTACCGCGGAGGCAGGGGGGAACCAAAGTATCTAAAATAGATTCACAAATAGCTGGGGAGGACAGATTAATCCTGACACCCATAACAAAAGGCAAGGACAAGATGGAGGGTCTGACCATCCTTTCTTGGAATATCGCAGGGCTGGAAGCCAAATTCAAAAGTAAGGAATGGTTAGAATTCATAAAGTGTTTCCATGTTATAGCACTCCAAGAAACTTGGGCAAAGGACTCAGGCCCATGCCAATTGGAGGGCTATAAGTGTTTTTTTAAACCTGCCCAAGGAACAAACTCGGGTAGAGCAAAAGGAGGCCTAGTAGTCTATGTAGACTTAGATCTGAAAGGTAACTGGTCATACCCAGATTGTCTCTCAGACAATATACAAACAGTCAGACTCCTTCACAAGGGGGAGAGTCTACTGTTTGTAAACTTCTATAACTCCGGACCAGTGGAAGGGAACTTCCCAATACTAGCGGAGCTGGAAAGTAGACTAAATGAGGAACTAGAGCAAAGGACAACGGGCCAGAACCAACTGTTCTGTTAATGGGGGATTTTAATTGCCATTTATGCCCCAAATTACTCCCCTCGACCCCTGACTGGTCAGCTTGTCCACTAGAAAAGGGCCCCCACTTTACTCATTGTAAAGAGGGAACAACCTTGATGAAGTTAATAGAAAATTTTGCCCTCGTTCATGTTATGGATTTAGCGGCTCTCAAGGTAGGCGAATCCCCAACACCGACATTTAAGGGTAAAGGCGGGGGGTCCATAATAGATTACATAATGATCTCAGCTAGTGCAAGAGATCAGATTTTAAACACAAGGACGGAGTGGAGTCCCTTCAGTGATCACAACCCCATTATAATAGAAATAAAAGGGAATGATTTAACCAAAAAAGATCCAGGGTTGATTCACCAATCAGAAATTCAACCTATTGTCCAAGGGAGACGCTTAAGGTGGACAGTAATTAATCCCCAGGAATTTTACGTCAAAACTAGTGGACGAAGGGAAAGCCCACATAGAGACCTGTTTAGAACATACAACAGAGGACAAAGGAGTAGTAGAGGCATTTGAGAACTTGACTAAAATAATTGAGAGACTCCTGACAACCAGGAAGCCAGTAACGCAGCTATCCACGCCAAGATGGTTTGACTCAATCTGCTCTAAAGCGCTAAGAGACTTAAAACTGAGCCTGAAAAAAACCCCAAGAGACAAGGTTGAAATCACTCGCTGCAGAAAAAACTATAAAACCCAGGTAAAGATCAGGAAAGGGACTCTTCAAAAAGAAGTTTGGGCAGACCTAAGGGAGGCTGGTGAGAACAAAGACTATGCCCAGTTCTGGAAAATCATAAATAGACCATGTTTTCGTGATTCAAACTCCCCAGTCATCAGTTCTAACATCTTACCAGAACAGTGGATTGCTCACTTTAAATCCCTGTACAACCAACAGGAGATAGACGCTGGTGATGGAATATGGAGGGGACCAAGGGCAGACAAATTAGAATTATCTCGGGATGAAGTACTCAAAGCAATCTTAGGTCTAACGCGAAATAAAGCTCCGGGTCCGGACGGGACCCCCCCTGATCTTTTCCTGAGTAACACTGACCTATGGGCCCCAATGGTAACAAGAGTATTGAATGCAGCAATCAAAACGGGTCTGCCGAGATCATGGTCCACTGCGGTGATTGTCCCGATTTACAAAAAAGGCTGTAGGGACAGCCCGCAGTGTTACCGTCCAATCTCGCTCATTGACGTTTCTGCCAAGGTACTAGGGAGGGCACTTCTCAACCGTCTACTAGATTGGACTGACACCAATAACATCCTGGTGGACACCCAGTATGGGTTCAGAATAGGCAGGTCAACTACCGACCAATGCCTTAACCTATACTTGCTCTCCGCTAAGTACACCAAGGCATCGGATGGCACCATTTACATGGGGTTTATGGACTTAGCAGCCGCCTTTGATAATGTTAACCGAGCTAAACTCTGGACACTCATGTCAAACCTAGGCATTGACCCGGATCTCATTAACATCTTAAGGGAGCTACACTGGAACACTACTGCCAAGGTCCGCTACAGCGCGGGGGGGTGAGTACTGATCCCTTCCTGTGCTCGGGCGGGGTGAGGCAGGGGTGTATCCTGGCGCCATTCCTGTTCTCCCTCTATATAAATGGCCTGGAGAATGACCTCATAGCATTGGGAACCGACTGCCCTAAGGTGGGCACGCGTCATCTGCCAGTACTTTTGTACGCCGATGACGCGGTTCTCCTAGCCCGAACGGCTGTTGGTTTGCAACTGTTAATCAAGGGTTTCTCGGATTTCATGAGGAAATTGGACCTCTCTGTCAATATGACAAAATCATTTATCATGATAGTGGGGAAGAAACCTCAAAAGAAATTTGCATTCAAACTGGGGAATCATGTCTTGGACACTGTTAAAACATTCCCATATCTGGGCCTTTTATTTGACGAGAAGTTAAACTTCGCCCCTTTGATTGAGGAGAGGGCGAGGAGACTAGTATCAGCTAATGGGGCCATATTGAACTTTGCACGCCGAATGGGTCGCTGGTCCCCAGAACAAGTGATGACTTTGTATAGATCAGTGAGTATCTCAAAGACCACTTACGGAGCAGAAGTGTGGGGCTACAGAGATGCACAACTAATCCAAAGAAGGGAAGATAAATTTCTAAAAAAACTATTAAAACTTCCGCCGAGCATCACTGCAGCAATTACTCACGAAGAGCTGGGAACCACATATATTGCTGATACTATTAGACTGAGACCTATAATGGCCTGGCTCAAAATTTGGACAAATCCCAAGGCAGAACTATCCAGACAGATTATCCAGGATTGCTTGCTGAATGAGAAATACCTTCAAATCCCATGGCTGAAATACGTCAAAGATACTCTGGGGGATATTGATGAACATATGCTATTCTTGGACCCCACCAGGGTGGATATATACTCTAGACATTCTGTACAAAGCCTACTGTTGGATAAATTTAATGGCAGGAGGAGGGAGTTGGATTTAACTAAATCCTCGGCAGTTGCCCACTCCCTTGTCTCTAATCAAGTTGGCATGGAACCGTACCTCTTTTTAATGTACAGTCAGCACGAGAGGTTTTTAATGACTCGTTTTAGGCTCAATTTGTTGCACCATATTTTAGCTTATCCATCAGGTTTTACCCAAACAATTGAGCAGAAGGGTGCCTGCGGCTGCGACAATAGGTCTCCGCAGGACACCCTTCACCTTGTTTTATTGTGTCCTTTTTATAAAACACCGCGCCAAAGATTTTTGGTGGGTGTTTTGAAGGACTCAAATATTACCCATGCTAAATCTGCCTTATTGTTCCTGCAAAGAGCCACTGAAACGCGAACCCTATTTGCTGTTATAAGTTTCCTTAAAATTGCTTTTAAACTGAGAAATACAAGGGGATGATGAATTGGTGGGTTAGGGAGGTATCTGAAATAGTATATGGGGTCCTGCATCACATTTGCTTACAGGTTTTTATCTGTCACAAAAATCCTTCTTTTTTTTGGATGTCTTTTTCTCTGTCTTCTTTTTAACAATTGTCATGTTGCTCAGAATGTTCCTTTTTGTGATTATGTATTATGATGATTATGTATTTTTATGATGGTTTTTAACCTTCGAAACAAATAAATGATTTGATTTGAATTACTATTAGCACAATTAAACTTGTAGTTTGTGAATACCAACAAAATAGTAAACTTACACATATATGTAAGTTTACCTTTGTGAATCAGGCCCTGTGTTTTTTCTGTGTTTATGCCACGGCAATGAAAAATAAAGTTGCCCAATAACACATGTTATTTAGAGCAAATGTACTAATAAAAAAACATTTATTTCACCAGTGCAAAGGCCAAATTCGAGTTTATTACTACAGTACAGCAATATTGACACTGAAAATCACTGTTTATTGACTCAGAGACAGAATGCAATAATTTCTTTATACAATGCAACAAGTTCTTTTTGGAACATTTTGTACATAATTGTCAAAGGACGCCAAAGTTATTAAGAAAACAAAAAATTCCATTTTCTATGGAAATTCAGTTTTAACTAAAACAACACTTGTGCTATAGCCACCAGTGTGTTTTATTTATATGTACAATCACTGAAAAAACAAAGGTTAAAGTCAGATTATAGTTAGGTATTATAATATTTTACTTTATAATGAAGAACCTTCGAAATTCACTGAAAAAAACAAAGGTTAAAGGGACATTAGGTGAATATATCTGTTAGAAATATATTTTAAACTAACAATACCACAGAAATTCACCATTTATAATTATCTCAAGTAACTATAACTCTTGCCCTAAAGTAATCATAATCTAGCACCCCCACCATGCACAGTGTTGTTATCAACAATGTCATTTCAGATGTCATTAGGGATGCTATCAATGCAGTTATTGAACATGGCATGAGTGATGTAATATGCAATGATAGAAGCATAGAATGATGAGACCACAAGCTATAGTCACTTTAGGGCACGAGTGGTTATGTGAAAACACATAAGTAATGGTTATGCTTTTTCCAAGTGATAAATAATGGTGACACTGACTTAGAATCCAGTATAGGTGGGAAGGACAATGTGTGAAAAAAGAGTAGAGGTTAAAAAAGCATATGTTTTGGCTGGAAGAGACCATGAGATCCCTGAAATGTATTATATATGTGGGACTAACTCGTATTGCTAGTTGCCTTCTAATTGGGTGGGTAGTTGTTATATGAGAATAGTGTCATCAAAATAATATCATCTAGCTGAATTAGAAGATGAGTAATTCCACTTATGGGGAATCTGTCCACAGTGCATCACAATTAGTGGGAGATATGTTTGGTGCTTTTATTCCTTCTCTAGGTGTAATTTTGAATGATGTAAAAATTAGAAAGCTCTCCACTTTGGTTGACATGCTGGCAGCTGATAACGCCGGCACATTAGGTGTCATCATTTCAGAATTGATAGCAAAGCAAGCAAGCCATGGTTCTCCCAAATAAATTAGCTTCAGATATTTTGCTTCCAACCGAAGGTGGAGTTTGTAAAGCTACATGTTCAACAGTGCTCCCCTTAAGCGCCAGATAGGAGTAAGGCGATTAGCAAGTATGGGAAGAATAAGACAAGTGTGGCTAAAGACTGAAAGGATTTGGAAGTGACTTTCTCCTATGGCCAAATGGCTTATTGGACTTAGTTGTGGGCGTTTAGGTGCTACATTGAGACCTATATTGATTATTGGAGTGGGTATGACTTGTTTGTTCCTAAAGGTAAATTGATTTTAACTGATGACGAGGGAACAGAGTTCATTGAAATATTTGCCCTCTGTTCCTTTCTTTCCATTATAAAATCCTTTTCATCCCGCTTCATCTTACAAGTAAAATATTATTTTTGTTCTAGGACAGTGGTGTATCACCTCCCATTACCTTTACAGTTCTATCTGCAGGATATGGATTCAGCCCTCTAAATATAGGTACCTCATGCATGGGTTTGTCAAAATTCAAAATATAATAACCTAATCTACCTTATTCATAAACCAAACTAGTGATTATGCTACAAATTAGGAGGTAAGTAATGGAATAGGGTTGTAGCTCATACCAACAACAACAGACATTAGCAAATAAGTATACACATAACACCCTTTGGCATCTATTAGTTGTTAATACACATGCAATAACTTGAAGAAAACACTGTTTAAAAAATTACACTCTGACCTTTTTCCCTGCAGAGGCTCTAAATTATGCTCATGCTGCTCTTCCGTGTCATTTAAACTAGACTCTGGCATGAGGTTTCCTCAAAAATATCTCAATGTAATGGCTTTAAACCAAAACTACAGGGGCAGGGATAGATTTTCTACAGGGGCAGGGATAGATTTAGTTTCAAGAGTAACTGACTTTGCAGGGAAGCTCAAACTTATAAATAAGCATATCATTAAAATAATATAAACTACTGAAACTATGGTCACATTGCTCTACATTGGTTTTGTGAACAGATCACTGTGATTTCTTGTGAATCAGAAAGAAAAACTGCAAGATTTAAAAATAACATGAAGCTAATACTTCTTGTTTTTTCTACTTGTGTATATCAGGAAACTGTTGATTAATTCACAATGAACATCAACTTCAGGTGTTTCAAGGTCAATCCCTATCCCTACATCAATCTTCTTCTAAAATAACATCTCTACTCTTCTACTGGAGCCTCAGCTCTAAAGGCCATCACATAGTTCAAATCAATTGTTCAGTCATTGAGAACTGTCAGTTGACTTTTTTTTCAGTCAAAATCAAAATGTGACTGCTTTGATCATTCAGGTTTCTCAAAAACAGCATGTTGGTCATCAACTACATGTATTCTAAAGTCAGCTTCACTCTCAGCAAAGTATGTCTGTTCACAAGCTGAGTACCTTTGCCTAGGCACCTGTGTTCTCTACAGCTCTCTGACTACTGACTGTTCAGTGTCATTGTCACTTTGCTTGTTGGCCTCAGTTTCCTCATTGGTGACATCTGGAATTCGTTCTCTCTCATCTCCTTGGCCACCTCTTGTTTCTTGGCCTTTGTTTGGCCACACTGCTCATCCATTCTCTAGGCTCAGTGTTCACGCTTAGAGCTTCTTCAGCGTGGGTCACTGTTGCTACTAATTGCTGGGTTAGCACAGGCCCTACACTTGTCTCACGCTCACGTTGAGACACTTATGCACACTCTCCCTTGCATGCACTCTCCATCTTCTACCCCTGAACTCTCCAGTTGCACTAAGTTTGGTCCCTGAGACTGAGTAGTGGCCGTCACCACTTCTTCTCTTGTCTCAATGTCCAGGTGTGTGACGCATGAATCCAGTTGGGAATGCCTCTATACTTAACAGCAAAGTTTGTGACCAGAATGACTTGATAGGGGACACAATGCATTTCAGACCTCAGGCAGTTCTTTGTCAGTGGGTGCCCTATTAAGTGAAGAAAAACAATGTAACTCATTAAACTTCAATATATGTATATGTATAATCACATAAATTGATAAAACTCTAATGAAAACTAAAATGACGATTTTTCATAATTGTCATTTCACTATAAACTTTGATGTGTCATTTCACAATACTTCATGATGGTATGACGGTTCATATCACTACTTGTAATGTTCATGAATCATACCATAATCCGCTAACAATTGATGACATAAACCCTGGTTGTGTCAAAATACAAAACGTCTTAGCTGCATAACATTTCATGGATAATATTCTTCATGGCTTACCATCAAATCATGCTGTGAGATACATCTACAATATACCTCTACTGTAATGGAAATGGAACCAAGATCTCAATCCAAAGTCAGTGTAGCTTTTTTTATGTGTACCCATGTAACAACTCCTAGAATAATCCTAATGCATGGTTTTCATGCATGGTTGCTGAAACATGGTGTATGGTATCTTGTGATTGCAAGGTAAGTAATGTAAATAAATTGAGATGAGAGCCACGGGCTGGTGTGCTGTTGTGGTGTTGGGTTCAAATCAGGCCTACATACTCTGCTAAATTCTCGAACACCTTAGTATAGAAGTTGGCACGGACACTGGAAAAGGTAAAAGACAAGTTTATTAAGACCCCATGGGGTGGTGATACATTCCTACAGCACCCTTCGGTAATGTAAGAAGTAGCACACCGAACATTGGTGCGCGACCTCTTTTATACAGTTTAATAGTAATAAAAAGATAGGCGGTTACAAGTTACACATTTTAGGTACATATAAGGTCATTTTTGGAACGCAGCCAACGTGTGGGAGGAGTTTCAACAGCACTGGTCAGTTAGTGTGAACATTCCTAAAGAGTGACCAATTGGTGCGTAATGCGCATGTGCGCTTGACCAGTACTAAAAATAGCCTGTTGCCGAGCAGACTAGTGACCATGGGTATCGAGAAAGGACGAAAGGGCATACTGACCACGAGGCAGCGTGTTCATAGGAAACGGAAGTCAGAGGGATTCAAAATGGCCCCCGTTCATTTTGGTCAAGTTAACAGAAAAGACCGTGTAGCTGTGCTAAACGCTAACTCAGGAGCTGCCAAAACACGACAGACGGCCCTTTTAGCGTTTAGCAAAAGCTACCTCATAGTGGACATAGTCAGAATGTTCATCCTCAATGTTAATAGCCATTATTTTCAATACTTCATCATTGATCAGTTTCTCTTGCTTAACAATAGCTCGTTTGGACGGAATACAGGCTGTGATACATACAGAACATAATGTAGGGCCACATTGGATACATAGACAAAGGAAAAATAGTACTCCAATAAAAACACAGAGAATCGTTAATAATTTCCAACCCCAAGTACTAAGCAGGGTCCAGAACCAACCAGAAAAGGTCCATGTTCCATTTTCTGGGTGGATCTCAGCAGCTATCTTATGTAATTTTGTAATTGAATCATATACAGAAGGTGAGTTATCTGGTACGTACACGCAACAACTACTTCCGATGACACGGCATGCTCCACCCCTATCAGCTAGTATCACATCTAGAACCATTCGATTCTGGAGCGCTACAATTCTGGTAATTTGTAATTCTTCAGTAATATTCCCTAAAGCAGAGGCAGTTTCATTAGCAACGGCTTCTACCACACGTGTAAGCCGCCTTATCTTCCTGCTATTCAATGCAGCTCCTACGAATGAAAATAACCCCAAATTGAAATCTACATATTGTTGTAAAGTGGTATCAGTCTGGTCTATTTCATCAAGATCTATCGTTCGTTTCACTCTATTCAATATGAAATCATGGTACAAAACATAATCATAGTGATACCTGGGAGGAGCAATAAACACAGGTGGTAATACAAACGCTATATAACACGTTCCCAACCATCCCAATGGTAGACGATGGTATCCCTTATTTCCACAAATGTAATATGTGTTATGTGAAGCTACAAATGCAATTCCAGTCGGTGTATCAAAGGTAAGCGTAATATTACATTCACTGCGGCCTACAGGGATTGTACCTTTATTTCTGATACACAAATCTGCTTTTGTATCGATAACGGTTATTATATGCATGCTCGTCACATTTATAAGTCTTTGATTTGTATATACACGAGGTGTAGAAACATTGCCAGGACGATATTCTTCCCATTCGAATTTAGTTCCTTCAGCGTGTGGATAGCCATCTTTATCGTTATAGCATATTTTATTCAATCGAAAAAGTAGTCCACCTTTCGTTGGCCATCGCAGAGTAAAAAGAAGAGTGTACCAAGCATGACAAGAACCATTATGAGAAAACGGGAGAGGAATGAGTGGTGTTCCTCCTTTCTTCTGATGTCCGGGCAACATTCCACACACCCAACAATTGGACGTATTGGTCATATTATGAGTATGATGCAGAATCTTAATAAAGCTGTTGTTCAAATAAGTCTGCCTATGTCTTTCTTCGTGAAAAGGCAGAGTGAAATGAAAATGTTCAGACGGGCTTGGAGTGGTGGGCAGTAAATGTTCTCGTACAGGAAACAACAGTTCTATAGTCCAAGCTAATACTGCGATCACCACTACAGTCAAAACAAACAAAACAGCACCAAGAATTCTCCTCTTTCGTGTCGAAGGAGAGGCCATAGTTCATAAAACAATACTTCTTCAAAAACAACACTACGCGGGAAAAAATAAAACGATGGTTCTGAACCGAGGCTGCCGTTGATTTGTTCTCCGGGATTCAAGACGGGTGTCGCTACACTGGGCAGAACTGATCCCCCCCCCTTGATATTCCCGGCTTCCGTTTCACAAACCTCAGAGCGGTCACCAACCAGTTTCAAAAAAAGCACAAGAGAAATCTTATTTCCTGGGGCGTAGATTATATTTCACTTTATCAGAAACAACGTGGTCCGGGAAGGCTCCCTCCAATTCATCAGGCGTGACAGCTGGGCTCTTTTCTGTATCCAAAATCTTTCTGTAGTCAGATAGCACCACAGGGCTCACCAGATCCGGAGAGACACGTCGGCAGTGCGTTGAATGTATCCACCGTTTCTTATTGGTGACTCTCACGGCAGTTCGCGTAGCCAGCAGCACTTGCTCAGGGCCATGCCATCTCGGTTCCAAACTGCTGGATCGCTCAAAGACTTTGACCATCACGTGGTCCCCAGGGCGGAGATCGTGAGCCTCACCAGCAGAATTATCAGGGAGCGCCTCTCGAACCTGTTGATGAATAGAAAGCAAATCATTTGTTAATCGTGCCAGATAATCGTTCATCATTATACAAGGCATATCATGTATCAAACGAGGTTTTGGAACTCCCCAGATATTCATAGGCCTTCCAAACACCACTTCATAGGGTGTGAGGCCAGACCGAGAATGGGGCACTGATCGAATGGACAGCAATGCCAGAGGCAAAGCGTCCGGCCATTTCAGAGATGTCGATGCCACTATCTTTGCTAGCTTCAGCTTCAGAGTTGCATTGTATCTCTCTACTAAACCTGCTGATTGCGGATGAAAGACAGCATGGAATCTTTGTTTTATTCCCAATCCTTTCAGGACGTACTCCACCACTTTCCCAATGAAATGAGGGCCGTTATCACTCCACATAAGTTTACAAACACCGTATCGCGGGAAGTACTCCTTGAGTAGCACCTTAGCTGTTGTCAATGCTGTATTGTCTTTCGTAGGGTAAGCCTCAATCCATTTGCTGAAGGCACACACCACCACTAGGACATACTTGAGATTATTACAGCGTTCCAGCTGGATGTAATCCATTTGCAATACTTCGAATGGTGCAGTAGGTGGAACAAACCCACCTTTAGGAGTATGAGTCCCTTGTCCAGGATTGTGCTGCAAACATATCAGACAGGTCTGCACTACTCTCTTAGCCGTGCTAGCAATGTCAGCATTTTCCCAAACTCGTGTAAGCAATTTAGTAATTGCGAGAGCTCCAATGTGTGCCAGTCCATGTGTCATTTGCACCATTGTTTGTAAATAGGCCATGGGTAGTTTCCATCTCTCCATATCTTTACTACGCCAGCAACCCTCATCATCCAGTACTCCCTCGATGGCCCATTTCACAAGTTCTGCCTCTGATGCTGACTTCTGTATATCGAGTATTTCTTCTCTAGCATCATGCCACCGCTCAGCTTGTGACTTCACCACATACATGGGGAAATTATTTTTCAGCATAGCGGTCTCTCTCGCAATGCGTTCTGCAAAAGCATTGCCCTGTCCTATTTTGTCCGTCACCTTTTTATGTGCGCTGCACTTGACTATTGCAACTTTCTTTGGGCATAACAGTGCATTCAGGAGATCGCGTACTAATTCTCCATGCATGATGTGTACTCCGTGTGAAGTCAGGAATCCTCGTTCCTTCCAAAGTAGGCCAAAATCATGCACTACTCCAAAAGCGTAACGACTATCCGTGTAAATGTTCACACATAGTCCAGCACTTAACTCACATGCCTTCGTTAAGGCTATCAACTCAGCCGCTTGAGCCGATTTTTGGGGTATCCGTGCTGCTTCTATCACAGTCTTAAGTGTCGTGATCGCATAAGCTGCGGAAGTCGTACCATCTGGTAACCTCACACATGACCCATCAACCCACAGTTCCCCATCTACATCTGGAAATGGCGTATCCTGTAAATCGATACGACCCTTTGTCTGTTCCTCAGTCAGAAAAACACAATCATGTTGTTCTTCCTTCTGGGTCTCAGCAACAGGATCCGGCAGTAAAGTAGCAGGATTTAGTGTCGCACATCGCTTTAGTGTGATGTGCGGCGCCAACAACGTTAGCTCATATCCTGTCAGACGGGCACTAGTTAGATGCTGTGTTTTCGTTTGATTCAGTAACGCATCTACTGCATGGGGAACTAGCACCAACAATTTGTGTGACAAAACTATTCCCTCACTTTGTCGTATCGCTACTGCTGTTGCTGCAACTGCTCGAAAACATCCAGGCAATCCTCGAGCCACAGGGTCGAGTACCGCCGAGAAGTATGCACAAGGCCTCTGTTTGTCTCCGTGTGTCTGCACTAACATTGACAATGCGCACCCATCCTTCTCGTGTACATATAATGTAAAGATCTTCGTGTAATCAGGTGTACCCAACACTGGTGCAGAACAAAGAGCTTGTCTCAATTGCTCAAAAGCATTCTGACATTCATCCGTCCATTCAATGGAAATCAGTGTATCTTTAGACAACAATGCCAACAATGGCTTAACGATATGCGAAAAACCCAGTATCCATTGCCTACAAAAAGACGTCAAACCTATAAAGGCGCGAACATCTTTCTGAGTGCGAGGGACTGGAGTATCTAGAATTGTTTGAATTCGATCTGGTGTCAATGCACGGCCCTCCTTAGACAAAAGATGACCGAGGTAGGTCACCTTTGGTCTACAATATTGTAGCTTTTTCTTCGAAACTTTATGATTATGTTGAGCCAGGAAGGAAAGCAAGGAAAAGGTACTCTTCTCACATTGTTCTGGCGTGTCTGCAGCAAGTAGGATATCGTCTACATATTGAATGAGAACCACTCCCTCTTGTAAGTCAAAGGAATCAAGCTGTCTTTTTAATGCTTGACTATAAATGCTAGGACTTTCAGTATAGCCTTGAGGAACTCGACAGAATCTGTACGATTTATTATTTAATGTAAAGCCGAATAGATATCGACTGTCAGGATGTACAGGGATCGAAAAGAAGGCATTCTTCAAATCAATGACTGTAAAAGTAGTTGCCGTCGGTGGAACCAACGTAAGCAATGTGGTGATGTCAGACACCACCGGGTACTGAGGCACTACTATCTTGTTTATTTCCCTCAAATCAATAATGAAACGGTAAACCTTAGCATCTGTATCTCTCTTAAGGATCGGTAAAATTGGACTATTGCAAACATTGTAAGGAACTTCCTCGACTACTCCTGCCGAAATCAAATCATTTACAATGTGTATTAAAGCAAGTTCACCCTCTCTAGAAATCTTATATTGCGGGACACGTGGCAGAGATACTCCCTCCTTTACAGTAATACGCACTGGAGGAATTATCATTCGCCCTACATCCGTGTCAGAAGTGGCCCACAACGTTTTCGGTAAGGAGGCCAATACTTCAGGTTCATGGAGAAAACACACTCGCTCAAAGTCTGGGTAATTCTCATTCAACACAACTCGCACTCCTTCTGGGGCACAGCGAATAGTAGCTCGAAAGTGTTTTAACATATCGAGTCCAATAATATTATCTGGTGTATTTGGAGACAACAAAAAGGGACAAGGGGCAGCAAATTTATCGACATGAAATGCAACTGGTTGAGACAATGGGCTAGAAGTAGGTGTTCCATCGAACCCTATTGCTGTAATTACCTCGCCAGACAGGGGAGCCCTTGGAACCAAGTATTTGGACAAAGCGCTACGAGTAGCTCCTGTATCGACCAGAAATTGATCAGTGGAACCCAGAACATGTGCTTCTATGTATGGACCCCTCTGATCAACTGGTACCTCAACCGATTCCACACCCCATCCTACGCAATCCTATGCGTAATGCTCATCCCGTAATTCAGCAGGACCACCCTCATTTATCTGATATTGATTGCGATTATCAAACGTATTATAATCTGACTGACCACGACCCCTCGCTCCATATCCCCCACGATCATTCGTGCCATAACCTCCTCTTGACCCTCCATAATAACTTCTAGACCTTCCACTTCCTCGCCCCCTCAAATTACGCTGCTCTCGAAACACCGGACAGTCTGCAATCCAATGCCCAAACTGTTTGCAGTATGCACATTGATTCACAGAAATGTCAGAACGAGGGGGAGGAGCATTACTGTACGATCCTCGTCCCCCTCTATTGTTCCCTCTCGTAGCCTGAACCTGAGCTAACATTACCTTCGTTTTCAATTCCTTCGCCTTCTTTTCACTACTTTCTTTCGCCTCCAATTCCTGTCTTTCATAATATTGAGCCATAGTCAATAAAGAAACTGGGGTCGCTGTGGTCCATGAACTTTCACTCGTTTTCAATCGTTTCGCAATCTCCGGTAGGAGATTAGCCACATACTTATCAACAAATAAATGCCTGCCAGTATCTTCTGTCAATAATTGACCACTGTAATCATGGAACGCTTCCTCGAAGCGAGAGAAGAAATCGGAAACTGATTCATCCGCTTTCTGCTTACAAGATGCTAATATAGTCCAATCAATCTTTTTAGCGGGAGCAAGAGTCTTTAGTTTTGTTAGTATGGCCCCTGGAAGGTCTAATATTAATTGACACGGCTTACATGCTGGTTCTCTATCTAAGTCAGCCTGAACAAGATCTTTCCAAGTGGCCCCGAGAGTCGTGAGGTCATCAAACCTACGAATCGCTCTCCACATGTCAGGGGGCAATATCAACCCGAAAAATAGATCAATATCAACTAACGTCATGATACACGAAGAAATTGCACTTTCAACATTTTCATAGAAAGCCGCAGGATTTTTACGGGGATCAGGTAACGCATTCTTCAGTGCCATAACATCTGCTCTATTCCAAGGCGTATAAACCCAGTTATATACAAAATACCCTTTCGCGTCTTTTGATCTCTTATCATCATCTGTGCCATCCCCTTTATGAGGGACATATAAAGGCGCAGCTTCTCGCATAGGTCTAACATTAATCGCAGCGATCTTATCTGTTTCAAAGATAGGGCATTCTTTGGATATCCCCGTCGCTCCCGACGTAGACGAATTCTTCGACTTTTCCAACTCCCGTAGTCGTGTCGCCTCATTACGCAGTTCAATCAAACGTTTGAAGAAGTCGTCCGCATCTGAAAGAACAAAAAGACCTTTACGAAAATTCTCACAACCCTTGGATATCTCCTTTGGTTCTAACTCGAGAGAATATTTTCTATACCGCTCAACAACTTCATTTCCAAAATGATCTAAAAAATACAGTCGTTCCTTATCAGGCCACTGTTCCATTTGTTCAGTAACGTCAGAAACAGTAACAGTATTAATATTTAATTTTCGTGCAAATGAACGTAATTCCGCAGCTCGTTCCGCATGCAACCTGGTACGCTGTGTTCGATCACTATCCTCGTCCGAGTCCTCGTTCGGAGCCGTAGGTACGACATACGGAGGCGGACACCGATCTAATAATGAAAAATCATCCGTTTCATTAGTAAGGACTGGATAAAGAGGACGCCTGATAGGGAATTGACCATTAACCTGTAAATTGCGTTCTCGTCTCTCCCTCTCCTTCTTTTCCTGTAATTCCTTCTCCTGTAGCTGTAAAGCTTTGTCATGTGCAGCCTTCCGCTGCACTTTCTCCGCCAAGGCTTCCTCACGCTTCGCTCGTTCACGCACCTCTTTCTCCCACATACGCACACAATCAAACATATCTTGTCTAGACCTTCGCTGAAACAAACACTGTTCTACATACTGTACCTTTCGAAGGTCAAACGACCCATATAGTGGCCACTGTAATTCACGATCAGTTTTAGTATACTTATGCCATAATGTACTATACATTATTGGTGGAATACCGAATTTTACATACATGTCACGATTTGGAGTCCCCTCTGGGGGAGCCGGCTGTTTTGCACTTAATCGATAATTGGTACCGTTTTCAGAACAGCACATCCTACGGAGTGTGCTAAAAACAGGCATGTTTCAAAAAGTACCACAAAACGTGATACTACAAAAATGTCACCTAACACGGTGCACTGTTCAAATCAAATAAATCAGAGAAATATCCCTACATGCCTGCCTATGTGAGGTGCACTTCACATATTCAAATTCAAATTCAAAGATTCAAAACGTTAGCTAACAAATTCAAATTCAAAGTTTCAAAAAGCCACAGTAAGTGTCAGTAGACTACCTCACCACTTAAAAGCTTACCAAATATTTTCAAACGTCCAAAGTCCAACTGCCAAGTTCTGTGGTCAAATCAGCCAAAACGGCACATCACGACAATCCAAGATCAGAATCTCAGTCGAGGACCGGCGCCACCTGGAAGGTCAGATCGGAAGGAAGGGAAAACACACCGTGGGTGCCGAGACTCGGGTCACTCAATGGCAGCGATCGCGTCCATGGCGAGTTTCCTAACCTTCGTCACGACCTCTCCTTCGGGCATCCGAGTCGCCGATGAGTCCCTTCGTGGTCGCCAATTGTGGTGTTGGGTTCAAATCAGGCCTACATACTCTGCTAAATTCTCGAACACCTTAGTATAGAAGTTGGCACGGACACTGGAAAAGGTAAAAGACAAGTTTATTAAGACCCCATGGGGTGGTGATACATTCCTACAGCACCCTTCGGTAATGTAAGAAGTAGCACACCGAACATTGGTGCGCGACCTCTTTTATACAGTTTAATAGTAATAAAAAGATAGGCGGTTACAAGTTACACATTTTAGGTACATATAAGGTCATTTTTGGAACGCAGCCAACGTGTGGGAGGAGTTTCAACAGCACTGGTCAGTTAGTGTGAACATTCCTAAAGAGTGACCAATTGGTGCGTAATGCGCATGTGCGCTTGACCAGTACTAAAAATAGCCTGTTGCCGAGCAGACTAGTGACCATGGGTATCGAGAAAGGACGAAAGGGCATACTGACCACGAGGCAGCGTGTTCATAGGAAACGGAAGTCAGAGGGATTCAAAATGGCCCCCGTTCATTTTGGTCAAGTTAACAGAAAAGACCGTGTAGCTGTGCTAAACGCTAACTCAGGAGCTGCCAAAACACGACACTGTGTATAGATAAAGGAACCATGTCTGTGTTTCTTTTATATCTTACATAAAGATCAAAATAGGACTGGGACTCAGGATTATTTCATGGCTGCAATGATTAAATGGTCATGCCTCACATTATTAGTAAAAAAGTATCAACATATTATAGGTGACAATGTAGAAATCAAAATAGGGCAAGAATTCAAGACTGTTTTACGGCAGGCATGATTAAGTGATCAAGCCACATTCTGACTATCAGTGAAGGAATCATCAATATTGAAAGCAACTTGTTTGTTTAAAATATTTTTATTGCCAAATTTTAATTTTATAAACCACTCTACGTCAGCCCATTCCGCACGCCCCCTCGTCCCCACAGAACAAATCAGCTAGAAAAAAATCAATCACATATAAATATATAAACAACAGCACAGAAACCATCGCTTTTCAAATTCCATTGTAGGACAAAACATTACATCCATTCGATATTGGGACAGAATAATTCATCACATAAAAGACCCACAAATATCTAAAGTAGCAGAAAAAGGTAGAATATTGCATCATTATCAAACCAACCACACCAAAGGACTGACCCGGGTTATCCCTCAGAGTGACAAGTGCATTCACACCTAAAAGCAGGGACGTCCCACCCCCAACACTTTTGTAATAGGTTCTATTATGCAACTGATTACTTAGCCAGATGTTTCCAAATTCTCAGTTCCGTCTTCCTGGCTCGATGACTCTTTTTTGCATACACCGCCTTTTCGAGATTGTACACTATTAAAAGTCGGGTTAGCCATTGTTGAAAAGCCAGGCTGAGGCGACATATAACCTAAAAATAGACATGGAAATACAAGGAAAACCCCCTTCTTCAACTGGTCCCACACTGTCTTGAATTACCAGTAATAATAACGGGAGTGTCAGGACTGCATTCAACGACAGCTTGTCTTTAAAAAAGTTATTCATTTAATAAATTACCGGGGAGAACAAACCACAGGTGGCAAACATATCCACTATATCTGCCCCATACAAGGTACACCTTGGACAGTGTGTTCCTTTGCCATCCCCCCATTTGGCAATCCTATGTGGGGTGTAATATAAACAGAAACAGGTCTTATAAAACTGAGCTTGTAGACATGCGTACATTAGCACGTCTTGTGCTAGTGAAAACGTTTGATGAAAAGCAGTGTCCAAAATGCCTAATTTTATTATCCACTTCTCGGAATATTTACCTAAGTCATCCTTCATATAGATATTTAAAAGATTATTTAAACTTCCAATTCGGGGAGGTTTAGGATCAATCAATTTTTTAATAAGATCACTTTTAAAGAACCCTGCAGGCCAACCCCCCTTTTGCTGTAAAAAATTCCTAATTTGAACATACTTTAAAAATTCCTTGTGGGAAAGATTGATATCTAATTTAAGGTGATTGAATGAAATAACACCTGAAGACGAAAAATGACCCTAATTTGTTGATCACGGAGGTAAGCTAAGTAATCATATAAGAGTCTCCAAATATCTCTATCAAATTCTGATTACCCTGAAGAGGCATATAAAAATTCAGTCTGCTGATGCCCAGCAATTGACGAACTCAAATTGAGACTTCAACGGCAGTTTGAAGAGTCTTAAAGTTCACCCTTTTGTAGTACCTGAAGTCTAACTGCTGCCATAGGCAACCCCAGGCTTTTGTACCAATTAACAATTCCAAGGGAGAGGGAGAATCCGACTCATGTCCACTGGGACGATCCTGTAGAAGAACCCCACTCTGTAAAAGGATGGTGGCCCGATAGTGTAGTTTAAGATTAGGAAGAGCACATCCCCCACTCTCTTGGGAGTGATAGAAACGTTATGGATCTTCTTGACCACGATAAACCCATATAAATTGTGAGTGGATGCAATTGAATTTCTTCAACCTCTGATTAAAAAAAACTAGAGAAATAAATCTCATTAAATACAAGATTTTGAGGAAGAAAATCATCTTACTTATAATACATCTACCCACCAGGGATAGATGTAAATTTTTCAGCCTGCCCAATGGTATTTTAATCTTCTCCGTCAAAGGAGATACATTTTCATTAATGATCTTATCAAAATTGGCCGTTATGGTAACCACTAAATAAACTGCGCTTCTAACCATTCAATTGTCAACAAGGGAGATATGCTCATCGATAATAATTTGACTTGCCGTGTCCCCCTCGAGATCTTGAACTGCTCTGTCATTTATTTATCTTATTTATTTTTTGAACTTTTATGGCGCAACAGCTACCCTGAGGGTTTCCCAGCGCCTTAGATTCGTACACCACCATGAGGAGAATAAGCCTATACAACATTATTGGTTAAAAAGCCAGGCCTTGATGCCTTTCCGAAATTTTCTGTAGCTTGGTTCTAGATGTAAATGTAGCGGGAGTGAGTTCCATAGCGTTGGTGCTATGTAAGCGAATGAGCGGCCGACCATTCGCGCACGTTTGAATCTTGGGACAATGAATCTCGCCTGATTTAGAGAGCGAAGTTTACGGGAGGGGGAATATTTCCGAACCAGCTTACATAGGTAGTCTGGGGCTTCCCCCGTATTTATCCTGAACATAAAACACGGTGCTTTAAATTTACATCGACTTCCCATCTTAAGCCAGTGCAGATTGTGTAGATGATCAGAGATATGTGCTCGCTAAGGGAGGCGTAAGAGAACTCTAGCTGCCGCATTTTGAACGACCTGTACCGACGTGTTATCTCTTTGTTGGTCCCTAGATAGAGGATATTTCCATAGTCTAATCTAGAACCTTGATCACTGTTTTTTGTGCCCCTTCAGGGAGCTGCCAGATAATTTTCCTCAGCCATTTTAAAATGTCAAAGCAGATGGATGCCGTTTTGACTGCTTGTGGCCGCATCAACAGTTTCTCGTCAATTTCAAAACCCAGATTGCGAGCAGATTGAACTGGTGTCGGGATAGGACCCATTTCCATAGGCCAATGAGCCGGTCCCCAGAGCTCTTTTTTTTCTCCAAAGATAAGCAACTCAGGGGCATATTACCAAGAAATAGTGATAATTATCGCTATTGCTTGGTTAGAGACAAATATTTACCGCTGAGCTGCGGCGATTTTTATCGCAGATAAACCTTGGTATTACCAAGGTTTATCGCAAATGTGATAAAAAACGGCTGCAATGCATGAATATCGCTGAAAAGTCAGCGATATTCAGGCATTACCGAGCTAATTCTCTTAGCCATGTTATCCACCTCCCATTGGATAACATGGCTAAGAACTGCTCAGGGCAGGTGTTAGCTTTTGGAGATATTCGCGCTTAGCGCGAATATCTCCAAAAGTTGGTAATAGGAGATAGCGATGTTAGCGACTGTTTCCAGTCGCTAACATCTTGGCACGCCCACTTTGCATGTCATTAGTGATAAATATCACTGACATGCAAAGTGGGGCCCAAGATGGTCGCTATCTCCTACTAGCTGTCGCTAACTGGTGTTAGCGACAGCTAGGTAATAGGGAGATAATTTCTAGCTTTCTTGGCTTTTAAAGCCAAAAAAGCGGAGATAAACCCCCTTGATAATATGCCCCTCAGTTTTCTCACCATTCAGTTTCAGTTTCTTGGCGAGCATCCATTCCGCCATTCTTTGCAACCCGCTGAGTAGGGTAGATGTTTCAGATTTGTCTGCTGCCGATAGGGGGAAAATCAGCTGCGTATCATCCGCATAAAAAAATATTGTAAGGCCCGCTTCCTCTGCTATTTTTGCTAGTGGACTTATGTAAATATTAAAGAGAAGCGGGCTCAGAATTGAGCCCTGAGGCACTCCATAAGAGGAAGTCATAATATTGGAGGTGCTGTTTTTGGAAAAGACCTTGAATGATCTGTTGGATAGAAAATGTTTTAACCAATTCAGAGCTGTACTTCTCACTCCTATCCCTTCAAGAGTCTGAATTAATGTTTCGTGGGATATGGTGTCGAAGGCGGCACTCAGATCCAGTAGGATGAGTGCCACCTTGCCACCCTTATCCATTGTCTGGCGGATGGTTTCCGCCACTCCTAATAAAGTGGATTCGGTGGAGTATCCAGTTCTCTATTTCCCCATTAATATATTCGCTAGGCGATGGTTCAACATACAGCGTTTTGACTCCATGAATAAAATCTGGCCCTATCCCCTTACTTTGCATGGAAACCCAGAGGAAATGCAAAGAGACCCTATAAAATACTTTTTCGGCATCAAGCATGATCACTGCCATAGGATCCCCTGACACTTGTCTGGCGTTAAAAGGAGAGATACTCCTTCTGATGTGATCTGTCATACCTCTCCCAGGAATAAACCACATTGCCTTTGGATGACTATCTTATGAATCCCTTGAGATAAGTGGGTGGCTAAAAGTTTCGAATACATTTTTGAGTCTCCGTTGATTAAGTCCATCAGATGGTAGAAACTGCACTATCAAATGGGTATGTTAATTTTAGGGGAAAATTTCAATTTTGCAAAAGCCCATGACCTAGGAGGCGCTGCCCCTTTTAAAATGTGCTCCAACAGGGTTGTGATAAGGTCCTTGATTTGATCCAAGAGTATTTTATAAAATTCAGTGGGTATCAAATCTATGCCTATGGCCTTCCCATTGGGTAAAATAGACAAAGCTGCGAGGATCTCATCCAGGGATATAGGAGCATTGAGCTGCTCTTGCTCTTCCCATGTCAATTGGCTTGATGGGTTTGAATCTAAACAGCTTGGGGTTAAATCCTGTATCTGGTGGGTCTCCTGCTCAAGTTTCTCAGAGCATAATACTTGATAGAAATTCTTCAAAGAGGCCCGAATCTTAATTGAATCTGATACTAGTCAAAATACTGGGTCCCTGACTGCACTAACTTCATTTTGTATATATTCCTGCATGGTTCTCATTGCTAAATGGTGCTCAATCTTTTCACTACATGCATACACTTTTTCCCTATGAGCAGATAATTTGGCTGCTGCCTTTTTGGCAAGAATTTCCCCGTTTGCAGTCTTGGCAGACATCACTGCCATTTGAGCCTCCTCTAGCCCAGTCTTCTGTTGCAATGGTATAACTAGATTTTCCTCTGCACAGGTCAGATCCAGTAGACACTCCTGCAGAATTAGGTTCTCATATTTTCCCTGTTTTAGAGAAAATTAAATGGTTTTCCCCAAATACATGCTTTCAGGGTATTCCGAACAACATCTAATGGGGCACTACACAGGTTCTTTCTAAACAATTTTGGGATCCACTCTTTTATATATTCCCGATATTTGTCATTGTATAACAGGGCCCTCTCAAAGCTCCAGGGAGATACCTTTGTTGTAACCCCCATCCCCTGAATTAAAAAAGTTAAAGGATTATGGTCAGATAGAAATATGGAGTAACGTTTGATCCTACCTGACTGAACTAGAGAGAAAGATACAAAAAAGCGTCCAATTTTGCATGAGATTGGTGTGGGGTGGAATAAAAGGTAAACTTGTGTTCAGTCGGCTATTGATTAGACCAAATATCTCTAAGCCCATGTGTCCGACATAAGTAAGGATTAGAATACTTTTGGTTTTCCCCCGGTGTATCTCTGGCTCATGACCCAGTTACCTGGTAAATTGGTATTCAGATCCCCACACATAATAATTGGGAGGGGCCAATGTGCTAACTCATTGGATAACCAATCACATACCTCAGGGTCATCAATTATACTGCTGTAAACTGAGCATAAAGTAAAAGAGGTAAAAAATGGATACCAACATCCCACAATTACCCACCAACCATGTGGGTCCTCCCGAATATAATTAAATTGCTGCATTATGTGGGACTAGAAATGCAACCCCATGGGTACGAGCCCCTTGAGTTGTCCCCCCAATTAATCTATAACCTAAATTCCTTAATGCACTCTTCCGTGCGTAATCTATGTGGGTTTCTTGTCGACAAATAATGTCTGCATATAACTGTTGAAGTCCATGTGAAACACTTTGTCTTTTCCTTGGATCGTTTAGCCCTCAGATATTTAGGGTGGCAATCCGTAATTTCCCACTTCCCAACATCAGAGCAGCCATAATCCTTTAATCTCCAAACTATTCCTATGTTTTTTAACAGGACTCTAAGCCTAATAAATGAAAAGAAAAGCAATGGCAAGAAAAACCTAGTCCCCCAATCGAACACCACTCCTTGTGTGAGGTCAAAAACCTCGAGCCACACCCCCACGTGCCCAAAAACCCGGAAATCAGTCGAGGCCTGAATGATGAATGCTTAAACAGCTGCCTCACCTGTGACTGGGAGTGAGTGTCTGAAAGGTTTCAGCACTCCGTCCATCATCTCTTTATGTTTGCTTTGCATTATTTAGACCAGGTTGTGTTTGGAGTGGGCCAGGGGTGCAGATGTGTAATTGAAGCTGCTTGCCAGAAAGGGTGTGATCTGGTAAGTGAATGAGGGTAGCTTGTGAAATATAATGAGATTAAGTCTTTTTGGGGAGAGCAGAAAGCTATTTCCCAGTAGTCCTATGTTGGTTTCACTTTTAATATTGTATATAGAGGGAACCTTCATACAAGAAGGTTGGTACTTATTAGTCCTTTCTTTATTACACTTGTCTGGCTGTGTGAGTCTTCAGGAAGTCCTTTTTTTTATTTTGATTGTGCTCCAGTCCTTGGGGAAGAAGTGAGGAGGAGCCTATACCCTGTTTCAAACATGGCCCCTGGATCTAGATAGGCTTCCAGGGGCAGATTTGCAAGCCCCTTGCAATACTTTTCCGCCACCATTGCATCACTTTTTTGACGCATTGGCGGCGTAAACGATGCGCCACAATGCAACATATTTACAATGTGATACATCTAGTGAGATGGGTCACGTTGTAAAGCCCTGCGCTACATGATACCTGCGTCAGAGAGGCTGTTTAGGGTGTCACGTATTCAAAATGCCATTTGTGTGTGTCAAAGATAGTATGGAATCCCACTCGTCAGGTTTCACATGTGTCACAAATCATCACATATGGGATGTCATTTGTGACCTACAATTGCCAACAGGCCTCCTTTTGGGCTCAAATATGTACCTCCATGATGCAGGGATGCACCCTGTGACTCAAGACCCACAACATGAGCAACATGGACGTAAGGGGGAAACACTGCCCCTACATTCGTCCATGCTTTCATACTTGATTGATCATAGACATGACACGTCTGTGTGTATTAGTATGTATTGTTCACGTTCAGTAGATTGTTGAAGCTGTCTGAGTACTGGGCCATGCAGAAAACACTTCACAATGTTGCCCCGTGGAGGGCCAGCCAGAGTCCTTTAGGCAGTGACTAGTTACTCGGAAGGGGAAGAGTCTAGTCCGCAGGCTGAGCTGTGTCATTTTTAAGCAAACAATAAATGGCAGTCCATGTCGAGGTCCAAGGTTAGTGTCCTAGAGTGTATTAGGGGACGGTGGAAGGTGTTATTCCGGGGCATGTTGCAGAGGGCAGAACCAAGCAGAAATAATCGATATGGCGGAGATGAGTGCTACAGCTTCCTTCTTACCACTAAGGCAGATTCATCCTCATCTTCGTCCTCTGATGTTTCATATGCCTCACTTCTGGGTGGTGGTGTTTGGTCTGCAGCACTGTGTGACACTGACACATCAGGGGCCGTAGATGTGGATGTAGAAGTAGCAACAGCATTCATCTGCGCAATGTCTTGTGGCATTACTCCCATGATAAGTATCTGCAGGGCATGGAAGGTCCCATCGCAGCTTGCTTGTGTGCAGCCATGGTAGCCATTCTTTGCGCCTGCATCGGCTCCATGTTCTCCATGACCCTCCTTATGTTACCCAAATCACGGAGGGCATTGCTGTGGCCACACTGACTAGACAGTTGTTGTTGTCTCCGAGTCATGACTCCAGGGAGGCCAGCCATGGATTGTTGGAGGGCATGGGGATGACTGTGGGTGTCCGTTAAGGTGTGTGCATGGTCCCTGATGTGACTTAGACACCCACGTATGGCATCTACTTTGGCTGCCATGAGGTCGAACCCCACCCCACTTGTTCAGCCAGCTCCTTCTGGCGATCTAACACACGGCGCTGGTACGCCATGTGTTCTTCGGTGAGGTGCTCGGTGCCAGACGTGGTAGTGGCTGCTTCCTGCTGTGTGGTCTGTGCAGGGGGTGGGCTCACCTCGGTGGTGCTGGGCTGCCCTGCTACTGGAGGTGGGGTGCGGGGTTGTCCATGAACTGTTGGAGTTCGTCGTAGTCGCTGTCCTGGGGTTCGTCTCCATCATCACTGAGGTGATGTAGGGTCTGCTCTGCAGGAGATGTTGATTTTACCTCTGCAATTTAAAGGGGAGGTGCGGTTTCACAGTGTGCTCCATGTATGTTTGCGCATTGGCGAAATTTACATACAGACTGCATGACAATGTACATTGTGACTGTTTGTGAGGAGATGCCTATTTGATGCGGGACAGTGGACATTTGTACTACATCACGGATGTGAGGTTGTACTCGTACATTGTCATCTCACAGTTATTTTTCTCTGCTTTTATGGTGCATTTTCGGGGAACATCCATTACGACGCGGTGTTTACACCGCACTACCATTACAATGCTGGTTTTACAACGCAAGTCATTACCACGACTTGCGCTGGAGGGCGCTCTAGGCTAAGGAATAGTAGATTTACTATTCCAACACCTTCCCTACTGTACGTAGGCTGGTGTTGGAATAGTAAAGCTTACTATTCCTAAGTCCAGCACCCTACAGCGCAAGTCGTGGTAACGACTTGGTTTGTAAAACCAGCATTGTAATGGTAGTGCAGTGTAAACACCGCGTTGTATTGACATACAACCTGCATTTTCACACATGATGCGTGAGAATTGCAGGCCTGTTGCTGGATATCGCTGATTTTTGTATCGCGGTTTGGTACATCGCCGCTTTTTTCGCGTTCATGTTGCACATTTTTTAGGCATCGTGTTAATTTTAACTCGGTCATTTGATGCGTTATCCTGAGACTATCGCATGGTACCGCCATGTTGATAACACAATGGTAACACTGCATTATTTCCCCGCGATAGACTGCGATGTGAAGAGTTGCTTTAAACTAATTTTGCCATAATTATAACACTTTTTGGAGAGTATCCCCCTTGGTTGTTTAACTAAAATCCAAAATTGGTACACCACATTCTAGCCTATAGTCCCTTACTGCTGTGTATTTCAAATGCTTAATGCTTTCATTGAATTTTGCAAACAAATATATAGCAATATATTGCTTATGTTTATGTATAGCACATTATGAAAGTGTGCTTAATTTTCTTACATTTATATAAGGTATTTCCTTTAATAGTCCTCTTTGTTCTTTAGTAAGTATGCTCACTTTTAAGACTGTTAGAATTCACATCACATTATTCACACGCGCCATCAGATATCCTGGGATGAACTTTTCATGGTCCTCCTGCAAAGCATTATGAAACAGGATGGCTTGAGTCTCTTAGACTGAGATACCAACATGCAGGAGTTTGTTTCACAAAAAGCACTGGCTGATAACCAGCTGGGCACTTACAGACCCGACCTAGCCTGGCCTTGTAAGCAGAGGACAGTCCACCTTACCAAACAGGTATACAATGATGTATTTCATCTCTCACAATGGCGGACTTTTAGGAACAAATTCTTATTTCCAGAGACTCAGCTGGAAGGGCATGTTGTAAAAATACCATGTTATATTTTTCTAGAATCTTTACATTCTGCATATTCTCTGTTGACTCTGCATTTGTGATATTTGCACCTATAATTTTGCATATGTTCTGTACCAGATTTGCTTCTAATAAAAGCCCCTATAAACACTAGTCTTGTGTGTTCTCGTCCCGGGGAGACTTTGAGAGGAACTAAGAAAAATGTACTTGGTGATAATGGCGTGTTCATCTGTTCCAAAGATGATCCTCTTCAGTATATTTTGGATAGATTCTGTGGGCACCCGTTCAGCTTCCCTGCCCCAAAGAGTAAGTTGGTATACCCTCACTATTTAGGGGAGGCAAGAGAAATCTACCAGGCATGACCAAAGTTACTTTAATGACACAACTTGATACACTATTTAACAAAGGAGACTAAACCATTGCTGTCATGTCATGTCATGTTATGCTATTCTATTTATAGAGTGCAGCAATTACCTACAAGAGGTGTCCTAGTGCTGGAACAGGACCACTACTAATCCCATGTTGATGGCAATCATGCATAGCCAAATTGTAAGTCCTTTCCTAAAGCAAAACAGCTCTTTAGTTTCATAAAGAGACAATGGAAGGTCGTTCCAAAGTTTTTCTGCAACTGTTGAGAAGTCCTTACCTCCGCACAATGTCTGTTTGAAAGGCGGGACACATAGCGTGCATGAGCATTTTGATCTTAAGAGAGGAGAAGGGGTGTAGATATTGAATTTGGTTCTGACATGCAGAGGGCCTTGCCCATTTATGGCTTTAAACATATAGCAAAGAGATTTAAAAATGATTCCCTAGAAAAAGTATTGTCTTATGCACTGACAGCCAGTGAAGTCAATCGAGAGCCAGAGTAGAGGAGCCTTGTTGAGGTAGGCATAGGCCAGTTCAGCAGCTGCATTTTGAATCCTCCTTATTTTATTAATAGATCCTATTCAAAAGCCAGGAAACAGAGAATTACAATAGTCAATGCGACTAAGGATGGTAGCTTGAATAACCATTTGATGTGTTGGTTTGGACAACAGCAGAAATATGTTTTTCAGAATACTTAGAAGATAAAAGCACATGGAGGCAAGATGATTGATTTGCCTACGCAGGGACAGTTGAGGGTCTAAGAAGAATCTTAGATTTTATACCATATTTGCTGGGGTAGGAGACGTGGCCCAAGTGGGTGGCCAGAAATCAGCTGGTAGTGGGCTGGATGTAGCGAAATGGTCTAATCAGAGTACTTTAGTTGAATTTTAAGGTATTATCCTTAAGCCAAGAGGATACTGCAGATATATATTGGTGAAAAATTCACAATGGTTGGGGCCCAGCTTGTCCATTGCAATGATCAGCTGTGTGTCATCTGCATGGTTCATGCATCTGATATCGAAGGTCTGATATAGGTGTTCAAAAAAGTAGGGCTTAATGCTGAGCCTTGAGATACTCCTTGTTTCGTAACCTTAAAGTTCGACATAAATGAAGGGAGATGCACTCTTTCCTCCAGATAAAACTAACACCATTGTACTGCCTTCCCACCGATCTGTTGCAGGGTGGCTTTTTCACCCTATAAATGTCCTATCTATAATAATAAGACAGGTGTGAAATGCAGGAACTGAGTCAGAACTTAGTCAGAGTGGCACTTTATTAAAGAACATTTGTAAGCATTACTTGTCAAAGGCACATTGTTAATTTAATAAATAGCTTTGTGTAATCTAAAAGATAACAAGTTTCAGAGACATCTTGCTAGATGAAGAAGTAAATCATGCAAATTTGTACATTTAAAAATCACGGCAAATGCAGAGGAGAGAGAAAGAGACAGTTTCAAGCTATAATAAGCATTATAGCCTCAGCCAAAGATGCTAGAGAAGATGGTAGAGAAGATGGCTGAGGGGCACAGAACCACGAGTCATGACCCATGAGTTCAACTGTGAGAGGTAGTCCGTCGAATGGACTGAAGAGCAGATCATTTATACTCTTTTAGTGAGGAGCTTTTTACCACAGAATCACAACATTGTCAGGTCCTTTGACCGCAGAACATGATGCACTTTGGCCACTTCTCGGAAATATTAGGAAAACAGAAGTAACACTATGTTACAAAGGTTTACCAAAAGGTCACTTGATGTTTGACCGTAAATCATAATGAAAAGGATTTGCGTCACTTCTCAGAAACTTTTTATAAGAAAGCAGAAGAATACAAAATGTTAGACGTTACTTGTAATATCTGAAGCTCAGTCAGTCAGTCAAAATTAACTTTATTTGGTTTGTCATAACCATAAAGCATGTAAAACACGTTTCATTTCATACAAAGGTTAAAAGAGAAACATTTTCCACTCAATTAAAATATTTACAAATACTGTTAAAATGTCTTATCTGGCGCCGGACCTTTAGTCGTTTCCGGCTTTCGTAAGTAAGTTTTCTACTATTATCATGAATTTTACCCCCCAACATATTAAAATGTTTGATGTGGCGCCCATCCAACTTGTCACCGCATGTCTACAAGTGCGAATGTTTAAATCAATGAAGGGTGTTTTTAGCAAGTTCCTTCTTTCTGCTTTTACTATTTCGCAGACACACAGTAAGTGGCTTAAAGTTTCTATATGGTACCCACATAAACGACATGCCTTTTTTTGATGGTTACTTTTCCAGGAGGGGGCTTAGTCCTTCGAGCAATAATCACCAAATCTATATGCCATGAACTTTCTTTTGAGTGACAGTCGGAAATGGGCTGCTAAAGAGGGTTGTGGTTTTAAGCTTATATACGAATTTATTATAACCCAGGCATGGCGGCGTTTTGCTAATCTCCTTTTGACTTTTACTAAGGATAATGCTTTTGCCCTGTTGTTGCAGACTTTATTGAATGATGCCCTTTCCAACTTGTAATTTCTGAAGCTGTGGAAAGTCCCAGTTGGCCCAGTCGGACCCCACTCCTACTCTTGGCCAATTTTGTTCTTCTAAATGACAGAAACATTCTCTTCCTGCTACATCTTGATGTTCATGGAGACATTGATACCATCTTTTAAATACTCAGTTAGTACAGTACCTTTGCAGTCTAGGAATCCTTCTGTCTGTCCCATGCACTTCTCCATTCAACCACCCAGCACTATGTACGTATCCTATCACTCTGCCAATACCTAAGGACTAATACATTTAGCATGCACTCTCTTTGCAGCACTGATAATACTCCAGTTATTAGTCATATACTTAAGGAATGGCCTAGCCACTAACACAAGTGCAGGTACAATATTTTGTATACTATGCATGCAGAGCTCTAACCAGCTACATACTATTGATACACTCTTCTAAATACCCAGTTAGTAAATATGCAGTCTAGGAATCCTTCTGTCTGTCCCATGCACTTCTCCATTCACCCATTCAGCACTATCTACTTATTCTATTACTCCACCAATACCTAAGCACTTATACATTCACTATACACTCTGTTTGTAATAGTGTAATTATTCTAGTTACTATGTTGTAAATGAATCCAGGACCCTAGAGTAAATGTTCCTGATTCATGCCCTTATATAGGTATACATTATCCAATCCTTATATAGGTATAGAAATCATTACCATATTTAGACTGACCTTATACAGCCCAAATACGGCATGACTACTTCCACTACGTTCCAAGAATCAACAACGATTTCTTAGAAAATCCCGCCTTCAGCAGCTAGGGACATCCCCTTGCCTGAATACTAATGTATCTAGGAAATCATGGAGTTTTCGAAGAACTGAGTCTTTGATGATGTTATTAAGTCCAATCACACGTCAAACTCGGCACCTTCAAAGTATAAATATGCCTAGATTTGCCCAGACAAACACATGGTGGTTTGGAGCAGATCGACTAATTACTTGCCCGACGCTCTGCAGCAGCAAGTGCCAAAGGAAGCCGACCCTCCAGCTGATGCACTGAGAGACCCTGTCTTTTCTCCTGCCGAGAAATCCAGCTCCAGTGTTTCCAGGAAACCCTTGCGGGTTGCTGGGAAATCGAGTCCTGAGATAGAGATACAAGACCTCCTTCATTCTAAACCAAGGTACGGAGCTGATTAGACCCTTCGAGAATTCTTGATTAGATTCTTGGCAGAAAATACTAAACTTAAACTACTCCTCACTTACTTCTTCCCTTGTGCTAGGCTTAGGTCAGGTACACCGGGGTAGGCGTATTTTAGAAGCACCAGTTGAGTACTTTTAGCCATCATTTTATCACTGTATGTATTTTATACGTTTTAAAGCAATTTATGGCTTAAAAACTATAACATGCTTTTACAGTACTACTTTATAATACTGTTTGTATTATATACCCTGTACTTTATTACCAGTATTATGATTGTAGCAGTACATTTCTTATGCTTGAGAAAGAAGTCTGTTCAATAAATACTTTTTATTGAAAACGCCCGTCTCTCTATTTTCTCAGCACCTCTGGTGAAACAAAGCATGCATGATTGACTGAGTAAAATAGCTTTCTATTGTTTCCGCGACTCTAGAGATTGATTTCTTATTCTTGAGAAACAAAGTTGTCATGTTTATGCGGTTGTCAGAAACTAATCACTTCTTGGGAATTAGAGAAAGTTTATAGTGACCTCTGAGCTAGCTGGCACTCACAATTAAGTCTAATATATAGGATAGAGACCTAGTCGACTTTAGTCCTACTACTAAACTATAGTACATGTTATTCCAATGCGCAGAGCCTATTGGGAATATAGGAAATACACTACAACTAGTCATGAACTTATGGAATGGCCTAGCTACTAACACAAGTACAGCTATAATATTTTGTGCACTATCCAAGCAGACCTCTAACGAGCTACATATCATTTGATACACTCTTCTAAATACCCAATTAGTACTCATGCGGTGTAGGAATCGTCCAGTCTGTCCCATGCACTCCTTCAATCACTGATCTACTACTATCTACTTATCCTATTACTCCACCAATACGTAAGCACTTATAAATTAAGTGTTCACTCTGTTTGCAGCACTGTCATCATTCCAGTTACTAGTGGTATTCTTATAAAATGACCTAGGCACCAACACAAGTACACATACAATATTCTGTGCATAATCTCTACAAATCTCAAAGCAGATACATACTATTGGTCCACTCCATTAAATACTGAAGTAGTACCCATGCAGCGTAGGATACCTAATGTCAGTCTCATGCAATCCCATCCCAAGTCCCATCCAGCACTATCTTCTTATTGTATCAGTCTGCCAATACGTAAGCATTTATTGGGCCGATTTACAAGCACCCTGCGCCACCAGTACGTCATTTTTTGTAACGTAGTGATGGCGCCAGGCACTCCTTGATATTTACAAGGAGAGGAAAAGCCACCCAGCGGATCCTTCATGACTTTTCCAAAATGGTGCGTAGAATACGCGGACCCGCTGCGGTAGGTACGCTTTGGGTACGCGACTCCCCCAAAAAATCTGAAAAAAATTATATAAATATATTAAAATACAAAAAGAAAAGAAAAAAAAAGAAAAAATATTTCAGTTTAAAATTGATTTTAATATTTTTATTTTCAATTTTCAGAAAAAATATATAATGTTGTTTAATACAGAAAATATTAAATAAACAGTCAAAAAACGGTAGAAATTCAGTACAAAACAATAGGTATGACTATTACACTTAAAAATTAGCATTTAAAAAACCTTTGAAATTTACTTTAAAAAACATGTTTCAGAGACGTTACAGTTAGAAATTAACATTTAAAAAACCTTTGAAATTCACTAAAAAAACATAGGTTTCAGAGACGTTATAGTTAGGAGTTAGCATTTAAAAAACCTTAGAAATTCACTGAAAAAAACCATAGGTTTCAGGGGTGCTATACTTAGCTGGACAATTCACTCGTACAAACCGTAGAAATTCCTACGTTATAGTTAGTTCTGCTAACTATAACTCGCGCACCCACAATGCACTGCTGATGATGTCACATATTACATCATTCATGACATGGTCAGTGACGTCACTGATGACATCCCTGATGACATCTCAAATGACATCACGGATGACATCACTGATGAAAATCATCCACGTGGCAATCTGATACACCTCATCACACATTAGTATAACCTTTCATCACTCATTGTAAAATACAGAGTACCATATTTTAAACCATTGACACACCAATACCAGTTACTACAAACCCACTCACTGATTCCTAAGTCTACACACACAACTGCCCATTCAACCACAGAATCACTTAAACATGCAGTCACTGATAAATACAACACTATCAAATGCACATATACACCTATATATACATTGACACATCAGTAGTCATCCTAGTCGGTCATACAGTCATCCTACTCACTCTTGAACAAAATATCAATCACACTTACATTTACTTACCTATACAGTTATACACACAACACCTCATTTATTCAAACACATAGTAACTCATAGTTACTATGTAAAAATCACCATTACAATTATACACTCATTCATACAGTTACTCTAACAATCACTGGCTCTTAAATATACTGATTTATATACACCAACTCTCACATACCATGCCTTTTATTTTTGTACTTTGTTGGAGATGTACAACTAAAACATATATTCGCTCACCAACACACAAATAAATACACTCAGTCACCAAAACAACAGATTTCTCATGCACTCTTAAACTCATACGCCTAGTCAATCAACCACTCATCCATCTATCCATAGAGTTACACACCTTCAACCCAACCATACACATACTCAGTCTCCCATACAAATACTCAGCCAACTAATGAATAACTAATATAGACACTCATGTAGTTAGTGGCCAACTGATGCAGGAGGTTATACAACAACAGAGACAGTGATGCACACATTCACATAGTTTAGTTACTAACCCATGTTAGATGCTTTTAATTACACACTTAAACAGACACTTAGACAGCTAACTAACTAACTTTTCCATCCAGACAGTTGTATATCTACTCAAACTTCAATATAGATGGGTATATGTATACTACATATTTAAAATTCAAAATAAGCCACATTCACTGGATGATGTCATCAGTGATGTCATTTGAGATGTCATCAGTGATGTCATCAGTGATGTCACTGAACATTTCATGAATGATGTAATATATGACATCATCATCAGTGCATTGCGGGAGCGCGAGTTATAGTTAGCAGAACTAACTATAACGGAGGAATTGCTATGGTTTTGTACGAGTGAATTGTCCAGCTAAGTATAACACCCCTGAAACCTATGGTTTTTTTCAATGAATTTCTAAGGTTTTTTTACATGCTAATTCCTAACTATACCATCTCTGAAACCTATGTTTTTTTTTTGTGTATATATATATATATATGTGCTTCGCTTCCAAACGGCCACTGTACTACAGCAAATGAACTGAACAACAATATCTTTGCCTGGAATCAGTAAAAAGAATTGTGCTGGGTTCGGTGTGGGCTTGGTTCGTGAGTAAAATAATTGAGCCTAATGGCGCAGCACATCAGCGCTTTGCTCACAGACTTCCTTCATTTTAAGTATATGAATTAGACCTCTCTAGAATTCGGTTTTAGGGTCCACTTTGGTACAGCGACGGGAGATCCGTAGGAATAGATTACCACAGAGCGTCGCCACACCAACTTCCTCCACACGCGCCGAGTGCTAGGAAATGTGAGGTATAAATAAAAAGTGCTAATATAACGTGTATTTCATAAACTTTATTTGACAGTTAAGTCATAAAAGCACAAACATTAAAACATTAATCAAAATTCGAAGCAATCTAAAAACATTCATTTTAAAACCGTTTGAATAAATATTTAAGATACAATTACATTCATTTGACAACTATTGGATACATTATAAAAAGTTTTTTTTTAAAAGAAGAGATGATTATTTTCAAGTTAAAAACATTCAGTAATTCAAATATACGGGATAGGGTGCAGCTCAAAAAACTAGAGATGTGGCCCAACCGGGGAAGACTCACAGCACCCAAACAAATACATGGGACTAATTTCACACGTGGCCATCATAGTGCTAGAGATGACATGAAAGGTCAACCACTGGCTACCTGAAGCAACATTTTCGATCAAATTGACCAAGCCCAACTAAAGTACTTCGCCACAGCTATAGCTATAGGAGGGGTAGAGTCTGAACATATGATTCACAAGGCCACGGCATATCTTCTGATGCCCAATACCTTACAAATAGGCTTTATCCACTTGCAACGGGGTGCGGCATATAGTGGACAGAAGAACAATATATGGCTTACGGTTTCCTGCTGATCCAGGCACCTGCAACATCTGTCATTAATAATAGTCCCGCCCCCCATTTACAAGTGAATTCCCTTGTTGGGAGGGTATCCACCCTGAGTTGAAAATACAATTTGCGATCGTATGGCTTTTCAATGAAATCCCAGTCAGTGGCACGGGCCAGGACTTAAATTCAAGAAAACGTCCAGTGAGATGGGTAGAGAGTCCTTTAGAACACGCTGATGAGAAAACCAGTTCCCAATATCTTCCCTTCAAGATTTTTTTGGAAGGAAAGACTGCGTTTAAAGGATCATCCCATAGTTCAGACATACCCAATCTTACTAACAGAGATCTAATCTCCTTCAACCATTTGATTTTATGGAAGAAGTCGATTTTTATAATATCCATAAGGCCCTTGGCATAGTGTGAAAGTTCCTCTGTACACCATACCCTACGCCAAAATAGTAAAGGGCGAAGCTTGGCTAGATCTTCCACTGGTTTCTTGCCTAGATCCAGTAAAATTGGTCTCAGGGGAGTACTTTGTGGGAGGCTAGTAACTTTGCGTAAAAATGCATTCTCCACCAAGGTCAGACACTTTAGGTTTTCGAACCCCCACAATTCAGCTCCATATAGGGCCGAACTCAGTACCTTCATGCCTTAGATGTCTAGCACTGGACTAATCGGTTTGGTTAGGGAGGTTTTAAATTTAGTTAGAAGAATACCTGTTTGCTGTTGGAGCGTCAGAACAACAGCCAGATTGAGTTGGCTATTCCAACACATATCCTTCTGCAGGGTGACACCCAGATATGTAAAAGCATCAACCTGCTCCAGGGGGGATTTGTTAATATACACGCTACCTCTAAACGATTTGTGTTCATTGAAAGACATAAATTTGGTCTTGGCAGTATTTATTTCTAGACCGTGCAGAAGGCAAAAATCTTCGAACCATTGCAGGGCCCTCAGGAGGCCACTCTGTGTTTTTGAGATGATCAAAGTATCATCCGCAAACAAGAGGATTGGGATACGAGTACCTGCCAGCACCGTGGGGGCCAGCACTGTGGGGGCCAGTGAAAGGTAGTCTGCCACCCCGTTGACGAAGAGCGAGAACAGGGTAGGCGCCATAACGCATTCCTGCCGCACTCCTCTGCCAACGGGGAAGGTTTCCCTTACCTCACCCTGTGCCCCCCACCGGACCCCGGGAGAATTATCCTCATGCAGTCGGACGATGAGAGTCAGCAACTCCGGGGCCATCCCCAACTCTCCCAAGACTTGCCATAATTTGCTGCGCGGTACTAAATCAAAAGCTGCCCTCAGATCAACGAACACAGCGTACAGAGCCCCTTTTCCCAAAACCACCGTCCTCCAATACAAGGTGATAAAGCGAAAAACTTGATAAATCGTACTTGTTAGGGGGCGGAAACCAGCCTGCGAGGACTCAAAATATTGTTTTCATCCATCCAGGTCTGCACCTTACACAAAACTAATCTATCCATGATCTTCTGTAGCGAGTCGATTAGACTGATTGGCCTATAATTGCCTGCAACAGACTTGTCTCCTTTTTTGAACACCAGAATAATTTCCGCCCCCTTCCATGAGGGGAGGACATCAGCTCCTTGGGCGATTGCATTTGCTATATAAACAATATATAAACGCTAGATTTGTTTATCATTTAAAAAAACCTCGGCTGGTATACAATCCATACCCGGTGCTGTTCCCTCGATTACTGAATCTAATGCCTTATCAACATCTTCTGGGGTAAAAGCCACCCCATCATAATAGGTGTATGAGAATATTCCATAGGGCTCTTCACCACTACTACTAGCATACTGTGGCTTGAAATAATCAACCCACAGATGCTGGGCTACATTATTGTGAGGGCGATCCGGGCAATCTCCCCTGTCCCATTTGAATGTGTCCCAGAACAATTTTGGGTTCTTAGCCACACATGCGTCTTTAAGTTCCTTCCACTTGCACTCATCCCAAAGCTTTTTAGCCTCCAACTGGGTTTTCCTATAACAACCCCGTGCCGCCCTTACATTACTTGCGTCCTTCGTTCTTAGAGCCATGCCTAGCCTGGCCCGTGCTTGTCGACAAGCCTCATTGTACCAACCAACAGGTTACTTACTCATTTTACTTCTGCCTGGGCCTGGCTTACAAAAATAAGATTTTAGACAATCAAAGAGTTTGATGTGGGCATCAGTCATAAAAGAGTGAAAATCCTCACTAGTGGAACTAGACCCCAGTGCAACTAATACATTATTTACATAATTTTTTATAGCAACCAAAGTTTCGGGTTGATCAATGACTTGACTCCATTTAAGATGGCGCATGTCGTTGGCTAGAATAAGATCTGGCACAGTTACATTGTGTGGGACTGGTACGGCCTCATCTATAAACAAATTAAAAGTAGAGGTAAGTGGGTTGTGATCACTTTCTATACGACCCATTACTGTCATGTCCATAAGATAATGCCACAGTTTTAAGTGAACAAGCAAATAGTCTATAACTACACCTGTGGCCATTATCATATGTCCTAGTTCCCTGCCTATCAGATGATGTTCGGCCATTGGCAGCCCTCAAATGTTTACCCATACACAGCCCCTTTAATTGAATGGCCACCTCAGTCCATTTTTTTATAGGTGCCAACTCAAGACAGGGGATACCCCACCTGGAGTCTTCCTCCTCCGTAAGGCTCTGATCATCGTGCCCTAACGGCTCAAACGTCGTATTAAAGTCCCCCGCTACAAGAGGGAAAGTATTACAGGGCATGGCCTCTAGCAAATCTTCCAGGACTGTTAAAACCTCAGATTTTTTTCCCCTCGGGTGGCCTCTTGCATAGATATTAAAGATATCTATGCTTTTACCTGAGTGAAAACTGAGTCTCACTACGAGGATATCATTATTCAATACAAGGCGTTGTTGTATGTTACAGCTTAGAACCTGCCTAACCCAGATCACTAGCCCTCCTACCAGGTGGCCCCTATCCTTTTTTACCGCTGGGACATAAAAATTAAGGTAACCCAGCCAAAAACAGGGTCCACCGACCATGTCTCCTGGAAGAGAGAGATGTCAAATTTTTCGATGAAATCGGACCAGTCAGGTGAGACTACTTTGGGACCCAGACCCGCTAAATTCCAAGATACCATAGAAATAGGCCCATTCCTACAGGGCAAACCACCAACGTTGTCCGCCCATCCTAATAGATTTGATCGCCTATTTTCCATGCTTGGCCCAGGGGGTAAGGTCGATCTTATTTCTCCCATAGGTTGATTTGATAATATCTCACCACCCGGATGGACCAAAACAGTATTCCCGGAGTATGCTTCAGTGCCGTTAGGCTGGGGGGCTAATGCCCCAACCTGGAGGATAACCTTACCCACAATTGAGTTAGTTCTCCTTACTGCATTTCCATCGATAGGCACTACTGAATTTACCCTCTGATTGCGCACGGGTGACCGTCAATCACAATCCTCCAAACCAAATCTATTGGACAAGCTTATCCCCCCTGCGTTACACCAGGTCTGAAGCCCCCCAAGTGATGACATATTTCTGGGGGCGATATGTATTGCTGGGTAGAAATAGGTTAGGGGTAAGGGGTGTATTAACGTAGCTGAGCTTTCCGGGGCCCATTCACAGATGTGTTCAGCGGCCCTCCTGTCCCTAAAGTTAACAATTATGCAGTCTCCCCCAATAGACTTTTGTCGAGGTCCCACCCAATCTACGCGTCTTGCAAACAAAATTTCACCTGATACCATCGCAGGAAGTGGGCGGTTGAAATTAAGCCAATGGATACATTTATTCTTGAGCTCCTTATACTCCTCCCTTTTATCCTGGCTCAAAGGAGGGACCCCCGCGAGGACCACCACATAAGGGATAGATTCAGGAGGAAGATCTATACACGGTAATCTTTTTACTAGTGGGGCACGAGGGGTATCCAGATTCACTTGGGAATAATGTGTTACTGCCCTGCTGTCTTCCCCTATCGCTGTCCTTCCACTCAACACAGTTTGGTTAGAAACAGCTTGATTACTCGAGGGAAGTGCAGGGGAAATATATGATCGCACAGCAGGAACAGTAGTTTCAACTGTTTTAGTCACAGTCAGCGGGCCAGTGGGGTGGACAACTTCGTTGATATGCCCAGTCAAGTTTGTTTGTTTATCAATTGTTCCTTTGGCCCGGTTTCCAACCCTTGCCTGAGCCGAAGCGAACGACAGTTCAAGGCATGCAAGTCTACTTTCAATAATGTCGAGTCTGTCATAAATGCGGAGACATGTCTTTTTAAAGATGGATTCCAATTTAGTCCAGAAGTCCGACCCCAGCTCAGCAGATAACTCATCACCAGGAGTCGATGACAAAGTAATCACTTCATTAGAAGGTTGACATATGACACGGCTATGGGGAACTATTGGTGTCGCGCTCTCATCAACTATGTTACCTTTCTGGATTTTGGCTTTTCTTCCTTTCGCATGGGCGCCCCCACGCTTCCTTTTTGAGGTTGCGGTTAGGCCTGCCGTCGATTGGGGCAATCCCGGTTTGGAGCTATAGGCAGATCGAGTCTTAACGCTTAATGCCGGTGATCCAGAATGCATGTTGAGAGGAGGGTTAGGTACATTTCTGGTGCCCAGTGAGGCGTCCTCGCTTACAGGAAGACAAGGCAAGCTTCCAAAGGAATGCAATACTTGATTCTCCTGGCCTTCACCATTGCTACCTGACACAATGGACTCAATCGCTTGTGGTGGGTTTGGTGACCGTTCCTGGGCCAGACTTCCCATAGATGAACGTTTTTCAAAAGCAATGTCCAAAGACAGTTTTTTTTCTGTCTGCTCAATTTCGTGGGCTAAAATAGAAGACGCTCTTGTTAGAAACTGGTCCAAAGTGCCTACTAATGACTCACCGATGATGGATTTTCTGCCTTTCCTGGCCTTGGGGGGTCGTCATTGTGTAGTAAAAAGAAGAAACAATTCCTTAAAGTTGCTAGTAAATATGGGTCTATATAAACTAACAAGGAATTTGAGCATGCACTGACCTTGAACTATAGATGTTAGAGGAAGACCCCGTCCCGTCCTCAACCGTACTCGTACGGGCTCAAACGGTCCCGCCCAAGGCCCGGGATTCGCCGGCCCGCGAAGTGGGAGGCGGGAGGCGCTTTACAGGCACTGCAGGTGTTGGTGGGAGGGCCAAGCATGCCCTCGGTGTCCCTCTGCCTCCTGGGACCAGTAGTCTGCTGTACTCGCGGCAAAAACTCCACGAAGCGTCTCCCGTGAAGCGGGAGGCGCAAGGCGCTTTACAGGTGCTGCAGGTGTTGTTGGGAGGGCCAAACACGCCCTCGGTGTCCCTCTGCCTCCTGGGACCAGTAGTCTGCTGTACTCATGGCAAAAACTCCACGAAGTGTCTCACGCAAAGCGGGAGGGGCGAGACGCTTTACAGGCGCTGCAGGTGTTGGTGGGAGGGCCAAGCACGCCCTCGGTGTCCCTCTGCCTCCTGGGACCAGTAGTCTGCTGTACTCGCGGCAAAAACTCCACAAAGCGTCTCCCCCGAAGCGGGAGGCGCGAGGCGCTTCACAGACACTGCAGGTGTTGGTGGGAGGGCCAAGAATGCCCTCGGTGTCCCTCTGCCTCTTGGGACCAGTAGTCTGCTGTACTCGCGGCAAAAACTCCACGAAGCGTCTCCCACGAAGCGGGAGGCGCGAGGTGCTTTACAGGCGCTGCAGGTGTTGGTGGGAGGGCCAAGCACGCCCTCGGTGTCCCTCTGCCTCCTGGGACCAGTGGTCTGCTGTACTCGCAGCAAAAACTCCACGAAGCGTCTCCCCCGAAGCGGGAGGGGCGAGGCGCTTTACAGGCGTTGGTGGGAGGGCCAAGCACGCCCTTGGTGTCCCTCTGCCTCCAGGGACCAGAAGTCTGCTGTACTCGCAGCAAAAACTCCACAAAGCGTCTCCCCCGAAGCGGGAGGCGCGAGGCGCTTCACAGACACTGCAGGTGTTTGTGGGAGGGACAAGCATTCCCTCGGTGTCCCTCTGCCTCTTGGGACCAGTAGTCTGCTGTACTCGCGGCAAAAATTCCACGAAGCGTCTCCCACGAAGCGGGAGGCGCGAGGTACTTTACAGGCGCTGCAGGTGTTGGTGGGAGGGCCAAGCACGCCCTCGGTGTCCCTCTGCCTCCTGGGACCAGTGGTCTGCTGTACTCGCAGCAAAAACTCCACGAAGCGTCTCCCCCGAAGCGGGAGGCGCGAGGCGCTTTACAGGCGTTAGTGGGAGGGCCAAGCACACCCTCGGTGTCCCTCTGCCTCCAGGGACCAGTAGTCTGCTGTACTCGTGGCAAAAACTCCACGAAGCGGGAGGCGCGAGGCGCTTTACGGGCGCTGCATGTGTTGGTGGGAGGGCCAAGCAAGCCCTCAGTGTCCCTCTACCTCCTGGGACCAGTAGTCTGCTGTACTCGCGGGAAAAACTCCACGAAGCGTCTCCCGCGAAGCGGGAGGCGTGAGGCGCTTTACAGGCGCTGCAGGTGTTGGTTGGAGGGCCAAGCACGCCCTCGGTGTCCCTCTGCCTCCTGGGACCAGTAGTCTGCTGTACATGTATATCAATGTAGAAGGATAATATGCATTAAGTAGCGATGCTCAGTATTGTAATATTGTCAGAATAAAATGTGTGTAAATTTAAAAGTGCCTTTTAAACTGTAGTTGCAGGCATTAGAGGTGGTTGCATATATTTTGCAGTTCGACCACTGAGTTTTTTATTTCCCAATTGTGTTACTAGGATGGAGATTTTTAAATGTTCTATTTCCTGGAAACTATTAAAGTACAATGTTTTGGTTCTTCTTGCACTTCTTTAAAAAAAGAAAAAGAAGGGAGTACAACTAGATCCCCTAGATTTTTATCTATAGGCAGGCTGCAACAGGAAAACGTAAAACCACAGGCGCTACTACAAGTTTCCCACACATTTGGATCAAAGATGGACTACGTGTTCACTGTGATATTCAAGCAGCAACACATTTCAGCAATGCCTGAACGAACTGCTTAAAAATAAAATAAGCAAGATAAGGGCCACAATTGAGGAAAAGAAAGAAAAATAAATGAATAAGTAATTAGGCAAAAATAAAATAGTTTATTGCCGATGGATTTCCCAGTTTTTTTTACTAAGAAATATTACAAGTTCTGATCAACACTTAAAACCCCATCAGCTTGTCACTGAACAATTCATAAATGTTTCAGTACCAGAAACTAGACCCGGCTTCAGATCCCAACTTCCTCTAGTCTCGCACTCTGAATGCTATGTGACACAGTATCGAATGCGCCCGACAGGCCTAGCAACACCAGTGCTGTTGGTATGGATCTGTCCACTGATAGGTGCAAATCGTCCGGTACCAACAGCAGGCCTGTATCTGTGCTGTGAAATGGTTTAAAGCCTGACCAGACTGGGTTGAGAATCTGATTTTTCGCCAGAAAGGAGGAGATCATTTGAATTCTGTGTTCCTCCAATATCTTTACTAGATAAGGTAGGATGGAGTTTGGCCTAATGTTAGACAGTGGCTCTAGGTCAGTATTAGGCATTTTCAGCAGTGGTATCAAAGCCTTATTCCACTGAGCCAGAACACATCACAACCCATTGTTAGAGAGTCATCATATATTTCCAGCAAAGGAGGGGATGGACATCCATAACTTCCTTCCAACAATCTGTGGGGGGAGTATCAAGGAGTAGCCACATGTGGCTAGTATGGCAATTCTAGTGAATTGATCTAAAGCAGTGATACTCAAAGTACGCCCGTGGTCCGCATGCGGCCCTCCTGACATTTACATGCGCCCCCCTGGTCAACAGCAGCGTTGGGCTTCTGTTTATTTGACTCAGCACTAACATTTAAAAAAAATGCTAAATAAGCGGGCAAGAATCAATGTTGATTGAAGTTAAAGAAAGGAATTAACTAAGGTGCTCTGCACCCTAAACTTTAGAAACACCTTAATTTTAAAATACATTTTGCATCAAAAAGAGTATATTAGTTGTTGAGAAGTATTTTTGTAAAAGTAATCTTTTTCAAACATGAATTTAGAATCACTAATTCTTACCCCCACCCTGTCAACAGTGCCAATAGTGAACTAAGAGGCAAACCAGTTGGTATGTGAACTCTTTAGGTGGCCTAGATTTCTATTATACATGAACAGTATAGTTTATTAAATCAAACACAGAAGGTTTTGTAACACATCCTGAGGACATATATGTGATAATAAAGAAAAATGAGGTAAAATTAAATAAAACAATTGCCTTTAATCACACAATATGGTTAAGTGGAGAAACTGGGATTAATCCCAAGCTTTTGGCTTCACGTTGTGTGATTCAGAATCTGTATGTATATTCTTCGCTTCCCCTACACCCACCTTACCACAAACTCTCCTCCTCCCTTCTTCCCACAAACTCCCTGACAGCCGCCCTGCTAGCATCAATATGGCCCTCAGTCACATCGCAGACCAAACTTTATGGCCACCAGGGAAATGTTTGAAGCTCCTGCTTGTTATAACTTGGTTCTTGAAATAAATTCCCCAGATTCCAAAGATCATGTGCAAATATCCATGATTTTATTTTCAATCAAGTGATGGGAATGGTGCAAGACATTAACAGCTGACACGTGTTTTGCCCATGTAGCTATCCAGACAAGGGCTTTCTTGATGCATATATCGTACATTTTTCTGTCTCAGTCTTGTCGGAATACTAGTAGCCGGAGGGAGTCTCTACAATCTGTCTTTTTTTATGAGCAAAAATCAATGATTTTATTTCTAATCAAGTGATGTGAATGGTGCAAGAAATGAACAGCCGGCATGTGTATTGTCCATGTGGCTATACAGCCAAGGGCTTTCTCAAGGCTGATCAGCACAGCATTATTAAGCGATAATGAAAGTACAGAGTGCATAGCTTATATAACAAAATTCGGTTGGACAAATGAAAAATGTGAAGAAAACAGAGGACAGTAGATGCAGATAAGATTTAGTAACCCAAGAGAAAAAGAAGGAGCAAAAGGAAAAAAGAAGAAAAAGAGAGAGAAAGGGATGGAAATAAAGAAGAAATATATAAGTGATACTCATATATCAGTTACATTTCGTCACAGAATCTCATTTGACGTATACAATTCAAAATACCTGTGCTGTCTTCTATCCTAGGGAAAACCCAACAGATTATACATATAATGTTATTCAGTCACAAATATCTCATACATGATGTTCGAGTGGTATACATTATTACAAGCATATAACGGGTGGGTAGCGAAAAGGAAACAATTAGGTAAAAAGAGGCATCCAATGTATACAACTCAAAGAACCTATGCTGCCTTATATCCTAGGGATGAACCAGCAAGTCATTCATATGATGTTATTCAGTCAAAAATATGTTAGATCTTATACATGATTTATGCTTGTTATGCATTATTACAAGCATAGGATGGGTGGGTAGCGAAAAGGTAACAAATAGATAAACATAGGTTCCGCTTTTTAGTTAAATATGGTCCCATTACTATAATTCCCCAAAACACCACATGCTGATTACGATGTTGGTTGGAAAGCATTCCGACCAAATTGGTCTTGGAATTGTTTCTGACCGAATCAGATTCGGGGAGTCCAACCAACCGATTACGATGGTTCTAAATACCATTCGGTTGATCACCAATTGACTACGGGAGCCTGTGTTCTAATTGAATACACAAACTCTCATTGCGGAAAGGGGTGGGTAGGGAAAGCCGTGCACCCTGTGGCAGGCACCCCATGGTGCCTGCCACACTGTGCATGGTTGGATAGAGGGGTCCTTGGGTACCTCCACAGGCCCCATTAGGAAGGCTGTGGGTGAAGGGGAGCCTGCTACGGGCCCCCAAAGTCGGATTCCAACAGCAGATCCATGTCAGAACAACCGATTCAGAAAATCTGTCCGAATCCGACATCGTTATACGTCTGTCAGAAACGTGGTCCATAGACCTGTACGAGTCGGCTCTAACTACTCGGTTACTACGAATGCCATTCAGAAGTGGGTCAGAAAGTCCGAACGCTTGGCAACTATCGTATTCGGTTGGTTGAAAAGCTTTCAGAATCGGTTGGAAAGATGGATTCCGAATCCAATTCGGCAGACCTGAATCGCATTCGGAGCCTTTCCGACCAACATCGTAATTGGCCCTCATGTGTTAAAGGTACTACCTTATTTGTTCCCAAAGTAAAAACAGGTGAGTGAGAAAAATAAAAAAGGTCACTCACCATATAGCATACAGGTATTCGTCTGTATGAAGTGACAAAGGAAAGAATAAAAGAGAAGCGAACGAATGAAAGGCCTTGTAGTAAGGAATTTGGAGAGAGTGATTCTCAGTAAGCTATCAGGGGGACAGACACATACTACTCTAAGGGCATGTGCTTATCACTAAGTTATAGCAGCACTGAGGGTTTTCCCCAGATATTTTAGATTTTAGATGCCAGTTGTTCATCTCATTAGTTCACTAGCGGCAAATGTGGTAAGCTGGGAGTTCGCAAGAACCGTAGTGAGGGAAAAATTGTTGTTCAAATGGGAACAAAAGGAAGTATCGAGATTTTAAACCTATGGTCCAGGTGAACACAAAAGGGGGAGGGGTGCCACTTAGGTCACTTACCTCAGACCTGTCTGAATACTAGTAGTCTACAGGCATCCCTACGGTCTGTGATTGCTTCCTCAAAAAACACCATCTTTAATTAAGGGCCACATGGGACCTCCTCATCACGTGGGAGCATGGTGCTGCTTGTGAAAAAAGAGTCTGGCCATCTTAAAACGGGGTTATCTTGTAAGTGTACAAGTAAAAAGAGTAGCAAAGATAGATGCATATGGCACAGTGTGTATTGACACTAAAGAAAGTCTCGCATTTTTAAACCTATGGTCCAGGTGAGCAAAGGTCACGGCATTAACAGTAAGTTTGGCGATATTCAAGAAAATAAAGAAGCAAATAAGAAGACATCCCACGAAAGGCCTACGATGATAAAGTAATCATGGGCGAGTATATTGGAGCAGAACGGCCTAAGATGATGAAGTAGTCATGAGCAGGTGTATAGCGGCAGAAGAGTATTACCCAGCGTAATAAGAAAACTGAGAAAAACTAAGAATAAAGGGAGGTGTATTAGTCAAAATTAAAATATGAGAAGGTCATGTCTCTGATGATGGAGCATAGGTCATCGAGTTCTGGGCTGGCACACTTAAACATCACTGAAAAAAGTTTCAGTTTGCTGATACACTACTGCAAAAGGTAAGTAAGAGAGATATACGTAAGAGAGATATACATATATGGTATGAGGGAGATATCTATTAATGTATAAATATGTATAACGGTCCCCCTCAGTCCATATGTAGTGATCTATACAAAGAGGAAAAAGTCATAATAATTATGTTGAACCATGGTGTCATTATGTGCGATAGTGCATGACAGGCCAAAGGAAACCTTATGAGCGAAAGACAGTGCACAAGTGTATTATACTGTCCTTAGTATAGCCAGTAATGCATCTCTGCGTCTTGGTTAAGACGCTTGTCCATAGTTTGTAGTCTCAAAAGGAGTTTACTCTCCATACGCCTCATTCTTAATTCACGGTTTCCACCTCATGAATGTGGTATGATATGCTCCAAACCAAAGAACTTGAAGGTTTTTTGATGTGCTTGATGTTTCTGGTAGTGTTCGGTATGGGGGGCACCTCAAGTCTGTTTATATTTCTGCTGAGTTCCAAAATTCTGGTTTTAAGGAGTCTGATTGAGCTTCCCATCTACAGTTTGTTACAGGGGCATATGATGATGTAGATTACAAAGCAAGAGTTGCAGCTGATCCAATCTCAGATTTTTAGGGTGAGCTGCGTCGTTGGTGAGAAGTGGGTCTGTTTGTTAAGGCCAAGTTTACAAGCGAAGGGGGCGCTAGAAGGCGCACTGCGGGATGGCTGGCTAATTCAGCAGCTCCGCCGGACGGCTCATGCATTAATAAAATTAACGACAATACAGCTACGGATCCATATGCAAAAATAGAAATTCGATCGGCGGAAGGACAGCGGCACACAATGGTGTAAATCTGAAAACTGATTTCAAAGCGGACTGGGTGGAATTTGACCCGTAAGGATCGCTGATGTCCGAGATCGGAGCAGACAAGATGGCGGCTGCCTGGGATCTAACGATGTGTCTAGCGTCCGAAACCCCAGTGTAAACCCTTGCAAAGATACACCGACGCCAGTAAGCCGGCTAGCATGGATATGCGGAGAACGGACGGGTGGGAGGAATACACATAATAAGGAACTGACCGAGCAGCAATGTACCAGGTACTCTTATATGCGCTAACCCGTAATGGCGGCTCCCTGTTGATTTGTTGTCCCCGACCCGACTCAGCGTACACCCCTCCACATCTGTGAAACAGACATTGAGCGACTGAGGTAGGAGGTGCAGCAATTACTAGTGCAAGCGTAAAGACGGCAGTAATAACGAAGACAAGATACGGCCAAATATAATAAATTACCAGCAAAGGAGCGAAACAGTACTTGCAAAGATGGCGGAGCCCAGAACTGTCTAATCGATTACCAGCGCCGTGTTTGCAACTGCAGCTCTGGCCGACTTTGAGACATAACAGCGCACCAAGGAACTGTCTGCTGTTTATGTCTGGATCGTTACATGTGGTAACTGTGCCCCTATCGATCACCACTTGTCTGCTGTAAGGGTGCAAGACGGTGCTCAATGTGCGTGGGGGCTGAAATAGACGGAGGGCCTTTAAGTATTTGCGCTGCAAAGGGCTTCAAAGGGTGGCAACGCTGAATACGACTGTATCTGGCTACGCACAGGGCACGACTCAATATACAACCCCTACCGACACGGTTGTACAGCCAGCCCAATGTCGAACCACACAACGAATGTGATGCACCTGCGCGGGAACATAGCGACAATACCTACTTGACACCAATGACGTGAGTTGCGCTATAACGTAGCCCAAGCACATTCCGAAACTGCAGCAACACCGCTGCATTAAATAGCGTGATAATCTGTGGAGATAGCGATTGTCATTAGCGCACACGGCACTGTAGAGGCTCCAGACTTACACGGTCAAGGTGAGGTGGCGGACATTTCTAAATACATGTGTCGTAAACGTGTTGGGGAGAAGAAGGGACATACATGAATACCAGCGTATATTGATTGCATGCCCTGGTCATTGTGGCAGCATATATTGTAGCAGAAGTTCACGTACTGATCACCCAATCACCACCTTCACACGACCGGCTTATAAAGGGCGCGAATCAATGGTCAAACTTCCAAAACGGCGCCAAGAAGTTAACCAAGCACGACAACCGTAACTACAAGGGCCACAGAACCCGTGGTTGGCACGACACCAGTCACTGATCTGAATCTCATTACTGCTCTGTGGGGTGCAATCTCTACACCACAACTGGAAGTCGGACATATCCAAAAGCGCCACCGCAACATCACACACGGTGGTAACATATCGTCAAAATGGGGAAACCTGACAGGCAGCAACCCAAACTTAACTTTGAACAACGTCGTCCTACCAGAGGGTTGCACCCGCACTCAGATACTGAAGCGGAAACAGAACGCTCGCCACCCAAGGGCAGGGAGGTTATGCTGAAAGCCATACAGAATAGCTTGCAAGATATGCACGGCAAACTGGACCACTTAACGACGCGCATGGACACCATGGCAGCAAAGGTAGATCGACATGGCGAACGACTAGAAGAAGCAGAGACTCGTATATCTGCGGTGGAGGATGAATCGCATGTCAGCACCTCGAAATGCACAGGCTTCGAGAAGATTCTGGAGGTGGTACGATCTAAGTCTGAAGATTTGGAAGCGAGATCGCGCAGCAACAACGTGCGCATAGCTGGCGTACCGGAATCGACAAACATAGGCAACATGGAGACATATGTGGAAGAAATGTGCCTCACCCTGTTTGGCAAAGAGAAATTATCTCAAGTATTTATTGTGGAAAATGCACATAGAACATTGGCACCACGGCCACCACCAGGTACACCACCAAGACCAATAGTGGCTCGCATATTAAACTACCGCGACCGAGACGCGATATTGCGGATGGCACGAGAGCAGAAGGATCTTCAATTCCAGAACAACAAACTCGAATTCTATCCTGACTACACGCAAGCAGTACAACAAGCTCGAAGGGAATTCAACGGAGCCAAGGCGAAACTACGCGAACTACAAGTAGAATATGCCATGCTCTATCCAGCACGACTCAAAGTGTCCTGGGAAGGCAAATCCACACTACTCACCACTCCTAAAGCGGCGAACGATTTCATAAAGAAAATTATTAACCATCGCAAAGAATGTCAGCGACAGCAACGGGCCCCAGATGAAGACTGACTGCAGAAAGTGTAGATGCACTACCTCTGGTATCATTTGCGGTAAGAGTGGTTTGCCTAGGGGACGTTGACACCCTCTCCTACATCACACTGATGCCAGAATGAAGCTGATGAAATATTTGTGGGTAAGTCCTGGCTGTACTTAACTATTGATTATCAGAAAATAAGACATCCCTACTGGTGTGACGCATGGGGTGTTTGAACCAGTTAATGTACACACCATAGTATGACCAACGCGCATATTGAGATATGACTGCAACGTCAGAACCTTTACACTGTGGAAAATGTTGTTCGGATGCCTAAAACAGAGCTGATGTACTGTGAAATGCAAATAGAACATGTCAAGGACAATGAGAAGCACCTACCCCATGTTTAAACACTGCTACAACATGTTGCTCTCTGTTTGATAATGGGGAGGGAGGGTTTAACGTTGGTTCAATGTGTTGTGACTCAGCCAGACATTACGTATTGTTCAACATGTTTGCCCATGTGTATGGTTGTGTTCAGCAGTACAACAAAAACACTACGGTAGGGGGGGACCTAGGGGAAGTTTACAGACCAAGCTCTGGATACAATCCCCAAGAAAGCCTATAAACAACAACGGTACCAGAGGGTCTCAAAGGGTATGCCCAAAAGAAATAGAAAGCCAACCAATCCCTAGGAACCAAAGGGATGCGTCACAGAAAATTCTCAGCAGGATGAGAAAAATACCCATCAGTCACCATACGGATCCGCCCTTCATCATTTGGGATTTTATCCGTACCACCCGTCTGGGAAGCTCGGTGCCACACTTAGAGGTCAACCCGGTGGTAAGGGGGTTCCTCAGAAGGTATAGGCAATGACAGACCGAAAAACAATTAAAACTACTGCACTCCGGGGCCGGCGTCCTGGCCGACGGATAGAGCGGTGCTTCATCTTCCCCTGAGCCGCTGCCAGGTGGGGTGAGGTCAGTCTACCTTACAGATCGAGTGATCAACACAGACTGTAAGGGCACCCGGAGCATTCAGGTGACCTTGTGCACTTGTTTTTGTTATCCTGGTGTCACCCTTTACTTTACTTAGTTCACTTGGTGATATGCATCTGACACATACCGGTGAAATAAGCGCAGCAATGGTTTAGTGGCTGTATAAGAAAATATGTCCGTCCACATCCGCTAGCTCGGATGTAGATGTGTTGTCCAGGCGGACCCCCGAATGGGTGTTCCCCGACACAGTTAAATGCAATTGGGATGTTCATGGAGGGTGTGGCATCAGCAGGATTGGGCTGCTGTTGTGGGGTGGGGGGGGGGAGGGGGTATTGTTACTGTTATTTATGGATCAGACTACTTGAGATGCATTGCCTACATCCAGCCGTGGAACGACTACTATTGTATACATAAAAACCTACTGCTATATTACTGTAATACACCATGGGTTCTTCCCCTGCCTGGGAATGGGGATGAATGGGAATGTTTGTGGCACCCGCTATGGCCAGACCTGAACCGCCAAATCTAGCGTTAAATTTGCTATCATGGAATATTTTGCATGCTTAGATAGATGGAGAATTGACATTGTCATGTTTCAAGAAACACATGAGGGACCACATTCGCATGCACAGGTAGGGAGACGCTGGGCTGAGTCAATGCATTGCTCCAGATATTCATCTTATGCTAGAGGTGTCTCTATATTAGTTAAAAAAGGTACAAACTTCAAAGTGGACACGACTACACTAGATGCAAATGGACGCTATGTGATAGTGAGAGGCAGACTGCGAGGCAGGCAAATAACACTGATAAACACATATGGACCAAACACAGATACACCGGAGTTTTTCCAGGAAGTCTGGCAACACCTAAGTACGGGTACAGATCAAATAATGCTATGGGGAGGCGATTTAAATATTGCGCTAGACGACAAGCTAGATAGGTCGAGAAACACGACAGAACACCACACACGTGCCAGAACCAAATTACTGGATATCATGGGCGATCTATCCATGAGAGACATCTGGAGAGAACGTTACCCCGGGATTAGTGAAGCGACGCACATATCAGTGACACATGGGATCTGGTCGCGATTAGACTACTGGTTAGGGTCAGAGGACATATTATTATGGACACGTGCAATCACACACATGCCCAAAACTCTGTCAGATCACAATCCCGTAAAAATATCCTTGAACATCCCAGATTATATACTTCCACCATACAATTGGCGTTTTAATACCAGGGCACTTACCGACCCCTATATGTAGATACCATCGGAAAAGCGATTAAAGAATACTTCCAAATAAACGTAGAAACCACAGAAGACGCTGGCCTACTATGGGAGGCGTTCAAGGCAACAATACGGGGGGTATGTATAAGCACAACAGCGGGGATTTTAAAAGACATCAGAACACAAATATCACGTTGCGAATCCTCCCTACGTGCATTAGAACGTCAATATCAATATGAATTGACGCCAATTCCCTCCATACTGAGCGACATTAGAAACACACTGACTGAGCATCAAAAATTTGCAGCAGACGAAATCAAGTATTTAAGTAAAAGACATGTGGCTAGATCATATGGTGAGGGTGGTCGACCTGGCAGAGCACTAGCATCTAAAATATGCACTGGACACAAACAACACGTAATCACACAGACTATCGAGCCAGACGGCGTAACACACACTGACCAAGCGGGCATTTTACAAATCTTCGTGCACACCTACCAGGACTTATACACGTCACGACCGGTTGCCACACAACAAGAGACACAAAAATACCTGGATGATATTGCTATCGCTTGGCTGTCTGACAATCAGAGGCAATATCTAGCCCAGCCATTAACCGTAGAGGAAGTCACAGAAGTAATACAATCACTACCAAACGGAAAGGCGCCAGGACCAGATGGGTTCACGTGTGAATTCTACAAAACATTCTCCGATCCACTGGCACCGCATGTGGTGGACATGTTTGGAGAAGCGCTCGAGGCTCAGATACTTCCAGCCACGCTGCGCGAGGCAATGATAATAGCGTTATTAAAACCGGGTAAAGATCCTGATGCTACCAACTCTTATCGCCCCTTATCTCTGATAAATGTAGATTCAAAAATATTGGCTAAAGTCCTTGCCATGCGTCTGCAACCACTTATGCCTATTCTAGTCCTCTCAGACCAATCGGGATTTATACCCTCTAGAAACACCACGCATAACACGAGAACGCTCTTTGCCACTGCACATTACCTTACACCGAACACGAAAGCAGCAGCAAATATGCTGGACGCTGCAAAAGCGTTCGATTCTATTGAGTGGTCCTATTTAATTACAATTCTTCACAGAATGGGATTTCCTCGTATATTTATCCAGTGGGTACAGTTACTATACACCAGACCCACCGCTAGGATTAAGATCAACGGTTATGTATCAGAGGCCATTGACATAGGTAGAGGGACGAGGCAAGGCTGTCCTCTGTCCCCTCTGCTATTCGCACTGGCACTGGAACCCCTGGCCTGCATAGTGAGGCAGAAACATCACCATTTGGCAATTCAATTTCCAAGCAGACCTTTGCACATCTCCTTATATGCAGATGACATGCTACTGTACGTCAAGGACCCGGCCATTAACTTAGACCCTCTCTTAAGAGCATACATCAAATTTGGGGGATACTCAGGACTACAAATTAATTGGGACAAGTCATCGATATTCCCACTGACAGATTCCACACGACAACACCCGACTGAATACCCGCTAGAATGGCAGACGGACCCTATAAGATATCTGGGCATATGGTTTCACCGCGACCCTGAGGTGGTTATGAGAACTAATTATGGCAGGACGATAGACGCACTCGAGGACAGATTCAAAAGATGGATCCAACTCCCGCTGTCACTAGCGGATAGGATGGCGATCGTGAAGATGGTTGTGCTCCCTAAGCTCCTCTATCTTTTCAATAATATTCCAATCCAGCCCCCAAGAGAGGTATTCAAACGCATAACCGCAATGGTGCTGCAATTGACATGGGCAGGCAAAAAGGCGCGCATAAAACTAGACTCACTAACATTACCCATTCACAAAGGAGGCTGGGGCGTACCAGACTTCTGGTTATATTACCTATGTGCTCAGGCCCAATATGCCACACACTGGTACCACAAAACTCCATACCTAACTCATGTAGCGGTGGAGGAGGGGGACGCTGCACCGGTCCCATTAGATGCCATCAATACACATATCAGGCCTCCACTTCATAGTAACGACATAAACACGATAGACGCTACGAACTCGGCTTGGAGACGTCTGTGCCAAATGATGCACAAATTACCACTCTATGCCCCGGCACTACCCCTTCACCACCACCCGAATTTAACTGTCACAAGTGAGGAGGTAGGCATGAACATTTTAAAACAAGCGGGACTGTGTACCATGGGAGACATTTATAAGGACGGTGCCATCATCACAGAGCAGGACTTGGCCTTTATACAAAACCCGACACTGCTGTTCCGCTTCACGTTCCATAGACTTAAGGGGGCGTTAAGAAAACACTCCCGACCTTCCCAGATGAACCGCCAACGATGGATACCCTGCAATTGGTGATTACCTCTCCAAACACCTCACATCTAGTATCACGGCTATATACTCAGGCACAGACTGAACTAGACTATAGGGCGACCAAGGCACAAGATAGGTGAAACGAAGTACTAGAAGTCCCGCTTACAGAAAAAGAATGGGAAACAGCTTGCACACTCACGAAACTGCTCACGCCCAATGGCAATTTGCGCATATTCCACTTCAAATACCTACATCAGTATATTACACGCCAACCCAACTGCATAGATATGGCTTACGAGATGAGGTGCGGTGTAAAAGATGTGGGCATGATCAAGCAGATTTTATACACCTAGCTTGGAACTGTATGAGGATACAGGCCTACTGGTTAGAGGTAGTGAACAGGTTAACCAAAATGGTGGGGGTGCCAATTGTATTCTATTCTATTCTATTCGTTTTGGTAGAGCGCGACAGCTGCCCCAGCAATGAGGCGTCCCGGCGCTAAGAACCCAAGATCCTAGCCTGAGCAGGGAGAAACGAAGGCTGGAGAGAGGCTTTACAGTCAAGGGAATAGGAAAGTTTTCACTGCTTTCCGGAATGCCGGTAGGCTGTCAATGGAGCGAATGTGTTGTGGCAGGTCATTCCACAGCTTGGCTCCGAGGAACCTAAAGGAGCGGCCGCCCATGCGGCTGAGTTTTATGCGTGGGACGCATAGGAGGTTTTGGTTGGAAGATCTTAGGTTCCGTGACGGCGCATAGGGAGTGAGAAGGGGTCGAAGCAGAGGAGGGGTGCTGAATTTGAGGATTTTGAAAGACAGAATGAGGGTCTTGAATTTGATTCTAGAATCAACGGGTAGCCAGTGTAATTTCTTGATGGTCGCTCTGGCAGAGCATCTGCGGGGGAGGCCGACCAGAGTTCTAGCCGCAGAGTTCTGCACGCGTTGGAGCCGTGCTATCTCACATTTGTTGGCACCAAGAAGGAGCACATTAGCGTAGTCCAGGCGTGAGAGGATGGTGGCTTGGATAATGAGTTGGCGGGTTTTAGCGTTAAAAAAGCCAAGTATATGGCTGAGGCTTCTCAGCAAGCCAATGCAGGTGCCCGCAACCTTTTTGGTGTGAGACCGAAAGTTGAGTGAGGCATCCATCCAAACGCCTAGATTTTTTACTAGGGTTTTGGGGGGAGGGATGGTGCCTAGGGAGGACGGCCACCAGTGCTCATTCCAGAGGCTGGTGTCTTTGCCAAGGAATAGCACCTCTGTCTTTCCGCCGTTAAGTTGCAGACAATTCATTGTCATCCATTGGGCGACCGCAGAGAGTCCGTTTTTAAAGTTAGAGGATGAGCTGGAAGGGCCTTTTGAGAGAGCGATGGCTAGCTGTGTGTCGTCGGCGTACGACACTAATGTCAAGCCCCATTCTTTGGCCACTGCCGCCAAAGGCTGGACGTAGAAATTAAAAAGGGATGGGCTCAACGCAGAGCCCTGCGGAACTCCCTGAGCAATGGGGTGGGGTTTGGACAGGAAGGGGGGGGCGGAGACTCGAAAGGACCTGTTGTCGAGGAAAGATCTGAACCAATCCAAGGCCTGCTCAGCCACTCCAAAGGTCTCCAAACGATTAAGAAGGATGTTATGAGACACCGTGTCAAAGGCCGCGCTGAGATCCAAAAGGATCAGCGCAGCACTTTGACCGGCATCTAAGATCGTTCGGAGATGCTCTGTGGTGGCTAAGAGAGCAGACTCAGTGCTATGGCCTGGTCTAAACCCATTTTGTGATGGGTCTAGAATGTTGTTTTCGACCATATGCTGGGATAGAGCACTGTTGACATGCGCTTCAGCGAGTTTGGACAGCCATGGAAGCAGGGAGATTGGACGAAAATTCTCCGGTTTGGATGGATCTAGGGTGGGTTTCTTGATGATAGGCGAAACCCACGCTTGCTTCCAGGCAGATGGTACACACGCTGAAGTGAAGGAGAGGTTCAGGATGGTGGTAAGTGTCGGTAGAAAGAAGTTAAGTGATTCTAGGAATTGAGCCGGGCGCATAGGGTCCGCAGGGGAACCAGATTTGACTTTTTTACAAAGTCTGATGAGGATATCATCAGAGATTTCCGGGATGTGAGTCAAGGTCGAGTAGTTGGGGGAAGGGGAAGGATTGCTGGTAGGGCTGGGGGAGTGCTGAGGGAAGGAAGTGTAAATTTTCTGTACTTTATCAACAAAGAACCTGGCAAGGTCTTCGCATTGTTGCTCGGAGGAAATACTCGGGAGGGGAGCTTTGCTGCTCTGAAGTTCTTGTACGAGCTTGAAGATTTCTTTAGCAGGGGTGGGACTAGATTCGATCTTGTCGGAGTAGAAAGCGGTCCGTGCAGCACGGATGGCTTTGTGGTACGTTTTTTGTAAAAGTAGGTATTTTGTTTTATCTTCTACGTTGTACTCCCTACGCCAGAGGCGTTCTGCCTTTTTGCACTGTTTGCGTAAGTTTTTGAGAGTGTCGTTGTACCAAGGGTTGGAAGGGGAGTTGCGACCTTTTGCCCATTTGGCAGGAATGAGACTGTCTAGTCCGTCCGTGATCCACTCATGAAACGCACTGTAATTAGCGTTGATGTCAGAGTTGGTGTCAAGGTGGAAGTCCCCTAAGGTCGAGTGGAGGGCGTCGCGAGATAGTTTATGCCATTGTCTTTTTAGACGGCGGGGCGGTGCCATGTTGTGCCTGCTTTTATTGATCAGAATGGCCAATTTAATGAGGGAGTGATCCGTCCATCCCATAGGGAGGGGTGTCTCTGAGGTGAGTTTCTCTAGGTTTGAGAAAACTGGGTCTAGGATGTGACCAGCAAGGTGAGTTGGAGTGGAGATGAAGGGGTTGAGTTGCAGTGCGGAGAGATCTGCAAGGAGCGTTTTGATCGTAGAGTCGTTTATTAGATCAAAGTGAAGATTGAGATCTCCCAGGATCGTAAAGTTAGAGCTTTTAGTTATTGAGGAGGTTGTTGTTTCAAGAAGAGCCTCAATGAATTTTGAAGTGGGGCCAGGTGGACGGTAGATATAGAGACCAGATACAGTGAAGTTAGGGTTTATAATAATTTTAAACTGGGCGCTTTCACAGTCTGGTAGTTCTTCCTTAGCAAATGAACAGGAAAACGTTTTTTTATAGATTATAGCGATACCGCCTCCTCTTCCATCTCTGTTGATTGTCGACATGAGATAGTCATCTGGCAGCGTAAGGTTGGGAATGGTGGAGGTGCCATCCCGTAGCCAAGTTTCACAGAGGAAGAGGATATCTGGATTTTCGTCCAGGATAAGGGTATTGACCTCGAGGTGGTGTCTAGCTAGCGATCGTACGTTGAGGTGAAAGATCGTAATGGAGGTGGTTTTCTCCGATGCCTGGAACTGTCGAATGGGGTGGGGTGTAGCAGTAGTAAAGCTGCAGCTTTGACATTGTAGGCATGTGAGACCGGGCCTGCCTGTAGTGTTAGCGCAAGACCGTCCGGGGTTCAGGCTATGTAGTAACTCGCTATCATAGGAGAGCGGTAGTGACGGGGTTAGGCCAGGGGGATTGGCGAGAGGCGATGACTTGGCGATGACGGGCGAAGACGGGCTTGCCTTAGGCGCGCCTTCGGCGCGCAAACGGCGCTCCCACTGCGCTCGTCCGCTACGCTTCCTGCCCTGGCACATAATGAACAAGAAGGAAGGGGCGTGGCCTCAAGGGGGCGTGGCTAGCAAGCACGCCTGCGATGGCGGCCGCTGGATGTGAAACAAACAATTGCCGTAGCAGCGCTCAATCGGCTGCGTGGCAAGAAGGTAGGATGCCAATAATAGTCAGCTTTATACAGGTTATTCAGTCAACACAGTAAAAACAATTTGTCACAAGTTTTAAAATATCGCGTACCTCCAGAGCCCGGCTTCCGCCTCAGGTCTGGGATCTGATTTCTGTAAGTGTGTTTCAGAGCGGCGTTTATAAAGGGCAGGGGGCGTGGCCTCAAGGGGGCGTGGCTAGCAAGCACGCCTGCGATGGCGGCCGCTGGATGTGAAACAAACAATTGCCGTAGCAGCGCTCAATCGGCTGCGTGGCAAGAAGGTAGGATGCCAATAATAGTCAGCTATGCACGATTCAGTGTTGCCTTTTGGCACTACTGGGTAATGTAAAGGCGGCGAAACGGAAATTCTGTGCTATAGCGTTATTATTAGCTAAACGTAGAGTAGCTATGTGCTGGGACAGCCCTAACACATCCCTAATCAAACAATGGCTGGCCGACATGTCGTATTGCCAGGACACGCTCAGGACGTATGAGGAATCACTTCCCCCTAGATCTAGACCCAGGGATTACTGGAAATATTTCACAAATTATTTAAATGCACAAGTAGAAGATTAAGAGACACAATATATGAGTGGCTTCAAAAAATTTGCATGATTACTTGATATGCAGAGGTACTACCTATGCCAGCGCACTATTCTGATGGTACGGATGTGGAATGCGGTAGTGGACTGATCCGGTTATGTTACATAAATGTTATGTATATAAAAATTGAAAAAACTAAGACCAACTGATATTGTGAACGCGGCCGGCCCACAGTGGTTGTAGGCGACTTGCTGTGTACTTCATTAGCTATTGTTTGTAAGGATTATATGTTGATCACTGTACCTAACAACGTGCTGCCAGCCCAATCAGGGTTGTGGGCACTAAGCTATATTTTCTTTGCAATACAACAACAATAAAGGTCTTGGAACAAAAAAAATAAAAAAAAAGTTTACAAGCGAAGTAAAGAAAAGTATGAACTGAAGCGTTTGTAAGAAATACTAGGCCCTGTGGAGCATCAAATTAGGCTCTGGCGAATATCTAACAAGGAAGATCTCAACAAGTGCATGGGTAACACAGAGCTGCGTACTCGCTCCAATAGTTTTTAATCTTTTCATGGGAGAGGTATCAACACTGTTAAATGAAAGCAACTCGCATACACCAAAGCTAGGGGGTTCCCAGCTGTCGAAACTCTTTTACGCAGACGACCTGTTACTTATTAGCCGGACCCCTGTAGGCCTACAGCGGCTACTGGACATTACGTCAAGATATTCTGCAGCTAATAGGTTTACCATCAACCAAGAAAAATCTAAAGTTATGTGCATTATTCTCCCTAAAAAGAAAATAACACAGAACTGGCTCTTAGCATCAAGGAAGCTGGAAACGGTCTGTGAATATAGATATGTGGGGTCATCATAGACTACAAGGGCAACTTCAAGCCGCAATGTGATGCCATAAAAAGGAAAGGGCTAATGGTTGAAGTGGCACTTAGAAACCTGAGAAACGTGGTCTCTGGTCCAAGCCTACTACCCCTCATAAAGGTGATCCAGGCAAAATTAATCCCAGCCATCACTAACGGAAGTGAAGGGATGAGGGGCAGAGATGCTGCTTCAGTAGATGGAACAGTAGCAAAGGTGCTATGCATGATCTTTGGCCTTCCTAGGTACACATCGCCTGCTCAGATGAGACTAGAATTTGGGCTACCAAAAGAAGAGCTGGCACATAAAGGAACCTACATAAAAAGCTGGCACAAAGCAAGCAGGGGAGACTCGAAAACATTAAGGGGCATATTATCAAGGGGGTTTATCGCCGCTTTTTTGGCTTTAAAAGCCAAGAAAGCTGAGATAAGATTATCTCCCTATTACCTAGCTGTCGCTAACACCAGTTAGCGACAGCTAGTAGGAGATAGCGACCATCTTGGGCCCCACTTTGCATGTCAGTGATATTTATCACTAATGACATGCAAAGTGGGCGTGCCAAGATGTTAGCGACTGTAAACAGTCGCTAACATCGCTATCTCCTATTACCAACTTTTAGAGATATTCGCGCTAAGCGCTAATATCTCAAAAAACTAACACCTGCCCTGAGCAGTTCTTAGCCATGTTATCCAATGGGAGGTGGATAACATGGCTAAGAGCATTAGCTCGGTAATGCATGAATATCGCTGACTTTTCAGCGATATTCATGTATTGCGGCCGTTTTTTATCGCATTTGCGATAAACCTTGATAATAGCAAGGTTTATCTGCGATAATTTCTGACGATGCTTAGCGTTAAAAAATTCGTTGCTAAGCATCGTTAGCCATAAATATCGCTTAACGTTGGTAATATGCCCCTAAATGCTCTCCTGTGGAAGGAACTTCAAGATAAAGAAACTAGCCCAGCAAGGTTGTACTTGGAGGCCGCTATCGATCAACTCGGCTTACGGCAACTATGGTAACTCCCAGGCTCTCCAGCAGGCTTTAAAATGGTGGTCAATAAGACAGTCCGAAAAGAATCACTGTTGCAGGACAAAGCTGCCTTGATGAAGCGTGCTCACGGCTTGCTTACAGTTCAATTGTACATCAAGCCCTCGCCCCAAGCTTATCTACAGACAGGCTTCTCCCAAAAACCCAAAAGAGAAGTTCCTGAAATTTTGCCAATGGTTACTGCCATCCGCAGCCCACCTACCACCGTGGTTACGCCCGCAGTTACCAACAAAATGCCGACTTTGCGGGAACGGCAAAGAGAACACCGTACATCTCATCGCCATCTGCAGTGAACTTATTCATGAACGTCGCTCCCTCCTGAGACCACTTTTTAACAACCACAGGATATGGACCTGCAGGCAAGCGGTGCTGGCTTGCTTCAAAGGCGACGACATCAAACTGAGCTGCCAAATGGTAAAACTCCTTGAAACGACGGAAACCCGCCTCCAAATCCTGAAGGATAGCCAAAAACCTAGCAGCACCGCGAAGGACGAGAGGATCAATCCACTCTAACCCTCAAGAAGTAAACACCTACTGGCACTGGCGAAGAAACAGGTGGCAGAATGTCAGCTTGAGGTGTGTCCAAATACTCCTAAGCGACCACAAACCAACCCCAGGAGAGTGTGGCCTGGCAGGGAAACTGGCAGGCACTAACGTTTACTGCTTTAACCATCAGGAAAGACAATAGTAGCACCGAGAGAGAGTAACATGCTAGCAGCCCACCTAGGATGCAAGCGGGCATGGACCCAACAGATGGACCATCCAGTCTCCACCAAATCTTCTGCTGAGAACGCCTGTGAACATCGCACCGCACTTAATTGCATCAGCCCCTTGAGTATTGAGATTTAAAGCGTGCTTTAACTATGGTCTAGCCTGCTCCAGACATTTGGTGAGGACGAATAACATGCTGCATCTGTTGGTCCAATTCAAGCAGAAGGGCCATAATCAAGGCCCCTGAATTTTACCCAATCCTCATGTTGCCACCCGCCAAACCTTGATTTTTACTAGGTGGAGGACAGTGGTGAAAGCAAACAGCCACTTTGAACTATACTGAATAACACTGACTACATCACAGGGATATCCCGAACTGTCAACATGACTAATCATCTTTTGTTTTTTAACGCAAACATGTTTTTACTGAAGTGGCACTTTCTAAAATGCTCTTATTGCACTGGCACTTTACTACATCACCACTCTGCTGGCAACAAGGATCAACTTACTGCACATCTTACTCTGCAAAATAGGCTGTCTAACTGAATTCATACCTTATTTAACTTTGATGCTGCTATCTTAGTATGCTTTTTACTGATGGATTTATTGTCTTAATATGTATGAACCTGACCATTGTTTTATTAATGGAACCCTTTTCTACATTGTAAAGGTTTTAAATACCCATGTACAATAAAGCATTACTTACTTACTTACTGTGGAGCGTCATGTTGCAGTTAGATGCCAAAGTGGGCTGTGGAAAAGTGTGTCGTGCCTGCAACAGAAGCTAGGAGAAAGTATTAAGAAAATAGTGCTAATGAACTGTAAATGAAACATACTGAGTAACAACACATGTAACAGGGGAAGTCCTCATGGGAGTATACAAAAGGACAAAAGGAGGTACTAATGAAAGACTACTAAACAACTTAACCAACGGAAAAAAGAAACATTCACAAAAGACAGTCAAAGGAGCCAATAAAAAAACATGGACGGAAAATGGGTGGAGCTTACAGCCCATTTTCTGAATACAGCATGTCTGGAAGAGAACGCAAGTGCTGCCTAGGAGATAACTAAAAAGGAGCGAGGCAGCAGGATGTTACACGATGACGTGCACCTTTAGTGCAGGTGCGTGTGGATATTACAGGCAGTAATTGCACTTATGAGTATATTGACGAATACTGCCATGGTGTCAATGAAGCAGAAAGCGAGACCTTTAAGGACTATGGCAGTCAGAAACAAGGTGCCTTTTTATCCAGCTGTGCAAAAGGGAGAGCACTTAGCTGAATTCTATTGAGGACTCTTTCACCAGGGTACTTCTGTGGGTTTAAAGGTCTTAAAATTGCGGCTGCTTTAATGTTCATACATTTTTAGCAGTATGTACACGCCTAGTTTAATTCCATATTGCTCCCAGGCACCAGAAAATAGCCTGCTCTGCCCCGCGGTGAGCGTTTTATCAATAATGCATCCCGGTGCATTCCAGCATGAACAGCTCGGCGCTGGCTTTTCCTCGGAGAAAATAACCCGGCTGCAAACCTTAAAACATGATGAAGAGGAGGTTAAAACAAGACGGAGTGCCTTTCCCCCATGTAACCTGCAGCCATGGTGTTACACTACATTAATAGAGAAGCATTATGGCTGAGCGGAGGCTGGCTAGACACGGTTCTCATCACTCAGACGGGAGGCAAAGAACATTCAGTGCCAACCAACAAAATGTCAGTGGTGGGGAGTCAACGGGGGTGGAGGGCAGATAAAATGCGGGTCCGCGTTTTCAAGAATCAGGGCACGGCCAGACTTACATTTGCCGTACAAAGTCCAGGCCATTATTGCACCGTGTGGTGTGCCGCCGCGAGAAGGGAGGAGCCCGCTTGAAAAGGCTTGATTTTGTAAGGCGGCTGGTCTGAAAATCACATTTATCCTTCCAAAACCTTACCACCGCAGAGGGAGCCTTTTGGTCTATGTTAAAAAAAGACCACTGGCGCTGCATGGCGTTGAATTCTTTTGGGTGATTGGCTGTCGTGTTTTTTTACGTCTCTCGTACTCCCCTCCTTACAGAACAGAAAAGTAACTCATCACTATAATGAGCGCGTCTCATGCATGGGTCTGCTCCAGAGCGGAATAAAGTAGGAGTAATAACGTGTCAGCCAGACGAAAAGTACAATTTGTATTTTAATAAAATGACAAAAAAACAACTAGTTATTCTGCACGGCATATATGTTCCCTACAGCAGCTCGTATTTTTGGTTGTCAGGGTTATTAAAACAGTGGCCCCTATTTAGAATAATTCTGGCTTGCTCTTTTTAAGCTTTTAAGCAGTACTTAATGCTGAAAGTAAAGCGAAAACTGCTAATGATAATGTGCCCTGTCAATTGAAGAGGCTGAACATACTGTCGGAGTCTGGATTCATGAGGATATGTGCAGCTCCAGTAGTTATGAGAGCATCCCACCATCACCACCGCCCTAAAGCAACACGAGCCACTGAAGACCCAGCATGGCCGCCTGCACCGCCATGGCCGGATCCACCACCAGTTGTCCGCATGGTCAGTAAGATTGGGGAGGGGGTGAGCTTCCAGTTTCCCAATATTCACGCTGGTATGTCGTGGTAAAATACATTATTTGAGATGCAGAGCATGAGGGGGCTTGAGTGGCAGTGGGAAGAGATAGCACCTGAACCCAACTATTTACTAGATAGAGCATTTATTACGGGGTGTAACACTACAAACACCCCCCTGAAGCTATGCCCTGTTTGTCCCAACATATGGTCATGAACCTTTTACAGGAACTTGACGTTTGCAGCTCCCACACTCAGTGGTGTAGCCAGTGACGTAGTGCAAGGAACCAAGGGCCCGATGTAGGTAATTCAGATTTACCGACTCCTAAATACCGAATCATACCGATTCGGTATTTAAGAGTCGGTAAATCTGAAGCAGGCAGATGTAGGTAAAAAATTACCGAATCTGTACGAGTCGGTATTTACCGAATCGGTAAATACCTAATCGCTATTTCCCATTGATTCCTATGGGCCTTGAAGCCCATAGGAATCAATGGGAAATACCGAATCGGTATTTACCGATTCGGTAAATACCGAATCCTGCAAGGGTGCAGGGGGTGTCACTTTGACACCCTCTAGCACCCCAAGTACAGGCATGTGTGCCATGTGGCACACATACATGCCCTAAGGGCATGTCTGTGTGTCACATGGCACAGGTGTCCATGCACAGATGTGCATGCACACCTGGATTCGGTATCTTACCACCCAATAGGATTGGGTGGTAAAATACCGAATTCTGAAGGCCTGTAGCACTGTAAACAGTGCTACCTACATCTGGAATTTACCGAATCGGTAAAATTACCGATTCGGTATTTTACAGAAACGGTAAATTTACCGAGTCGGTAAATTTACCGATCGTGTAAAATATTGGCCCCTACATCTCAATCACCAAATACCGGTCGGTAATGGCCGAATTCGGCCGTTACCGACCGGTATTTGGTGACCTACATCGGGCCCTAAATGGCCACTCTGCCTGCTGTTTGAATTGTAAAGTCCAACAATAATCAGACTATGGCCCCTGGAGCCACTGCACCTGTTGTACCAGTCGAAGCTAGGCCCCGGCCCGCACTCAAGACCTTCATTTGGACCTGCAGCTCTAATGCGCTATTCATGGACTGCAAACCATCACACTGACCCCATTCATGAAAATGACCCCACCCGCTCCAAGCTGTGGAATGCTCACTCACAATATTCTCACTTCCCTTCATTCAAAAGAGTCTGAGATGGTAGAAGTGCCTCTTGTTGTGGGTGATGCCTTATTACTGCATCCTTGGGTAAGCAGTGGTTTCTTCTGCATCCTTGGGTAAGCAGTGGTTTCTTCTGCATCCTTATGCAAGCAGTGGTTTCTTCTGCATCCGTGGGTTAGCAGTGGTTTCTTCTGCCTCCTTCGGTAAGCAGTGGTTTCTTCTGCATCCTTGGGTAAGCAGTGGTTTCTTCTGCATCCTTCGGCAAGCAGTGGTTTCTTCTGCATCCTTGGGCAAGCTATCGTTTCTTCTGCATCCTTGGGCAAGCAGTGGGTTATTCTGCATCCTTGGGCAAGCAGTGGGTTCTTCTGCACCCTTGGGCAAGCAGTGGTTTCTTCTGCACCCTTGGGCAAGCTATGGTTTCTTCAGCATCCTTGGGCAAGCAGTGGGTTATTCTGCATCCTTGGGCAAGCAGTGGTTTCTTCTGCACCCTTGGGCAAGCAGTGGTTTCTTCTGCACCCTTGGGCAAGCTATGGTTTCTTCAGCATCCTTGGGCAAGCAGTGGTTTCTAGGGCGTATCCATGGTGGGTGCTGTCATTTACCATATATATCAAGTGGCGTTAATTAAAGTGTCACTTTAATTGGACAAGAAAGTTACTCCTTTTGAACACTCGAAGCTGCAAGGGCAGGACCATCAAGGCGTACAACAGATGGTGGTATTTGGTTGGAAACCTATAGCTTGACACAACAGTCACACTCAGTAAACTTAAGAATTATTGCATATGGCATATTTAAAAGGAACAGATGCACAACAGGTACAATTAGGCACAACACAAAAAACAAAATGTTTCTCGCATCTTCTTAAGGAGATACAACGCCAGTCAGTTTTATTGTGAATAAAAATGGACATTTGAGGCTAGGGACAGAGTAATACCATGGGAAAGAACGCTTGAGTCCTCAGCAAATGTAAGAAAATTGGAAGCAAGGGACAGAGTAATGCCATTGGACAGAACGCTTGAGTCGTTAGCAAATTCAAGAAAATTCAGTGCCTTTCTTCTTTGCTATAGGCAATGTTTTTTCAAAGGGTCTATGGTGTTAGACGTAATATAATTACTGTATGATGTGTTCTATGCTTGCAATACGCTTGCAATCTGTTCCAGTTTCTTTCCTAATCACTAAAGGGATGCTTATGGCTGGCGCAAGGGATCTCATCCAAAGTCAAAGTTCCCAGGGTCCAATTAACATGGCAAACTGGAATCCACTGCCTGGTGAAAGAAAGTCCAGGGCACGGCTTTTACAATACCATTTAGTTTCTAAAATCAATGTTAAAAAGGCAAGGCTGCATGTATTGGGAACAGACTTAGGGTCCCATTAGGATGGCGGGTGGACTTTGTCCGCACGCCATCCCGACGTAATACGGGACTGCCCGCCATAAGGGCGGGGGTCCCGTGGGAGCCTTTAGGATGCACCCGCCACAGTGGTGGGCGCATCCTGCATTTTTGTCATTGTGGCAGGCGGTGCACTCAGCACCGCGCCCGCCACAATGCCAGGAAGGCATGTGGTGCACTTGCATGCACAACATGGCAGGCACCGCGCGGTGCCTGCCATGTTGTGCATAGAACTGCTGGGGGGTTCCCCCCATGTGCCACCCCCCAACATCCTGGAGGCCCGCAACAAGCCCCTAAACACAAACACCGCATGCCTTTCCGCCACGGAAAGGCACCCTTCCGCCTGCATCCTGAAATGGATGGCGTTGTCTAGCAGACACCGCCACATATGAAACCCTTTTTACGCCCGGTCAACTCATTGACCGGGCGGAAAAGTGGCGGACGGTCTTCCCATCCACCGTGGCCCTCCCATACTAATGTGGTGGGGGGGAAATGGGTGGCGGGCAGGCTAGGATGTAGGGCTGATCGCCGCCGCCATGTGGGCGGTGGCGATCTGCCTTACATCCTAATGGGCTCCTTGGTACCTAAAGTAGACTTTCCAGGAATACTAAACTTTAGGGGTCATAACTCACAAATGGGTGGTTGAAGTCAATACATTTTAGGGGGGAGGTTAGTATCTACAGGATGTTGAGGAATGAGGGTCCCAGTTGTTGTAACTAGCAATAGAGGGAGCTCTGATTTAAGCATATTACATCACATTCGAACTGGAATATATTTGGAATAATAGGTCATAGATGGGTGAGGAGCATGGTTCAGAATTCAGGATGACCAGCGTTATATGATGGGGCTGACTGCAAGGTCCTTAGGTAAAAAGAAAAAAACTGTGTTGCCACTCAAGAGCACTGGGAATGCTCTTCCATAGAAACAGGTAGGCCAAGATGCAGTGTAGGTTCACCATCAGTGGAGTTCTTCCATGGACCCATGATTCTTTGACAGATATTTAAGACTTCCTTGTCTGTAAGCCAAAATTCATCCTTCCTGTAGTCTTCCATGATTGGCCAGAAGTTAATATGATTAGCCAGGTTGCTTTAATGAAGTCATAAGTGGCTCAATCCAGGAAAGGCTATCTGGTGGAGAGGGTTCTGCAATACAGGCATGCCAGAGCAGGAGGGAGGGGTCATAAAGTATGAAGCTTCAAAGGAGGAACTGGACAGGCAGGGAATGCCAGGTCCATCTACCCCCATCCCCTCTGCCCCAGTCAGATAGAAGGCGTAAGGAAGGAATCTGCAGATGTTAAGGGGTGGAGAGCTATGGAAATGAGCCATACTGAGAGCTGGTTTACTTCTCTCTTCTTCCTCTGCTGAGATTTCAGCCATGTTGAATTTTGGAGGTATAGTGCTTTGTGGGTGAAGATTATGCCACACTTTGGAGGATTTAGTCATGCTCTGGGATCTTGCCTTTCTCCTCATTGGACAGGAGTGCTCTACTGCTTCACCACAAAGAACACTAAATAAATATGTGAGTGATGCAGAGCCTCTCATATCGGCTTCTTGAAACTAAGAGAAGAAGAAGGATTGCCATGCTGGAAACGTTGTTTTTTGGGGGGGTTTTAAACTCGACTTTTATTGACGTTATAATCGTAACACAGCGGGGTGCCTACATCCCATCGGGCCGGCACAGCAGTACATGACCGTAACACATAAGGCAATGCGGGGAATGTACACAGCAAGTCTCCTACAACTCAATGGGCCGGCCGCGTTAGGTAGGCAGTCAGATTAGGCAGCAGTCAATTTAGTTCTCTTAAAAAGAAACAGTAAGCCAGAACCTCCCTAAACAAAATCCCTGCAAAAAAGCCAACAGTCACAGTTAAGCCACATTGGTTTCCAGTACCTTATTCTGGTTGACACACAGGTCCCAGGTAATTATATATAACCAACGGTTGCTACCCCTCACACCCCACCCTCCGCCCCAATGTCCACAACAGTGTCGTGTGTGATCACATCCGAAGGGTTCCCCGCCTCCGCAAGGTCCACCGTACCTCCCCTCCCACCCTCCACCTGCTTCGAACCCAGCTCTGCCTCCCCAGTGTCTGTATGTTCCAGGAGATATACCCTAAGAGGGCCCCAGATATCCTTAGGGCGAGAGGAAGGTGGCATAAGGTCCGCATAAGTGTGCAACTGTTCCTGGCAGTACACAAGGTCATTAAGCCACTCTTTAAACTTGGGGGCTTGTGCATGTCCCCATCTACAGGCTATGCGACTTTTCGCCATCAACAGGGCCAGAGAGGCGAACCTCCGGACCCCAGCAGGAATTTGCTCCGTGTAGCCCAACAGAGCGGTCAGGGGATCATCAGGCACAGACATCCCAATCAAGACATCCATCGCTTGCAGGTCCTACCTCCAGTACTCCCGAACAATCGGGCACCCCCATGCCAAATGTCCAAAATCAGTGCCTGCAGCCCCGCATCTGTCACATCGGTCAGTGTCTCGCAAGCGTAAACGATGTAGCCTAGCAGGTGTATAATATAAGCGGTGAATGTATTTAGAATGTACCAGGCAAAGTATACTATTTGCAGAGATTAGCCCTGTTTGACGGCAGCAATAGGCCCATTGCTCCTGCGAAATGGGAGCATCCAACTCCTCCTCCCACTTCCCCTTAGCTGGAGCAGGGTTCCTGTCCCATTCTCCCTGAGTGGAACTATATAAACACGACACCACGTGCTCAGGGGGATTTTGTTGCAGTAGATTATGTAAAGGGACCATGACAGGAGGCTCTGATAGGAAGTCCCGGGTCAGTGATCGCGCATCCTGCCTAAGCCGCACATAGTAAAAGCGCTCTAAAGGAGTAGGGGTGTAGGAGCCAAAAAACTCCTCACAAGTCTTAAACTTCCCGTTTGTGTATAGGTGGCCCCAAGTAAGGCAGGACAATTTCCGCAGCATGCGACGGCACCCTCCCTCCGTGGTGACCCGTATATCATGCCTCCCCTGCAAGGGCACCAACGGCGAGTAAAGAAGGGGGCATTGAAGTGTACGCGCAAGGTCACGCCAGGCGCTAGTCGCACATTGGACCGTGGTGGCCGCTAAGTGTCTAGGTACCGTGGGCGTGCTAATATATGCTGTGCATGGTGTAGGTGCCATATATCCGCCCTCGATAGCCAGGTGAGGCATATACGGAGGTAGATGAAACCAATACGCTGCAAAGTGTGCTTGAGCACAGGCAAAGTATAGGTCCATGTCCGGGATCTCGAAGCCCCCATCTTCAAAGGATCGAGTCAAAATCCCCCACGCCAATCTGGGCTGCTTTACCCCCCCATGTCAGTCGAATCAGCTGTGTTTTGATACAGTTAAAGAAAAAACAGGTTGGAGCGTAGGGAATATTAGTAAAAAGGTAAAGGAGCTTAGGTAGAATCATCATTTGAATCCGCGACACCCTAGCCGCCATGGAAAGAGGCATCAAAACCCACCCATCCACCCTGTCTGTAATGGTATCTAGCGCTTGGCCATAATTGGAGCGCATCAATTCCTCCCGACTCCGAGAGATGCGGATACCCAGATATGTAACGGTGTCTCCGCACCATTTCAACGGAAAGTGAGGCGCAAATTCCCTTGTAGCGTCTGCGAGGGGGAATATTTGGGACTTGCCCCAGTTCACAGTAACGCCAGAAAGTTGTCCGAAAAGAATGAGCAGTCAGAGAATGGAGTTAAGGCTGACCGCAGGGTCCCTCAAGTAGAGTGTTAAGTTATCTGCATATAGGGAAATAAAAATGTATCTCTCTGGATATATTAGAGCATGCTCATGATAGTGCTGTCGGACCTTCGCCGCTAGGGGCTCGAAGTCTATGGCAAAGAGCAGCAGCGATAGGGGGCATCCCTGACGGGTACCCTGTGTGATAGAGAAGGGTGCCGACTGAATGTCATTCACCACCACTCTGGCCCGCACCCCAGAGTATAGCAGGTTAATCCACTCTAGGAAGGGCGTCGGAAACCCCATGCATTGAAGGACAAAAGCGAGATAGTACCACTCCAGGGAATCGAACGCCTTAGTGGCATCAAGAAACAACGCAGGGGCGTTGGCATCCGGATCTATATCATGAAGGAGTGCAAATAGCGTCCTTAAGTTATGGGATGTGCCCTGAGTGGGCACGAAGCCCGACGGGTCCGAAAGCACCAGTGCCGTCATAAGGGGGCTGATACGATTAGCAATGAGTTTGGCCAGGATCTTCGCGTCAACATTTATTAAGGAGAGGGGCCTATATGAGGCGCACAGAATAGATAATTTGCCAGGTTTAGGTATAGAAATGATACGTGTGGGCGGGGAGTATACCGCTCTCTCTAGCGTCTTCATACACGTGTCTCAGCACAGGGATAAGGAGGTGATGGAAAGTTTTATACAACTCGGCCGGGAGGCCATCCGGGCCCGGAGCCTTCCCGGACTGTAACTGCACTATCGCAGCAATGATTTCCTCATCCTCAAGGTGCCATAAAAGGAATGCCCTTTGCCCGTCCCACAGCCAGACAATCGCCGTGTCCTCAAAGAAGGGGGCAAAATTAGCTGTCTGAGTTCTAGTAGATTTATACAGCCACTTGTAAAAACATCTAAAGATCTCTACAATCTCAGCCGCTTGGTTATGCATTTGCCCATCTTCCCCCTCAATCTCTAATATTGTGTTCGAGAAGCGTGGAGGTCGGACCAAAGCCACCAGCATCTTCCTGGGCCTTTCCCCCTCCCCATACCGCCGCGCTCTATGATATTTCCCTCTGTATTTGCACTCCCACTCTGCGGTCTCTTGATATTCACTGAGGTCACCATGTAGCTTGGCTTGCAATTCAGGGGTGGGACACCAATGCAGTTCAGCTTTGATGTGTCCAAGTTCCGTCTCCAGGTGACGCAAAGTGGATTGGATGTCTCTCAGGACTCCCCCACTCTTCGCAATACATACACCCCTCACAGTGGCCTTGAAAGCTTCCCATAGTGTGGAATAATGTGCCACTGAGCCCTCGTGCTGGGGGAAGAAATCTGTGATCTCCTGCTCTAATTCCTGTTTGAATACTGGGTCCAATAATGAGAGTGGGTTAAAGCGCCAAAAGTGAAAGGGGAGTTGGGCTGCGGGAGGGTCACAGTGACCAATACCGGGGAATGGTCTGAGTAAGTCCGAGGTAGGTGCGAGGAATGTGTAACCCATGGGGCGAGGCCCTTCGAAATAATCCAGGCATCTATCCTCGACCACGAGGCCCGGGCGGTGGTATAGCAGGTGCCCTCCTGCCTACTCGGGTGCAAATGCCGCAAAGCATCAACCAGGTCATAGTCCTCAAGTAAGGACTCAAGTAAGGACTTAAGGGCGGCCTGTGCATGGGAGTAGTGGTGTGGTTTCGGGTGTGAGCGATCCATACCAGGGGCAATTGTCACATTGAGATCCCCCCCATAAGAGATGCACCGACCCAATCTCCAATATCTTTCCCCATAGCACCCATAGCATGACACCAGGGTAAAGGTTTGATTGGCTTTTCGGCCCCAAAGGATGGAATACCGCCCCTGCTTGTCACATACATTACCCAGCAGGGTATAAGGGAGGGGCTTCCTCACCAGTATGCACGTACCTCAGGCATACCTAGAGTAGGAAGAAAAACATGTGTGACTAGCCCATTGAGCAGCAAAGGTAGGGGGGACTGTAGGGTTAAAGTGCGTCTCCTGTAGCATTGCGCAGTGTACATTGTGTCTGTCTAAATAGGACAGTATGTGTCTGCAATACGGGCCTCCACCATCCCTCTGACATTCCAGGTAAGGAAATGGTAGGAAGGGGGTCTCGAGCGGTCATCCATGGCAGATCCTGGGGTAGCGTATTTTCCTGGAGCGTGTAACGGCATCATGATAAACAAACCTCATGGCAACAGTGGCATAAAATACAGTGACTTGTGACGTGGCATGACATCGATCATCACGTAAAGTCTCAACTAACAGTTCCCATCCCCCCACCCACATCAGCAGCCCAATCCTGCCGTGGCCCAATTCCCTCCCCCAATCCCCCAACCCACAAAATGAGTCTCCCAACAGGGGAAAACATCTGTGCCAGCACCATAACTACTGGCTCTAAGCCCCCATTCATCACAATAAGGGATCACCTGCGAGGTGGAGTCCAGAGGGCGACCAAGGGTCTTCCTCGCTATAGCGCGGGTGCTCGGGAGAATATATATCGGTCATTCGGAACTTAGTTACATACAACACACATTGTCCAGAACCTTTCGCTGTTTGTAAAAAGAAAAAACAGGCATAGGGGCAAATTGTAACTGTTCTTGGCATAGCAAATGGGCAGGGGGCGGGGAGCCAGCCTAGACAGTTCCACAGCGATCGTCTCTGTCCATGCCCCCATGACAACGACCCGCATAGTGGATTATTCAACAGGGCCACATCGCCCCTTCAAGGGGGGAGGGCGAAACCCTCCTCCCCAAATCACCCCCATATCATGCAGTTACCCCTCTCACCTATACCACTTGGATCAGGATCCCCAGGTTCGAATTTGTGGCCAAGGGTGATGTACAGTAGGTTAGGGATCATTCCACATCCGAAGTGCCTCCATCTGCACCAGAGCGATGAGGCGGCGAAGCCCGCCCCGTCGCCATCTTCGGTAGGGTCCTCAGGAAGTCCTGGAGTGTTGAAAAAATGTTGCTTACTTTGGTAGGTCACTTTAAGCTTTGCAGGGAAGAGCATCGTGAAGGGGATGTTAAGTTGCTGCAGCTTCTTCTTCGCCGGCAGAAATTTCCGTCTCTGCTCCTGTACCGCCATGGTGAAATCTGGGTATATCGAAATGTCCATCCCTTCATGTCGGAGTTGTCCTTTCTCTCTGGAGAGGCGCAGGGCCACATCCCGGTCCCGATAATTAAGCAAGCGGGCAATTATTGGGCGAGGTGTCGCCCCAGGCACCGGTCGAGCCGCTAGCGACCTTTGAGCACGATCCACCACCAACAACGGCGAGAACGCCTTCCTTCCGAATAGAGCTATAAGAAGGCACTCCACATAGTCTTCCATTCTCCTGGTAGCAGTTGTTTCCGACACGCCCAAAATGCAGATGTTGTTCCTTCGAGAGCGGGATTCGAGATCCTCATTCTTGACCGCAATCACCCGCAGCACTCTCTCCATATCCAGCGTGCATGACGTCGTCCAGGTCCGAGATCCGCCGCTCTGCCTCCATCAGGCGCTCTTCATAATTGTCTACTTTATGCGACACCCCATCTAGACGCACAGACATGGAGTCCATTTTTGATGATATTGAGGTCAGGCTAGACTGCATGGCCAGTAGCAGTTCTTTCAGGTCAGCGGTCGAGGGCGCCTGGCTCTCCGCCTGCTCCTCCTCAGGGTCTGTGTGCGAGTGCGTGCCTTCGCGCGCCTGAAAGTTCAGTTTTGGCTGGTGGCCATCAGGTTTTCCCATGATGCCCAGCTGTGCAGCCCGGCCCGCAGCGCAGGCCTCCCCCTCTCCACTCGGACCCGGGCCAAATAATAAAATGAGGGGCTCCCTTCCTGTGTCTCACACCTCCAATATCCAGCGCTGTGCAGCAGTGAGTCTGCCGCAGGACGCGCCCAGGGGGAGAGAGTCAGCCCTCCTTGCCAGGGGTGGGGCAGAGAAAAACACCCCTAAGTTGGCCCACCTTCGAATCTAACTGGGGCCCCCTCGCTGTTATCTGGGCCGCTCACATGGCCACAGCCCCAGCAGGCAGCAGGTACTCCAGTTGCACTCCAATACAGGCCTCCAGTCGGACCACTACGCCTCCACAGGGCTACCAGCCACTGAGCCCCACCATCCGTGATGCCAGCACACTTCTCCTTTTCGTATCAGGCCAGAAGAGAGGGACCCAGGCCTGGCAGCCGACCCACAGTCAATTGGGTACTCGCCTCCCGTCCAGTACTAAATCTCCCCCAGAGGCCCACACAGTCAAACAGTTAGAGTCCGGCCTCAGTTACTGCAGCAGGCTTGGCGGTTACCAGCATGCTCCACTCACCGCCAATCTTTCTCCCAAAGGACGGGACCAGCACGGCTTCACGTGGCGATCCACTGCCTCGCCGCGTCCCGCTACTCCTCAATGCCGGCCTAAGACCGATCCTCCCAGGCCGGGCCGCAGGGTCCACACACGCCGCCCAAGCAGGGAGGCCACAGAGCAGGCAGCCGGGGGTCTCTCCGCACGCAGAGCAGCGTCGCTCGCCCACACACCGGGCACCACGCACCTGCCTCACACTGATAAGGCGCTCCCGCCGGGTGGATTACTGACCCGCTACTGCAAACAGGCAGGCGCGTCACTCCTCCGTATGCGCCGCCAGATCCCGCAGACACCAGAGCCAGCCAGCGGCGCCTCTCCACCTCGTTCAGCTTCTGCAGGCTCCCGCAGCCGTCGATGCGCTCCAGGCAAGTCATTGTCGGGGGCGGTAAGGGAGCCCCCCCAGCGTTCCGGCCACCGTAGTTCCACAGATTTTCAGGCCACAATTAGTACGCATGCTCTTGGCGTCTCCGGAGCTTAAACAAATCGCCAGTGCCAGTCAGGGGCAGTTCTCCACAGTAGCCCCGCCATCAGTGGGGCCGCAGACGATCGGAATCGGCAGCTCCCCCAGGCACCGCCGGCTAGGTCCAGCAACCTCCCACGATGTCTCCTCTGTCCGCCATGTTAGGTCCGATCCCCGCAGCAGTCAGCAGCAGCCATCCTTCGTGCACAGGCAGGTTCCAGCAATTTCCGCGCTTAAATATCTTCCTGTACACTTCTGCCACCCAAAGCTTGATTTACAAGCACATCTAAGCCCCGGATGACCAGGATAACAGTCGGATCGTCCCCCGAGCCGCAAGAGCCTCACAGCAGTGCGGCCATCTTGCTTGGCGCCCTCTAGCGCCCCCCGCCATTCTGGAAACTTGATTTGCACCTCCAGGCCTTTGCATTCTGACTGACTGCACCTGCTGCACAATCTGGAACTACAGCCCTGTGGAGATACCTTGCTTCAAAAGGATTAAAGAGTGTACTCCCTGCAAACTACAGGTTAACAGAGCTCACCTGCACCAAATCCACCAAGAGTCCCCCGCCTGGAGTGCATCCAGTGGGCTTTTAAGGGTTTTGGCCAGGTGGATTGCGGTCCTAAACTTTCCAGGACCAAACTGGAGCTTCTCACCATTGGATTGTGTTTTGGACTCTTTAGACCCTCCAGAGAAACTTCAGGAAGACTCTCAGTCTCCAGAAGTTTGGAAATGTTTGGAGCAACATTGGAGAAAAGAAAAACTCCATAAGTTGACTAAGTGCTAGAAACTGTTTATTTTTTAAAAAATTCATATATCCGGTTCCCTACATTGGATTTTAGTTGTTTTCATGTCATTTTAAAGATGAAAATAGGTCCAAGTTTTAAAATTGGTGTAGGATTTTTATGGAATGTTGTGTCTTAATTATTTACTCAATTGATGTTTTTAACCTTCACGATTTTCACTGTAAAATTGTCCTTCTTTATTGTTAAGCATAATGTGCTTTACATTTAATTTTGAAATGTTACTTGATATTGAATTATTTTGAATGACCAGATCCAGAGAGGAGCAACAAAGTCCTAATGGGATTAACACTGCTCCTGGTCCACCAGAACTACTTTAATTTAGAGTTAGAGAAAAAAGGCTACATCGCCCTCATATTTCAAGTTTTCTTTTTCTTCTACCCAACATATCTCCCTCCACCACGCTCCGTGTTGCTTTGTAGCTCATGTATTTCTCCCCTTTTCATTTCTCCCACCTACCCTCCCGTTACTTCCCACCAGTTACCCTTTTTTTGTCTTAAATAGCTCTTTCTGGGGGTGGGACCAGCCAGCCTTTAAAAAAAGTGCTTTCAGGCTACTACCTTTTCATATTTTTTTTGCATAATAACACATGCATATGCCTACAAAATGATGTATTAAGTATTAAAGGGGTCAACCCTACATACTACCCAACCTGGGTCAATAATACAGGACCCAGCATGACAGTGCGTCCAGTTCAGGACACAGGAACTGATCCCTTGCGCCCATATGTTTGTTGCAATAGCACATTTCAGTATTGCAGTGTAGCATTCTGCAGACGATGAAGGTATGGCTAGGACGAGTACAATCGTATAGCAGCAGGTACCCCTCTCAATTTTCACAACTTTGTAATGAAATAGAGCTCACTTAAATGTCCTCCAGGCCACCGTGTCTCTATGAGGATTAAGCTGGAGAGGTTCATGCACAAGGTATAGGCAGATAGGTAATGAGCACAGGATGTGCTTGGGGCATGTTATGTTATGTTATGTTAAAATAAATGTATAAAGCGCACATACACCAAGAAGGTTTCTTGGCGCTACAATGTCTTCAGAACCCAAGTTCAATGCATAATTAGAAGGCCTGGCGAAATAGCCAGGTATTGAGACAGCTTCTGAATTTAAGAAGAGTGTGACAAAAGCGTATGTCGGAAGGGAGAGAGTTCCAGAACATGGGTGCCAGGACAGCAAACCTGGCCCCACCAATGCGCTTTAATCTGTAGGAAGGCGGAGATAGCAATAGTTTGTGGGTTGAACGAAGGTTACGGGAGGGAGCATACTTGTGGATCAGATTATTCACAAATTTAGTACTTTTCCCATTGAGGGCCTTGTAAATGAGGCTCCCAACCTTAAAGGCGCAGTGCTGGATTATAGGTAGCCAATAAAGTTGTTTCAGGAGGGGGGTAATGTGGAGATGTCTGGGGTGATGAGTAATCAAGTGAGCCGTCTGGTTCTGAACCATTTGTAAACGTTTGGAAAGATAGAGGGGAATGCCATGGTAAAGAGAATTAGCATAATCAACATGGGACATGACCATAGCAAGAATCACCTGGATTCGAGCTTTATAGGTGGGGAACCTGCAGATCTTTTTTATTTTCCTAAGTTGGAAAAAGCAGGTAGAGATCACTGAGCTGATCTGAGCCTTCATCGTGAGGTCCTGGCTGATAATGACCCCTAAGCTTTTGGCCGTGGACGATGGAAAGGGAGCTTGGCCAAGTTCCCTGGGCCAAAAATGAGGGCCCCAGGGGTTCTTGATGATACCTCCAGTAAGCCCAAGCTCTGTCTTATCCGGATTGAGCTTAAGATGATTGCTGTTCATCCACTGACTGATGAACAGTATGGTGGACTGAAAAGTGAAAACGGACTCCGGAGAGTTACTAATGGGAAAGATGAGTTGAAAGTCGTCTGTATAGTTGAAGGTGCAGACTTCACGTTCTTTCAGAGCTTGGATGAGAGGGAGAAAGTACAGATTAAATAACAGGGGAGAGAGCGAGGAGCCCTGGGGAACTCCACAGGAGATGCTCACTCTAGGAGCAATAAAGGGTGCTGTGCTGACTGCCTGAGATCGATTCTCCAAAAATGGAGATAATCCAGACAAGGGCGGGTCCCGTGATTCCCGTGTCTCTGACACGATCGACCAAAAGATTATGGTCGACCGTGTCAAAGGCCGCGGAGAGGTCGAGCAGGACAAGGGCCTGCGGAGAACCGGAGTCAACCTTGTCACGAAGAGAGTCTATGACTGTGAGGATCACAGCCTCGGTAGAATGAGCCGGGCGGAACCCAGCTTGGTTGGGGTCAAGGAATTCACACTCTTCTAGAAACTCAGTGAGACATGTCGTGACATGCGTTTCCAGAACCTTGGCAAGGTAAGGTAAGAGGGAGATAGGGCAATAATTTGTTAGCAGTTGGGGGTCAGCCCCGGGCTTCTTTAAAAGGGGAATGACAATGGCTTCCTTGAAGGTGGCAGGGACAACACCCTGGGAAAGTGATTGATTCAGAAGATGGAGTGCAGGGCTAGGAAGGGTAGTGAAAATTTCTATCAAAATGCTGGAGGGACAATAATCAGTGGGAGAGCCTGTCTTGACTTTAGAGAGTAGGTCCAAAAAGACAAGCTCAGTGATACTTGGAATTGCGAGAAAGTGATGTGGTTTTGGGCCTCAGTAGAACTGAGTAGAGGGTTATTGCAAGACAGGATGCTAGCCTTTATCAGTGCAATTTTGTGGATAAAGAAGGAGTTCAAGGAGTTATAGAACTTTTGCGAAGGGACGGGTCTGATGGAAACTCTGTCAGGATTAGACAACTCATTTACTATAGAAAAGATCTCTTTAGTACGATTGAAGGTGGACAACATTTTAGAAGAGAAATATGTAGCTTTGGCGGTCAGGATGGATTTTTTGTAGATCTTTAATGAGTTGATATACAGGCGTTTGTCTTCTGTAAGGTACTTGCGTCTCCAAGTTCTTTCTAGTTGCCTCAAGCCTAATTTCTGAGTTTTTAACTCGTCAGAAAACCACTTATGAGCGTCATGACGACGAGGGGCATGTGCTTTCTTAGGGGCGCAAATTTATTACTAGTGGCCAGCAACCAGCCGGTGAGCTGTTTAACAGCTGGATTTGATAGAGGGATTGAAAAGGGGAAGAGAGTTAGTGAGAGAGCTATGGAAGGATGTTTTATCACTTATCTTCCAATTTCTGTAAGTGCCTCTTCCAGGGCAGGACGATTTGACAGAGAAATTGTCAAAGATGGTGAATTTAATAATATTGTGGTCAGACCAAGTGCATGGGAGTACAGACACAGGGGACATGGCTATATTAACTGACCAGATCTGGTCAAGGGTATGCCCCTTGATGTGAGTGGCCGCGGTAACTTGTTGCACCAGATTAAGTCCCGAAAGTAACTCACTGAGTTCGATCGATTGGGGGCCACCCGAAGGGTCATTGGCCCAATAGTTAAAGTCACCAATCAGCATGACCTTCCCATGAGTGGTGACTAAGTGTGCAACCTGTTCACCCAAGGAGTGAGGGAACAGGGGCATCCTTTGAGGGGGCCTATAAAGTAGGACACATACCAGAGGTCTCGTGATCGATTCGCATTCAAGTTTTAGCACTAAAGTGTCCACCGAGGGTAAGGCAAGGGGGAGAGCATGGAGTATTTACAGTCGTGGCGGGTGATAATGGCTACTCCTCCGCCCACTTTCCCCTGAGGGCGATTGGCTTGAATGATGACATAGTCAGAGAGGAGAGCAGCTAAGATATCAAGGGAGGATTCCTGAGATAACCATGTTTCAGTGAGCAACAGAAAATCAGGTTGCTCAGATTTGAGCAACAAGAAGATGTCTAGCTGGTGCTTGACCAGGGAGCGGGTGTTGAGGTATATGACAGATAGTTTTTGAGCGCCGTTCGGTTCCAGAGTCTGGGCGGGGGTAGCTGATTGAGAGGTAACTAATTCAGGGAATGAGGTTCTAAGCTGCAAGATCCCCTGAGATTGTAAAGTAGACTATGTCAGGGTATCAGGGACAGCAGACAGTGTGTGCAGTGTCAAAAGTTGCATAGTGCTGTAATGGATAGGGATTTGGGCATGGTGACCGGCCCCAGGCTCCGTACAAGCACGGACGGGCGCAGACGGGCTTGCCTTTGGCGCCACTGCGCGCGTCCGCTGCGCTTCCGCGATGTAATCGGCATGAAATAGCCGGTGGCAGCCTAAACTCCGCCCCGCTTGTACTGTGATTGGCTGAGGGAATCAGCTGGCAGTAGCAGGTCCTGCCTCGCTCGTGAGTCAGCGAGTTGCAGGAGATTTTACCCCAAGGTGAGTTGATTCCCAGACACAAATGTTTTAAAATAGTAAATTTTAAAAAGAGCACAACACAGATTTTAACAAACGATCTTGGCGGTCATAAAACAAAGTAACAGTTCCCGCACTGAGAACAGCAAAGATATAGCCGCTGGCAGCCTAAACTCCGCCCCGCCTGGACTGTGATTGGCTGAAGGAATCAGCTGTTAGTAGCAGGTCCTGCCACACTCGTGAGTCAGCGAGTTGCAGGAGATTTTACCCCAAGGTGAGTTGATTCCCAGACACAAATGTTTTAAAATAGTACATTTTAAAAAGAGATTTTAGCAAACGATCTTGGCGGTCATAAAACAAAGTATAAAATCCCACTTTCTCATTAGCTAATCATGGAGCTGTATCGCGGCCTGGGAAAGTGCTGCTGATCCTACGGGCATGGAGTGCAGCAGCGAGAAGAGCGCCGGTATCAGGTCTGCTCTGGTCAGCACGAGGATATGCCAATGCCACTGGTAAGTGCAGCCAACAAGATTGGGTGGGTTAGTGATATAGGTGGTGATAGTGTCTGGTATTGCACCACAATTAGCTTGGTCGTTCCTTCTTTGACCTCACCTTCCAGTCTACTCCTCCAGCATGTCTACTCTCAAGGGGCACCTCTGTGACCACAGCTCCTCGTTGTCTCAAAGATTCTGTCTTCGATGGCATCTGAATGACAGTGACGGCCCACAGGACGCAGAGGTGTTCCACTGGAGAGCGGCCATTTTGGGATTAGCGTGGCCACACCTCCCTTGATTACGTCTGTTTCAATGAGTTGTATGTTTTTTTGTGGGTGAGTCGGAGGGTTGAACCAAATTTCCCTTGAAGTTCTTCTATTGGTAGCGTCTCCCAGCCCTCCCCTGAAAATCGATATGTAGAGTTAGAAGATGATGGTAACAAATGCTGTTGGATGCCCTAATGGCAAGTTAGTTACATATTCGGACTGTGGGGCATATTACCAAGGGCATTATCGCCGCTTTAGCGGGAAAAATTCCTGCTAAAGCGGCGATAATTGTATCGCCCTATTACCTAGCTGTCGCTAACACCAGTTAGCGACAGCTAATAGGCGATAGCGGGCATTTAGGGGCCCACTCTGCATGTCAGCGATGATTATCGCTAATGACATGCAGAGTGGGCGTGCCAAGATCTTAGCGACTGGAAACAGTTGCTAACATCGCTATCCCCTATTACCAACTTTTGGAAATAATTGCGCTAAGCACGATTATCTCCAAAAGCTAACGCCTGCCCAGAGCAGTTCTTAGCCATGTTATCCAATGGAAGGTGGATAACATGGCTAAGAGCATTGTCACGATAATGCATGAATATCGCTGATTTTACAGCGATATTCATGCATTTCCCAAGATTTTTACCGCTTTTGAGATAAACCTTGATAATATCAAGGTATCTCAGCGGTAAAAATCGTCGGAGCGCGGCGATATTTCAATGTCCGCTAACCAAGCTTAGCGATAATTATCACTATAGCTTGGTAATATGCCCCTGTGTTCGTGTACTACCTTCCTGTCTAAACACAGTTTTTTTTTTTTTGTAAGACCTTTATTGACACAAAGCAGAGTACACAGCATGAACCTACAACCCCGAGGCCGGTTCGCTATCACAATGCAAACAGAGTGTAGTTATCAAGCGGTATATGAAGCAAAGCGTGTAATCTGTTGGTACTACCACCCTCATCATCTTATATATGGCTCATTTCTGTCAAGCGTAGTGAGTCTTACATTTTAACCTTTTATATAGAGGAAAACAAGGAAAACAAAAACATACCCCAACTGAAGACCTGACATTATCCTTTCATACGACCTAGATGTCTATTCCCCCATAACTTCAGTGCTCCCCCTATGTACACCTTTGGCCAGTCTGTACCCGTGCCTTAATCAACCCACCCATGAGGCGAAACAGTTGGGTAACTAATCCTCCTCACTGTCCTGCAGTGAAGTAAGGTAGTCTGTCAAAAAACACCACATATCCTTCGGTCTGGATCTCACCGGTAATTGCTCCTCATATGTTTGTAGTCTGTCCCGGCAGATGGACATATCATGCAGCCATGTTGTCTTCGTCGGTACCTTACGGCTATGCCAACATTGCGCCACCTGTCTCTTCGCCATCAATAAAGCAATTGCACAAAACTTACGCTTCAATGCACGGAATTGAGGAACTATGCCCAGTAAACAGATCTTAGGTGTGCATTGTACCTCTTCCTCTAACATACCAGCAAGGGCGGTAGTCACCTCCCCCCAATATCCCGCCACTTTCTCGCAATCCCAAGCCAGATGTGCAAAATCCGCCCCCTCCCTATTGCACCTCTTGCATCTGTCTTCCTCCTGTAGGCCAAACCTTCGCAGCTTGGTCGGCGTGTAGTAGATCTGGTGTATAAATTTAAAATGTATTATTCTTAAGTTGCCGTTAGGCGTTAAAATCTGTGTTAACGCGCAAGTGTTATTCCATTCTTCATCTGTTAGTGGATTCTCTAGTAGTGCATCCCACCGCCCCTTAGCTTTCTGAGTGTGTCCCGCCAGTTCTGATTGTGCCGCTGAGTATAATCTAGACACTAGATGTGAAAGATCAGTAGTAGTAAACAGGAGTTGTAGTGTTGCAAGACAATCTGGTTCTGTCGGGAATGTTGGGTAATGTTCCCTCAACGCCCTAGTTAGTCTATAGTACGTGAAGTGGAACATGGGAGTCTGGTGTTGGATGTAATTCAATTGGTCCAGGCTTACAAACGTACCGTCTTGAAACACATCACCCAGCTTGTCAATGCCTGCCCTACTCAGCAAGGACATTCCAACCTTCTCACCAGTGACTGACAGCGCCTGGTGATGCTGTAAAGGCATGTCTGGAGCGTATAGTGGAGTCTTGTGGGCCAGCTGACCAAGCCTGTGCCATGCTTTGACCGTGGTGTCCACCGTGTTGATGTCCATTGCATGCAGCGGTGGCCTCGTGTGTGATATTATCGCAGATAGGGGGATGGGATGAGCATCACCCTCCTCAACGGCCGTATGTGCGAGATATGGGACATTGTGGTACCAATACGCCGCATACTGCGCCTGTGCGCAAAGGTAATAGAGGAGAAAATCAGGCACACTAAAGCCGCCTTTCGCGAATGGAAGCGTTAGGGTCTGCAGATCAATCCGAGCCTGTTTGCCTGCCCAAATCAATGTCCGCACCATGGATTTTATGCGGCGGAAGATCTCACGCGTCGGCGTTATTGGGACGTTGTTAAACAGGTACAATAGCTTGGGCAACACGTTCATCTTTACGATTGCGATTCTGTCGGCTAATGATAGTGGCAATCGAATCCAACGTTGGATCTTATCTTCAAGCTTAGAGAGTACCACCCCGTAATTGGCCCGCAGGACCTCTTCCGGATCTCTGTGGAACATGACCCCTAAGTATCGGATCGGGTCCCTCTGCCAGTCCAATGGAAAATCCACGTCGAAGGGCAAGGTGGCGTCGGTCAGAGGTATTATGGATGATTTGGACCAGTTAATCTCCAGCCCTGAATGTCCGCCGAAGCGGATGTATTCTCCGAGCAGTGGGTTCAGATGGATTTCAGGGTCGCGGACGTATAAGAGCATATCGTCCGCGTAGAGTGATATGTGAAGAGGCCTGGCTGCAAACTGCAACGCCGACTCTTTGTAGTTCTGTCGAATTATACACGCAAGGGGCTCTAGAGCCAGCGCAAATAACAAAGGGGATAGTGGGCAGCCTTGTCTGGTGCCACGCTCAATGTCAAACGGATCCGATATGTAGCCATTGATCCGAACCCTAGCGCGTGGTTCTGTGTAGAGCAAGGTGACCCACTGTACAAACCGTTTAGGGAAACCCATCCGGTGTAAGACAATGATCATATACCGCCACTCAATGGAATCGAACGCCTTCGCGGCGTCGAGCATGACCGCCGCAGCTTTAATCGATGGTTGGAGATAGTGTGCAAGAGCGAACAAAGATCTAGTGTTGTGTGACGTGGATCTGGTGGGTACAAAGCCCGACTGATCTGGAAGGACCAGACTAGTCATCAATGGAGACAGGCGGCCTGCTATCAGCTTTGCGAGGATTTTTGAGTCCACATTGATCAGGGATAGCGGTCTGTAGGAATCGCATTCCTCCGGATCTTTGGACGGCTTCAGGAGCGCAATGATCATGGCTTCTCGCAGAGTGGGGGGGAGTAACGAATTCTCGAAGGCAGCGCCATACATGTCTACTAAATAGGGTGCGAGAATATCCACAAAATGCTTGTAGAATTCAGAGGTGTACCCGTCAGGGCCGGGCGCCTTGCCATTCGGAAGCGAGGCGATCACTTCCGTCACTTCCTCAACTGTGATGGGCCTAGCCAAGTATTCCCTGTGTGCATCCGATAGCCAGCCAATTGCTACATCGCGCAAATAGTCATACGTGTCCTCCGCTGGGGCAGTGGGTTGCGACTGGTATAGCGTGCCAAAGGTGTCAACAAAACATTTCAAGACGTCTTCAGAGTGCGTTTGTGGTATACCCTCCTTAGAGTTAACCCTTAGTATCGCTTTTTGTCCTCGTCCCTCACAGATTTTACGCGCCAGCACCCCCCCTGGCCTACCTCCCTCCCCGAAAGCTCTAGCCACTTGCGGGCGATCTAAGTACTTTATTTCGGACTCCAAAAAGTCTGCATGCTCCGTATGTAGTGCACGCAAGCCTTGTAAATGTGAAACATCCTGCGTGGTCTCATACAACAGTTCCAAGTCCCTCATTTGCTTCTCACAACGACTAATTTGGCCCCTTATGTCCCTGAGTACCCCTACGGTGGTGCTTAGGCAGACTCCCCTGATCGTAGCTTTGAACGCCTCCCAGAGAAGGCACGGGTCATCCGTCGATTGCGCATTATTATCAAAGTAGTCTTTGATAGCTTTCGTTATTGTGTCAACATAGACTGTGTCCGAGACGGCACGGGCATTGAATCTCCACTGGAAGGGGGGAGGTGAGTATCGGGGCAACTCCACCCGCAGTAGTACAGGATTGTGGTCCGATAGCGTTCGGGGTAGCACCTGCAACTTACGAACCCACAGCGCCATGTCCCTAGAGCCTAGCCAGTAGTCCAGCCTGGACCAACTATTGTGTGATGATGTGATGTGAGTAGCGCCCGGCATATCAGTGTGCTGCAACCTCCATAGATCTGCTAAGGCCAGATCATTCATCATGTGACCCACCATTTGCCGCGATTGCTTGTGTTGTTCTAGCGATTGGGAGGAGCGGTCCAGTCCATCCTGCAACGTGACGTTCCAATCCCCCCCGCAGAGTATGTGTGCGCTAGCATGTGCTTGTAAGTGTCCCCATATTTCCCGGAAAAATTCGGGAGCATCAGTATTTGGCCCATATACGTTCAGGAGTGTCAGTCTTTGGCCTCTCAGTGTGCCTGTCACCAATACATATCTGCCATCTGGATCACAAAGAACGTGTCGCTCCTCAAAGTTAACCCCTTTCTTGATCAAAATAATCACCCCGCGTGAGTAGGAAGAATACGAGGCTCTATACACTGATTCAGCCCACCTCCCACCCAAATGTGCATGAGTGTGCGGTGCGAGGTGCGTTTCCTGTATGAACGCTACATCTACGTTCCATCTGTTAAGACTAGCAAAAACCTGCCTGACCTTTTGAGGCCTAGAGAACCCCCTGATGTTCCACGTAAGAACGGTCAAGCACAATCTACCCTCCTCCCCAGAACCCATTGATATCTGCAAATATAACAAACACCATCTCTTCACATGCTACTCCCTCAGGTGGTATCCACCCGCCAGTGATGCAAAGAATGATCACTTCAATGACAGCATAGTACGATGTGGAACACAACAAGCAGTACATATTCAAGGTTGTCAGTCTTAGTAAACTGGCAAACATACCCCCACCCCGAATCCCACCCACTCCAGCAACCCCAACCTGCCGAAGCCATGTCCCCTCAGAGCACAATTCCCACAAACATAGAACCATCAAAACATTGCCCTTAATTAGAACACTTCGTGGGTAATACCCTTACGGAGGTCCGCTAGGAGCACAACTCTACACCCGGTGGTCGGGTTCCAGCGATACTGCAAGCAACTGTATATATGCATAAGACAAGTGATCGAACCTCCCGCCCCCACCCTCCACCTCTCCAGTACCTCGGCTACATGTTACAGTGGGTCTCAGTGCCATAAGAGCATCACCGCGACATCCCGGCACCTATCGATGTCCGTTGCCGACAACAAAGTCAATCCGCCCCCTGTACCCGACGCCACCCTTATGAAGTGCGGCGCAGCCAGGGGGCATCTTCGCCAACGTTACAATTGAATGCGTTGCCAACAGCTGGAGTCTGTACCACAAGTCGGTGCAACCTCACTTGTGAGAGTCTCGCACGCTTCTAGCGGCCTTGTTACTCCGCAGTGTCAGAAGTTATTGTTAATGCAAGAGGCGAGAGCCCGTCAGCCCCAACAGCCATCCGCCACTGCAGCAGCCTGTTCCGGCCTCATGAATAAATGCATCGTGGGGTGGAGAATGTAGCATGGGGCAGCTACAGGGGAAAGTAACCATCAAGAGGAAAAAAGAAAAAACAGAGTTGTTCTGTAGCCCCCATCGTGTCATCGGACGACTGCCCCAGTGATAAAGTGCAAGTGATGTATAGCTACATTGACCTCCCCAAGGAGGATGACCCTGGACGGAGCCGTCCACTACAACCAAAAGTGGTCCAGTGGTCATTCACGTCGTGGAACAGTATAACAAAACTCACCGCTGCATGATGATAGACAGCTTCAATGGCATTATTCCGAGTCTCTGTGCTGGTCACGTTGCGAGTCCTCTCTCGACTCACGCTGCGCTCTTTTAATAAAGTCCTGGGCTGCCCTCGGTGTTGTCAGCACGATTGCTTTCTCCTTCCACATCACTCGAAGCCGCGCTGGATAAATCATGGAGTAGACAACGTTCATTTCCCGCAACTTGGCCTTCACGGAGGAGTATTCCTTACGTGCCTGTTGAACTGCGACCGTGTGATCTGGGTAAAACTCCAGGGAGTTGCCTTGATGGTTGATTTTGCCCTTTTCCCGCGCAAGCCTGAGGATCGTGTCCCTGTCTCGATAGTTGAGAATCCTCGCCACAATAGGTCTTGGTGTGGCGCCAGGTGGCGGCTTGGGGACTAGCGATCTATGGGCACGTTCCACTATGAAGACCGATGACAGGGCCTCCGCTCCAAAGAGATCTTTGCATAGGTTTTCAACAAATTGCTCCATCCTCCCAGTGTTGGTCGTCTCCGGCAGGCCCGCTATTCTGACGTTATTGCACCTCGAGCGCGCCTCCAAATCCTCCTCCTTCGCCTTGATCACCTCTAGGAGACGTTCCATTCCCGTGCATTTTGTGGTGGAGGTCCTTGCCTCGTCCTCAACTGCGGAAATCCTGGTCTCCGCCTCATCCAGCCGTTCACCATGTTTCTCCTGACGTGCGGTCATACTATCCATTCTGCATGTGAGGTTATCAAGCTTACAGTTGATGTCTTGCAGATTCGACTGTATCGCCAGCAGTATCTTCTCCATGTTGGTACTGGGTGGTGGGTCGGCCGCACCGCCCTCTTCCACCGCCCCGTCCACTAGTCTCGTCGCCTTTTTGGAGTCGAAAGAGATCTTTGGCTGTTGTTTATCAGGTTTCCCCATGTTAGTGGAGGGGGAAGTCACCTTCCTGAGGATGGCCCCAGATGCCCTCGTGGCTCTCGCCGCTGCCGCCGTGATGCCTCCGTGCAGACGGGTAGCAATCTCGCGCGAAAACGTCCCAGAGCTCGGGCTCACCTCATCAGACCGCACAGTTCTAGAGGGGGGGACGCGGCTTGCGTAATCTGTCCTCTGCGTGTATTGGCGTTATCAGCGACCGTCTGCAGCCCCGTCCTGGGCCCTGCAAAAGGCAGCAAGACGCGGGATCGCCTCCCACCGCGTGTGCCCCACCGTGTCTGGGTCGCGTATCCTGGCCGGTCGGGCTCGCGCCCACGCGGCAGTGCTGGTGATGTTAGCAACTTTGGCCAGGACAGACCGCACCCAGGAGTGTACAGCGGTCCGCAGTGTGCCAGCGCACCCCCGGAGCTCACAGACCCGTGCAGCAGTTATAGCGCGTTTTGGCGCGAAGGCAGCAGACTCGGCGCTCCGGAGCCTCCCGCCGCCATATTGTCAGGCATTTGCGTCTGGACGTCTGCAAAGTCCTGTGGCCGTTAAATGAAGTGAAGGGCAACGCCACACATTTGCACAGTCCCTGAACGCTAACCCTCACCTCCGCTTGCGTTGGTCAGTACAGGAGGGCGAGTTTAAGCCGGGTTGCGTCTTGTTACGGGGATCCGCTGTCCGACGGCGGCCATATTGTCAGGCAAGCAAGCGAGCTCCGCATCCAAAACGGTGAAAAGTCGTTTTTACCGGAGATTTAGCTGAAGCATCCCCTCGTCGCCGACGTACCCCATCTTCCCACGAGTGATGTTGGCCTTGGAGAGCGGAATAACGGGGTGAGGGCGGAAATCGACCACCTAGCTGATGATCGCCCGGCGGAGCTGCGGTTCAGGCAGCCATTCCGCTGTGCGCCCCCTAGCGCCTCCTGTCTAAACACAGTTAAAAATAACAAACACAGGAAGAGAGTGAATAATTATACTTTTCAATTGAAGCCAGGCTGTCTGTAAGTGTGTGCTCGATAGTTTTAAATAGGTCGACGGAGAACATAAAGAATTGTGAATATAGATGAAAGGAGGTGCAAATGAAACCATGACAAAAGAGGTCTTACCTTCTCCAACTCTATTAAAAATGTGCTCGCTATGTAAAAAAAAAAATACCAAGCAAAGCAGATTTTTTTCCAAAATAAAGTAGTTTGAGAAATCTGTACGTCATGTTGCAATTATTAAACTGAGATTTAATTGAGTATAGCACGCCTCATTTATCTAATTAGTTTTACACATCGAAACAGCATAAAATATAGTCGCTGTAGAAGCTGTCACCCCGCGGACTCATGGGACTTTGTAATTGCTTCTAGATACGGGGAGGGCTCGACGCCTGCCTGCCTGGAGCAGCAAAAACCGCTATTGCCAGCCCTGAATTAATAGCATCCTAACACAGCGTCTTTGCACACAGAGGTGCGCCGTTTTTAGAAAGGGTCTTCTCAGGGTCACGTTTACTGATGTGTGTGAAAATGCAGCAGTACGGCGAGGCCACAAGAAGGCCCGTCTAATTATAAAAGAACGAGAGCAAGCTATAGAAAAGAAAGGCAAATCACAGCAGAGGGCGAAAGGACAGCAATCGCACACCGGGAGGAATCGAACCCAGTTCAAGAACCATTACTGAACATAAAGGCGACATCATTTAAGAGTAGAAGCAAGAAGAGATGGCTAAAGTAAACCTGACGAGTGATTGTAAAAAGTAAACAATGTAAACAATAGGTTCTGCCAACAATGCCTCTGTTCCTATAAATGTTTTGCAATCATTGCTCATGGACAATGCTTCATTTATAAATAAAGAAGTGCCAGGGCTCTCGCCAGGAGGCCACTTCAGCTTGCACCACACGTTGCCACTGCCATGCTGCCAATGATAGTAACACCACAACTACTAACTATCACACTCCTACAAGTGTGACAATTCCGGCTATTCTAGGCCCCCAGAGCTATAAGATTGGACTGGGCAGCAGCTAATAGCCATTTTAATAGATTTTTAATTAGTCATTGACTGTTGTGGTCATCAATAAATTCACCAGGCATCGCCACCTTGTTGCAGACTGTCACAACCACCGGTTTTGACATTGAGTGCCGGTGCCCAGCAGAGAAAACCACAGGCTCAAATTCAGCACTGCTCATGGATGTCAATAAGGGACAGATTTACTGAGCCCTTGCGTTGCCATTGCTTCACACAAGGTAACGCAGGCAACACAAAGATTAAGTGATATTTACTAAGCCACGCAAAGCCACCGTACGTGGATCTCTGTTGCTTAGTGAATTAGGAGTATGGCAAGGAACTGAAATTCGCTGCCTTGTGTTACTTTGCATTGAGAAGTGTTAGATCTAGGGGTCTCTTGTTGGCAGAGGTAGGTACCAATGTCCAAATAGGGACCCTTGCTTCTAGTCAGGATAAGGTGGATACACTCTTTAGATAATCCGTGCTCACCCCCTTGGTAGCTTGGCACGAGCAGTCAGGCTTCTCAAAGGCAATGTGTAAAGTACTTGTACCAACACTCACAGCAACACAGGGAAAACACCACAAATGGACTCGGCAACAGTTTAGAAAAATAAACAACAAAAATCCAGAATACACAGTTCAAGAATAGGGTTTGCGTTAAAATAATCCACAGTTGCGTCACGTTTAGCCCGAAGTACCTGTAGATGCGACAAAGTTCCAAAATGAAGCTGCAACGTTGAAAAACAAGCGATGCGTCCCTCCTGAGACCCTGGGGAGGCGATGCGACAGCCCCGCTGCACGCAGCGGCATGTTACGATGAATCCGGTCTGTATGGGGAGGGATGCGATACCTTGTATGGATTCCGGTGCGCAGGTTCAGTAGGAAGCGTCTCGCACAGGCACGATGCGACGATCTCCGGGGCGGCGACGGTCTCCGGTGCAGCGACGATGTACGGCTCAGCGTCGATCTTCTCCTCTTGCGGCCCCTCAATGCGATGGCTCTGTGACGATGTTCGCAGCGATGTGATGCGGTCCGCAAGCAAGCGGTGCGACGATCTCACCCAGCGATGACAGGCTCTGCGCGGATACTGGCATCACCAGAAAACTTTCCGCACCGGGCGATGCGTTCCGCAAGCAAACGATGCGTCAGTTCTTGCAGCGGCAACAGGCGCTGCGACAATCTCGATCTTTCCGGCAGCGGGAATTTCCTCGCACTGTCAGGGATGCTCTCCACAAGCGAGCGATGCGTGAAAATTGCAGATTGTCTTCTTTTCTCCTTGTCCAGCTTCCCAAACAGCAGGCACAATTTCCTGAGGCCCCTCAGTTGGACTCAGCACTCTGGGAAGGGCAGAACTCTCTCAGCGGAGTTCAGGGGGAAGCTGGGGGTGAAGTCCTTTTGTTCCTGGGACTTCTTAACAGGAGGCCAGCTCTCTTCAGGCCCTTGGAGATGTCTTCAAGCAAGGAGACAAAGCAACAACAAAGTCCTTCCCCTCTCCTTGGCAGCAAAGCAACTGCAGGTCAGCCCACAACACACAGCAGGACATTCCTTCATCTTCAGTCTTCCCGTTGTCTCCTTGCCAGGGGTTCCTTCTTGATTCCAGGATGATCTGATTTTTTGTAGTCTGGGTAGCCCTTCTTAAACCTGTCTTTCATTTGTTCTCTAGAGGCAGAGAGCTCTTGGCTTGGTCAGAACCAGTTCAGGTCAGTTCCTGAGCACTTTGTTTTTCTGTCTTCTCCTTTCCTTTCAGAGAGAGGGGCAAGGTCGTCAGCCGCCCAGCAGGAGGTTGAGCCAGCACTGTGGAAGGCAGGCACAGCCCCATTCAGGCCCAGGTGCTATCCCCTCCCAGCACTCAAGATGCAGATGCAGCTATTCAGCCTAGAGTCGACTCAGCCAGCCTCCTGGGGGCACCCCAGCCCCTGTCTCTCTAAAACCAGACAGTCAATTCACAAACAGGCCAAGGCACACAGAAAGGTCAGACAAGAGAACAGCCACTTTCTAAAAGTGCTGTTCTCAAACACAGGATTTAAAAACCATCTTTCCTAAAAGATAGGTTATTAAACTCTGAGTTCAGGGATACCAGACTTTAATTTTCAATCTTGCTCCTATGGGAAGATATGCAGGTAAACATTATACTCAGCATTCCCCATTATAGCCTATGGGCAAGATAGCCCTCTCAATAGTGAAAAACCTTTCACATACACTGCGCCCTGCCCAGGGGGGTACCTTGGGCCTTCCATAGGGGTGACCAATGGGTATAGAAAGGGAAGGATTAGGCCTGGCCAGTGTGGAGACTGGCCAGGTCAGCATGGCAGTTAGCAACTGCCCGCAGGCACTGCGGTGGCAGGCCTGAGACACCATTTTGGGGCTACTCATGTGGGTGGAACAATCAGTGCTGCAGGCACAGTAGCATTTATATCACCAGCCCTGGCACACTCAGAGCACTTTACTAGGGACGTCTAGATAATACAAATATGCCAATCATGGATACCCAATCATAATAAGAATTTACTCAGGGAGCACTTGAACTTTGACACTGATCAGCAGTGGCAAAGTGCCCAAAGCATCTAAACCAGCAAAAATGAAATCCAGCACAGAGTAAAAAATACAGGAGATAGAGGCAAACAGTCAGGGGAAACCACACCAAAGATGCCGGATCTAGCAGAAATGCTTTCCATGGGTGGAGTGTGGCCGTTCCCACACATACACCCATGGATTTTTGGGGCATTCGTCAATTTTACTAAGGGCAGTAAACCTGGGAATGTGTCAAAATACTATGCCATCCCAATCGGGGTGTGACGAGAAGAAATATATTTATTTCTCCTTGTTATTTTCTCTTTCTGCATGTGCTCCATTCGGCAGCACACATAGAAAGAGGAAAAGGTATTTGATGATTGTTTTTGTGCAGGTAGGTGTCCCTTTTTTACACAAAACAATCCTGCCCGTAACACAGGCACCCTTGCATCATGGTGCAAGGGTGACTGCATTAGTACTAGGCTGCACACTGCCCCAGCGCAGAAAAGGAGAAAGAGAGAGAGAGTGTCATATCTTAGTAAATATGGCACATTCCTGCTCTCTCCATTTGGCACACGCAGCAGGTTGTCTTACTGGGTTGTATGATACAAACATGTATGCCTAAACCACCCATGTCTAACAATGCAGTTGGAATCACAACAGCGTCCTTACCACGCATGCCTATAAAACTCATACCTTTACAACGATTTTTGTTGTAAAGGTATGATTGCTAAAGGGATTTGCGTGGTAAATTGCACACCCCAGCCTCTCTGCCCTGTACACTAACACACAATACCCCAGCACTCCCATACACCACATCCAGCCCTTAAAACTACTCCTGTCTCCTCACCCTGAGCCTAAACACTCACCCCTGCCCAAAAAACTACCCACTAACTAAGCCCACCTTACTTGAGCCATAAAACTAACCCCCAGCAGTGTAAAAACTTCCCCTTCCCTCCCCCCACCACCTTGAGGCCTCAAACCCTACCCCCTGCCAAAAAAATGACACCACCCCAGGCCCTTCCTTGCGTCCTAACACTGACCCCCACTCCTGAATACTGCCCCTTCACCTTGCCCTGAGCCGGAAAAACCATGCCCCAGCCCTAAAAAATCCCCAGAATGCCCCACCCTGAGCCTTGAAATCCTGCCCCTGCCAAAAAGCTACCCCAACCCCCTTCCTTGAGCCCTAAAACCGACCCGCAACCCCTTCAAACTACTCCCACATACCCGTCCTCAGCCCCACTTACTGGTGTCCCGGTGCGTCCTCCCCCGATCCTTTCTGTTCCTCCACCTGCCCATCCACACATGAAAATGCCTTAACCACCCATATATGTGGTTAAGGCATATTCGTGGTTTAGGCAAGCATTGTTCCGCTTGCATGGAAACAGCACGCTTGGCTCAGCCCGCGCTGTAAAGGCTGTTACTCGTTTTGCAGCTGTTGCGTTGCAATGTTTGTGCACCTGGCCGTAGGTGTAGATTGCAGCTATTCTCCTTGGTTGCCTTGTGGTAACGTTGCTGTTGTTTACTCACCTTTGTCTCAGGTGTCACTAAGTCAGTGTTAGGAAAATAAAGTAGAAAAGAAGTGGGGTACATCACAGCACGTCATAACGCATACCTTCAGTTTGGGAATAGCTGGAAGACAGGTTTAAGGACATTTTATATGTAATGTTACATCGAACTTAAGGGTCAAGTCAGATTTTAGGTTACTATTTTTAAAATGTCACTTTTAGAAAGTTGGAATTTTGCTGCCTGAGCCAAATGTTCCCTTCTGCCATTGTTTGTTGACTGTTGATGTCTCCACAGTAGTGAAATGCGTGGTTGGAGATGGAGGGGTTGTGAGTCCTCAATACTATCACAATTCTGTACCAGGTCCAGTTAAGTCTCAGTAATTTAAAACTGAGCTCAGCTTTTGGTAGCTGTAGCACAGAGCAAACAGGCTTAACTTAGGAGAAATGTGTAAAGCATTTATCATTACCAAAATTGTTACAAAATAGAAAACACGACATAATAAAAATCCCACTCCAATTTTTAAAACTAGAGAAAAAAATAAATGAACAAAGCAGCACCAAAACAGCAAAAATAAGTTGTAGCGAACTGGGGATTTGATTTGTAGACATTTAAGTCAAAATAGCTCCTATAAGTGCAAAGTGCCCATATTGGATATTTGATCGAACTAGACTGGGTCCAAGCCAAAAGTTAAGGTCAGCCGTAAGCTACTGCTGTCGGGGACAGGAACCAGATTTGTCCTGGTGGAAAGTTGACTTTCTGACTTAGAAGTTTTTCTGGAGTTTTTCTGGTTTTCCTTGTCGCTGGGATGTTGACAAGTTGGGCTACAGGCAGGGTCCAAAGGAGGGCTTGACTATGGCTGTCTGGTGTAGCGCAGGTCCTCTGTTTGAGCATTGGCTCTGGCAGGAACGTGACATGGGCGATGTTGATGGCGGCAATCTCCAAGTGGGTGAAATCCAGAATCCATACCCAGAGAACTCTCGTCAGTGGTCAGAAGCTGTTTAGCATTGTTCTCAATTAAGTCCCTCTACGTTCAAACTTAGAAACGTCTCTGGAAGTTGAAATCATTTCAGTGGGGGAAATCAGTGAGCCGATTCTGGCTGCTGATTCCACATTGCCAGCTGCAGCTGCAGCTTCTGTATCGGTCTTGGACTCCACTGGTTCTCTGAAGGATAATATCGGAAAACGTTTCTAAGTGTCGATGTTTGCAGGTTTTAGAGTCAGTGAAGTACACTCTAACATCAGCCAAGGTTCCAGGACTTGTGGACACCACTTTGGGATTAAAAATCCCTCTCTAGAAGTGATCAGTAAGGTCCAGGGCAAATCCAGTTGTAACTGGACAGCTGGGCTGTTGGAAAAAGCACGCTTCTTGCAGCTCCTTTGGCACTGTAGCTTAACAAGAGGTCAGCCAAATGACCCATGTAGCCAACTTCTTTGTCTTGGGTACAAGTGGGAGCAGGTTCAGCCCTTAGGGTCTCACTCCACAGAGTCCGCAGCTGGCGCAGCCCTTCTTTTCTCTTCCACAGGTTCAGATTTGCTCTGAAGGGGTTTCTTCAGTGATTGGTCACAGTCTGTTAAAGTAGAAAACAACATGATATTATGATAGCTAGATGGTCTGTTTTTTTTCACGTAACTTTCTGAAAAGTGGCGTTTTAAAAATAGCCATCTAAAATCCAACTTGACTATTACGTTGGATTTTACATTACTGTTAACATGTCCTTGAATCATTTTTCTAGATATTGCATGGGTGCACTTTTGTACCATATACTAGGGACTTTTTTCAGTAAGTTAAAAAATGCCAATTTGACATGTTTATAAGGGTCAGAGCACCTACACTGGTCACTGAACAGCAGTTTCTCTGAGTTCAGAGTCCAAAACTCAGCAATAAAAAATGGGGGTGACCTAGCACCCTATAATGGCTCTTACTGTAGTTTTCACTCCATGCCCTTTGAGCCCAGAGCAGCAAATAGAAAGTTGTTGAGAGGTTTGGTGTGGCAAAAGGGAAGAGGTGGCACATCCATGAGGGACGTTTGTGGAAGGCCAATGTGTCCTGGGGAGGGAGCAGGAGGAGATTGCCAGAGCTTGGTAATAGAAGTGCCACAGAGCAATGTGCAGACACACATTGGCCAAATAAAGAAGGGCTGGATTCAATTTTGCCCCAATCCTATATACCCAATGTGTGCCTGGAAGGCAGTTGTAAGGAAAGGGAGAAACTAATAGAAGTGGTACAAAAGGGGGTGGTGATGGACGGAGCATCCGAACCAATCAAACACTCACACGCAGTCAAAAGATCTGGGTTTAATCCATCACCGTTCTTTAGCCCACTCTGCCTCCCCAGTTCAGACATGGCTATATGCAAATCAGTCTGACCCTGTGCCTCATGGGAACAGTCCAGCCCGAACAGCCAAGCCATGCCTTCCCTGGACCGGAAACAAGCTTCCGAGGACCGGTTTCTGGCATTACAGCCGTCTTCAGCCCGGCTTGCTTGAATCCAGTGACAAAGTGAGCAAGGGACTCACGTCTGATCATACCCTGCCACACTTATGGCGGCCAAAAGCGGTACAAAAGGGGGTGGTGATGGACGGAGCATCCGAACCAATCAAACACTCACACCCAGTCAAAAGATCTGGGTTTAATCCATCACCATTCTTTAGCCCACTCTGCCACCCCAGTTCAGACATGGCTATATGCAAATCAGTCTGACCCTGTGCCTCATGGGAACAGTCCAGCCCGAACTGCCAAGCCATGCCTTCCCTGGACCGGAAACAAGCTTCCGAGGACCGGTTTCTGGCATTACTGCTGTCTTCAGCCCGGCTTGCTTGAATCCAGTGGCAAAGTGAGCAAGGGACTCACGTCTGTGCATTCGCTGCCACACTTATGGCGGCCAAAAGTGGTACAAAAGGGGGTGGTGATGGACAGAGCATCCTAACCAATCAAACACTCACACCCAGTCAAAAGATCTGGGTTTAATCCATCACCGTTCTTCAGCCCCCTCTGCCTCCCCAGTTCAGACATGGCTATATGCAAATCAGTCTGACCCTGTGCCTCATGGGAACAGTCCAGCCCGAACTGCCACGCCATGCCTTCCCTGGACCGGAAACAAGCTTCGAAAGGACCGGTTTCTGGCATTACAGCCGTCTTCAGTCCGGCTTGCTTGAATCCAGTGGCAAAGTGAGCCATACCCTGCCACACTTATGGCGGCCAAGCACCACCCGCCACAATGCTAAAAATGCATGTATGCATTTGCATACACAAAGAGGCAGGCACCGCGCGGTGCCTACCGCATTGTGTATGCAAATGCTGGGGGGTAACCACAAGTACCCCCCATGTGCACCCCCCACCTCGCCTTCACTTCGGGGGCACGCAGGGGTCCCCCAAAGTGAATACCGCATGCCTTTCCGTGGCGGCATCACCACGGAAAGGCATCTGTTACTGCCCATTGTAATATGGCTGGCGGTGTCTGATAGACACCGCCACCATATTAAACCTTTTCCACCCCGGTCGCAATGTGACCGGGGCGTAAAAGCGGCGAACGGTCTTTCCGTCCGCCGCGGTCCCCCCGCCATACTAATATGGCAGGGGGCATTTAGCTGAGGATGGCGGGCGGATTGCCCCCGCCAAGCCGGCGGTGGCTACCGCCAGCCTGACGGGGGCAATCCGCCTGCCATCCTAATGACCCCCCAAATGATTAAAGTTAAAACACACTTTATGTATGTAATGCATTTGGTAATGTCTGGGAATGACACTTTAAATAAATAAAAAGTGAATTTTAATCTTGGTGAAACATTGATAGGTCTCTAAAGTTCACTTCACAATACAGTCCTTTGTATTTAGATCTGTGAAATTACAATGTTGCTTTACAATGAAAATGTTATCACAAATAAAACAATTTGCTACCTTAAAATACATTTAATTTTGTTCATGGCAGGGTACATTTTAATTAATAAAGCAATCTTAGTGGTTCACTTATAAAGATATTAAAGGCCACCTTAGGGAAAGATTTGGACACAAAAGGGGATAGATTTTCTATTCTCATTTCAACATAAGACACGTTGGGGAAATTGTTAAAAAAACTATTTACACATCAATATAAACAATCTTATAAACATGTTTATGACTCTATGGGTGAATTGTACCACACTCGAACAAAAGTAAACCACCTCCATAAACATTTTTCCATAAAATATATATGTTAAACATAACTAACAAAAATAATTTATATTAGACCATAGGTTTGGTTAGAGGCAAAGAGAGATAGGGGTACATTTCGTATTTAGGGGCGGGTAGAGGTAAGGGTAATATTAGGGTTAAGGGAAGGGTAGAGGTAAAAGCAGGTGAAGGTAAATTTAGGGTTATGGGGAGGGAAGAGGTAAAAGAAGGGTCTAGGAGCGAAAAGTACCAGGAGGTTGGGAAGGTGCCCTTTGAAATAAAACATATTAATAAATAAACATATTTTATAAAGTAAATTAACATATTAGTATGAAGAAAATTATATATATATATATATATACATATATATATATATATATATATACATACATATATATGTAGATATATATATAGCTTTGCTGTGTGAGGAGAGAGTCCAGTCCAGGGTTTCCATCATACCAGCTCCGTAGCAGGCATGCGGAGCAGAGCAGAGCCTCCCCCCTTCGTCTCAGTTCTCGGTCCTTTGGCGGTGTGTTAAACCCACTGAACCCGCCACAAACTTTGTCACGCTCATGCTGCAACCGGCGGCGGCAGCAGTAGTGGCAGCAGCGTTGTCCGGAGCTTTCAGCAGCGGGTGGAGGAGCCTGCTGTGGCTGTAGCATCATCTGGCCTGCCGCCCCATCCCGCACAGTGGACTGAGAATTACTGAGGATTTCTGTGCTTTTGTGTGTCATGTTAGGTGGAGGCAGCAGCAGAGTTGAGCTTGAAGCTTGGAACTCGGAGCCCAACAGCCTGAGTAATACCACAAACCTCCCCCCCCCCGTAGTCCTGCTGCTATTTATTCCCTCACCGGCCGTGCTGTTGCTGGAGAGCAGAGTGCTTGTGGGGTGCCTGAAGAGCTACAAGCCTTTAGATCTGCAAGCCTAAGCAGTAACAGCGAGTAGAGAGCACAACAATATTAAACTTCTGCCAGCAGCAGCACGGACTCAGAGCAAGAGAGCAAGAGGTGGCTGTGCAGCTGTGGAGTAGTATGAAGTGTGTCTTCGGGGGGCCCCCGATCCGGCCTGATTTGTCCGTCTTCGCTGCTGTGTCTTGGCTCCAGGCCGGTATTGGAGGCCCTGGGGGTTTCTGCTCATTTAACCAGGTAAGCCCAAAGCAAGTCATGGTGAACTGGAGCTGTGTGTTAGTCTAAACGCCATTTGTGGGTGTCGACCACTGCAGTGCAGAGGGGTCCTGTGGTCACTGCCTGACTTTTCAGACATTTAGATTCTGTTGGAGCAGCGGCCTATGAGCAGGAGTGGCTCTCTCTGGAATTGAAGGGAAAGATTAAGGATTTATAAGTGGAGAGTGGAGTCTGGAGGAGAGTGGAAAGTTAAGGGCACCCTATTGCTGGAAATTTGGTCCAAATAAAGGCTTACCGTGTGGTGGCAAGAATCAACCAGGCAGTCCGAAACTCAGCCACATATCCAGAGTGAGATGACTTCTAGAAAATAGCGCTCAGGGCGAGTGCTCTCCTCCTCACCCAGCCATAAACTGAGAAGATCATTTAGCGGCACCAGACAATTATAGCATCTCTGCTATAAATCCCACCCTGTTATTACTGGTTTCTTTCGTAAAAAGCCTCTGATGGATCCTGAGGTGGCAGCTGTGGTTCAAGAAGGCCTGATCTATAACTCTTATCCCGTAACACCTTTAATCTCTTCCTTATTGCCCCCCACAGATTCACCGGAGCTCCAAGGTAGCCTTGCTGGGGGCCAGGTGCAGTCTAGCGGAGGGTCTCGTCCTTGGATCAGATTACTGAGAGAGTGGAGGTTGGATCCAGTGAGCAACTGCTTGATGCACGTACCGGTGCTCCCTTGGACTTGGATCTTCTTGTCAGCCAGCAGAGTCAGTCAATTATTTTAGTAAATAGGCCAAAGCAGTGAAAGCAGTCAACGAATGACAGTATGATCGGGATTCTACTGGTTGTTTCATCATCGCCGATGGTATTCCAAAAGGGATCAGGCGGGGACGGCGACCTGGATGATCACCTTGGTGCTTCCACGGTGGAGAAGGCAATACTATGTGAAGAACCATCGCTAGAAGAAGACTTTACTATCCTGGACATTGACATAGAAGCCCAAAAAAGAGTCTTGGGAGACCGTTTTGACTGTAGGCATAAAGACAACCAGTTAATGAGTGGTCATAGATATGTCAATACTCCAGTTGTAAGCTCCTCTCCAAGGCGCGCCTCTCCATGCCTCTCTTATACAGCAGTACAAGTAATTTAGTTGGCACCTCTATGGAGTCTGGCGATGATGTATTCTTGCCTGATTCTCAACCGAAATGGGGAAATGAGGGAGAGGGGGTGCCCTCAGAATATCTTGTGTGTATTGAAAACATTTTAAACTCCATACTGTCCTTATTGGAGAAATCTGTACTGAGCTCTGACCACATACTGGAAATGATTTCTATAATGCTATTTGAAATGCAAAAGGGAAATGCGTTTGTTACCCCTAAATCTATCCCCACGATTCTCCCCCACACGGATGAACGGCTAAGGGATAGGCCTGTATCATAACTTCCCTCAGGAGAGTCGAGAGACGTCTCCGTACAGGCAGGAACTCCTCTCTTCCTGGCGCCCCCCCATGGCTCCTGTATGTAATCTTGAAAAGGAAGAGTTATGCTTAAGCACATTATTTTCGGAGGTCGAACTGAGTCCCCCTTTTGAAAAGTCCATCTTGAAAATCTTCCCCCTGTTTAAAAAGTGTAGATTGGGGGCACATGAGAAAATGAGAAAACCCGGGGCCGTGCCAAGCAATCTAAGCAGGTGGGGAGGGTAGGTGGGGAGGGGGAGGCGCTAACCCATCTGACTACTACTCAAGTGTACTCTCCCACATTGTCAGGGAAAGGAGGACAGAAAGTAGGTTAGAGGGATTGCCTAGTATCAAAACATAAGGGAAAAACAAGAAAAAGAAACACAAAAAAATGAGACGATTTTCCAAACGTAAAGTGTCAAAATTGCATTTTTCCCGGATGTTGGAAAGCCAGAGCAATGCTCATTTAATAACGGAGAAGGAAGGCCCTAAAACTCCACTAGCAGATGGCAACCCATGGGAATCTATTATAGCGCCCACAGCATTGACTGGGAGTTTTGGGGACTCGGGACTGGAAGTATCTCCTTTAACCAGGTTGTTGCAGTCCCTCCAAGGAATCCAGACCTCCTCTAAGGAGTTAGTAGATCCATTGGGTGGGGAAATGCACATAGGTTATGGGGTCCCCTGGCTGCATACTGGGACTGGGGCCATTGACTCCATTGATCCCAGGGGGACCCGACCCAAGAGGGAGGGCCCCAAGCCCCAACTACATCGCAGGTCGGGCCGAACAGATCCCTCATAGGGACCTCATTTCCGTCTGATGGAAATACTGAGGTCCCAACTCCCAATACGCTCTCATACTCGAATATCCAACATCATGGTGGGATGTAAGTTGCCAGCTTTACGGATAGGGTCCCTTTATGGATTCCATGGAGAGACGCCCTAAAGAGTACTAGTGGGGCACAGCCCGGTTTATCACCCATGGTGGATTATATCTGGCTATTTGATATTGAATCCACCCTGGTAAATAGAGGTTTCATTCTTAACTTGTTTTCGGAACTAGAGTCCTTAAAGCTGATAGCTAGCAAGGATATTTTAAATATGATGATTCATGTACATGACACTGTTCCGTACTCTATGGTCACTTTTTGTTCCCTGATAGTGGCCAACCTGGTTTTAAAGAACTGTGAGTATTTTTTTAAACGAGGGCTTGATATAACACCTGTTAATGAATATGAGGAAAACCAAATTGCGGGCCCTAAAAGCCTAAGGCTACTAATTCAGTGACACAAGATGCATTGGGCCCCGAAGCCGAGTATTCTGTGGGCAATCCTAAAGATATAGGGGCAGATTTACAAGCCCCTTGCGCCTCTTTTATGCCGCCGTTGCATCACTTTTGTGACGCAGCAGCGGCGCAAAAGATGCGCCATGGTGCAGGGTATTTACAACGTGACGCATCTGGGAAATGCGTCAAGTTGTAAAACCCTGCGCCAGAATAAGGCGTTCCTGGGCATGGGGGCATTCCGGCAGGAACGCCTCCTAAAAGTGGCTGAGTGAAATCTACAAGATTTCACACAGTCACTTTTGAGCCCAGGCTGCGTCAAAACCCTGCACCTGCTTGAAGCAGGCGTAAGGATTGACGCAGCATTGTAACAATAGGTCCGCCCAGAGCATTGCTGGAGCTGCGTCGTGCTTGTGACGCAACTCCAGCAATGTGCCGCCTTTACGGCACAGATGCATCGCGCATCTGTGCCGTTTTTGCCCCATAGTGCGCGGCATTGTAAATGTGACGCATCTATGGTTGCGGAGCCGCGGCACACAATAACTGGCGCATCCCTGCTGATATGCAGGGATGCGCCAGTTATTGTAAATCTGCCCCATAGTGGTTTCCGTGGACTGGAGGGGGCGTTTAATAAATGTTGTGCCCAACGTAGCAGTTGCCCCTCAGACTCCAGACATAGAAGATGAATTTGCTCAGTGGAGTTGGGTTGCAAGAGCCCTAAATAACACCCATGCGGAAGCAGTTAGGAGTGCTCCATTGAGGTAGCCTGGGCGGACTACTCTTGTCCTGGAATATGGCTGGTCTGGGACCCAATGAAACAAAATTAAATTCCTTAAAAATTATGAATCCTATAATTATATGTTTACAAGAAACGTGGTCCTGTAAAGAGTTTGAATGTGATGGCTACTTTGTATACTCTTGCTATGCTAAACGATCGGAAAGGGAACATGCTAGTGGTAGGGTATCTATTTTGCTTAAAAACTCCATTAATTGGAATCAGAAGGTTTTCTCCCACCCCTCAAACCTCTGTATATGCTTGAAGTTGGCATGCCTAGGAGATTCTGACACACCCACTTCCTTCCTTGTGGCAAACTTGTATATCCCCCCTGGGAAATTTTTTTATCATCTTTTGGCTGTATTTTTTTCTTTCATTCAGGATATAGCTACCAGGGAAGATTGCACCCTAGTGATATTAGCGGGGGACCTAAATGCTAAAATTTTAAACTCTGCCTCTGAGATTTATGCCAATACTGACAAAGAGGAAATTTGGCACATTCCCGAGATTTTATTACCGAGTAAAGTAAAAACAGATAAGCAGGGGTTTCTTTTGCTTGATAGCGTTAGAAGTCTAGATCTTGTTATCTTAAATGGGAGAGTGCCCGCTGATATAATAGCCCATTTTACCTTTCAATTTCATCATACTCAGAGCCTTTTGGATTATATGATTGTTTCTTACCAAATGTTTGGGGCTTGTGATAATTTTGTTTGTCACCCCGTCGATATGAAGCGACCATAATATAGTGGGTATGACAGTGGTCTTTGATCTACCCACATTGGACTCGGGGAACGCCGGTCAGGGCTCGGCCACTTTTAACAAAGGAAATGGTCGGTCCTTTTGGATGCAAAAAAACATTGCTGAAGTAGGCTCCATTGTGAAGACGGCTTATGTAGAAAAGCAAGGTATTACTTATTCCAACGTTATATCCTTCTTTGAGGCTCAAATGAAGAAGATTTGTAATTTGCGCTCCACATCCTCTGAACCTTGCCCTTATAAAAAAGATAAGTCCCATATGATATCCTTAAAACAAGCAATTAACCATCTTGTTCGAAAACAGCATATACATTTCCTCTTTGGCCTGCAGCAGGAAATCAATCGCCTTAAGCGAGTGAGAAGACGCTTCATGCTCAGTCAAAAAAGAAGAGAGCTTGATGTTAAGTGGATAGGGCTGAAAGAAGCCGCAAGGGCTAAGGATTCAAGAAAATATTGGCACTTGATCGCTGAATATTGCGATTCAAGGCAGAGAGCTACACCGATACCGATTCCAGAAAAGGAATGGGTGGATTACATCTCTCTATTATATAGAAATAATAGCCCAGTTTCTCCCGTGTTGACTGATGGGGTTAAATCCTTGTCTGCTGAATTTACTGAATTTGGCCCCCCATCAGCAAAGGAATTGGTAAAGTATATAAAGACTGCTAGAACCTCCGGCGCACCCGGGCTGGATGGAGTCCCAATTGCACTAATTAAAAAGGTGCCAGAAGTATGGAGTGATTTTCTAGAGCCACTCTTTAAATATTGTTTCTTTATGAATAACCCCCCCCCCCTTTTGGAAGGGGAGCATTATAGTCCCCATGTATAAAAAAGGACAAACAATGGTGCCGACCAGTTTTAGACAGATTGCCCTCCTGGCTGCCACAGGCAAATTGTTTGCAAAAAGCATATTATGCCATTTACAACAAATGGGTTTATGATCAGGATATTCTTCCACCAGAACAAGCTGGCTTTAGAAAGAACCATGGCACCCTGGATAATATAGCGGTTGTTCAGACAATTGTAGAGAAATGTTTTCTCCAGAGGGATGCCAATTTATACAGCCTTTATTGATTTCTCCACGGCGTTTGACAAGGTGGACCGCCAGGCCCTGTGGAGGAAACTTGTCTTCCTTGGCATACCAGTCATCTTTTGGGTCTGATTATGGAATTGCATACAGGCACCTGGTGCCGGGTTCTGATGGGTGGTTCGTGGGGGTTAACATGTAAAATTAGGACGCATAATGGGCTTAAGCAGAGTTGTCTATTAGCACCACTTTTATTTTCTTTGCATATTGCTGATGTCCCTGGCGCTCTGAACTCTGTAAGGGGGGATGCCCCCAAAATTGGTACAATGTCCATTGGCTCTCTATTGTATGCAGATGATATTGCAATATTTGATTTAATGCCCATTGGCCTGCAACGCTGTCTGGACGCTTTCAATAAATATGCAGAGGCTCACTTCTTGGAAATTAATATTGCAAAAGGCAAGATTTTGGTTTTCCGTAAGAAGGGGCTCAGAATAAAGAGGTGTCTAAGATGGATGCTTGGTTTTGAAAAACTGGAACTGGTTGACTTGTATGTATATTTAGGGAAAGTTTTTTCCAAAACAGGTCGAGACTTGGAGCATACTAAACATTGTGTTAGTAAAGCTGTCTCCCAGGCAAGGGCCTCAAACAGATTTTATAAAACTTGCGGGAGACAACATTTTAGCCATGTCTTATCTGTTTTTAAGCTCAAAAACCCACCCTCGTTAATATATGCTGCCGAGGTGTTGGACATGAATTATTGGCTCTCGTTTGATAAGGCGTAAGGACGAATTATGCACCAAAATTGCAATTTAAACTCTTTGGCTGTCCCACACGTACTGCGCCTTGAATTTGGATTAATCTCATCCTTCATCTTAGCCCAGGCAGCGGTTCTCAGGTGGGGTAACTCCCTCCTTTTGGGGGAAGAGGGTAAACTTAGGGCAGCCCTGAGAATAGAAATCTTTAACACGCTAAAAGAACAAGCAATGTTTTTTAGGTCTTTTGTATGTGCAAATGATACTTTCGGTCTTAGTTTAAATCCCGTTTCTCCTATGACTAAATCTGGTTTGAAACAGTTCTTAAAGAAGTTTAGATCCCCTATCAGTTTGGCGAGAGACGCTGCTTTAAACAGGTCCAGGTCCAGTAACGTGGCGGTCAGTGGGAGCGCCCTGGGTAATAAACCACAGCCTTATTTAACTTGGAATATCTCACGGGATTACAAGGCTGATACTCCTAATGAGACTCAATCTGCTGCCTTTAAGAGATGTTACTGGCATCTGGGATAAAACACCCAGAGAGAAGAGAATTTGTGAATTGTGCCAGTTGCAAATCCAAGATCTTAATCATGTCCTATTTGTATGTTCAAAGCTGCAACGTGCCAGTTTTTATCAGATTTAATATTTACTCTGCTCAGGTCGCACGTTCTTTGGTCTTGTCCCCTCCAAATGAAATGCTTTGTTTTAAGATGTAACAATTTTTTAGAACATGTTTTGCTTATTTATTAGAACATTGTCTAACAGTAGCTTTCTGGTTACGATTTAATACCAATTGGTTGGTTATTTGATTGTTTCATGTATTCTTAGCACTATTTGCACATTTCTTAGTATGTTTGATATAAGAATTTTGTATCGGTCTGTTATGTGATTGTCTTATGTATTATAGCATTATCTGCATATTTTTCAGTATATCTAATATAATTTTATAGCAATGTATATGGAAGAATTTTTGTATTGTATGTAAAGTTTGTCCTTTTAATTGTTGGTGTGTTTTTGTGGACCTCCATAGGAGTTCCAAAACAAAATAAATAAATAAATTGGACTAAAAATAAATTGGAGAGAGAGATAAATCGATAGATATACTTTTTTACCAAAAGTAATAGCTGAAATATATAATTATTTAAAAATATTTATAATTACTACATTAAAATAAAATAAAGTAGTTATTATTAGTGTCATAACATTGTATTAATATATACAAAAATGGTAACGATGTTTATTAATAACTATTTAAAAAGAGATCATTTTAATAAAAGCAAATAACAAAAGCAATAAGACATATATATACATAAAAAAAATACTATACACAACTAAAAATGTATTAAACTAGTTTACTATATATAATATATGAATATTTGCATATTTCCATTCAAATCTAAAATTATTATAAATGTTTTCAAAGTAAAGTAAATGCAAAGTAAAATAATTAAGTAACAAGAAATAGAATATTTCAATTTATATTTAGTTAGGTTTTGGGTATGGTATGTTTATATGCGGTAGGTTGTTGGGAATTAGATAATGCTCCACAATTTGACTTACTTTTTTATTTTTTTGGTGAGATTTGACTTGGCTGTGTAATGATTTTATTCCTTGTATATTTGTTCTTAGTGCTTTGTGAAATATACATTCAGGAAATATAAAGTAAAATGATTTTATTGTGGCACTGTCTAACTCCCATTCTCACTTGGGCAGTAAACAGAAGCAAAACATGTTTATTTATGCTATTTGTCAATCCATGAAGCATATTTGGTTCATCAATGTACTTTTTGGAATTCCACTGCAATTACAATTTACCTTCACCTCTAGCAGGAACTACTGTCATTTGAACTTGATATCCCATGGCCACCAATGCTACTTACTGTTTAGAGTGCATGAGGTCTGTGAAAAGAATAACTAAACTTTTGGCACCCATGAATGTATTCTATGATTTTTCATATGTACACAATGAAGAGTAGGGTAAAGGAAAAGGTGGTGTTTTAAAAACAGCCCCACACACCTTGCTACTAACTTGCCTGTAAAAGTGTAAAATTAATACTTTTATGAGACCAATTTTTTAATTTACACTATAGAGTGATTTAGATACTCTGTCCTTGTTTAACTAAATATTAGGAAGAATGGGAGAAAAGGGTAATTTCATAAATCAAATTATCTATCCTTAACGTTTGACTCTGACACAATATTATCATGGGATTTCTGAAGAAGCTGGCTCTTAACTTTGTGCGAACCAGGAGTCTCTGGTTGGGAAATTCATGACTTATGCTAGCCATAGTTGAGAAGGTAATAATTTGGGGATAGAGTTCTAGCAGTACAACACCAAAGGCTCAGGAATGCATAGTCTCTTTATCTATCTTACTCATTGCAGTCATTATTTATGAAGTGAATCCCACCTTGAGACAGGAAACTCCAGTAGTATGCTGAGCATTAAAGCCACATCATTCCCCATTGGCATCTGATTGGGTTGATTTGAATCATTTTTAATATTTATTAAAAATATAGTTCAATGCTAAAGCTAGATTTTTGCTCATTATAAGGTTGTGATGACTTTTGAGATCAAAAAGTACTTTGTGTTGCCCAGATGTTTTAGCAATAATTAAAGCAGTTCGACTGGCGTTCCTTCCCTCCTGTGGTAGTAATTAGCATATTGAGTGGGAGTGAAATTACTGCATGCCAGGAGACATTAGGTTTGGTGTTATCCACTGAAAGACTATAAGGAGTAAACACTGGCCACTTATCCTGTAATGTGAAAGGTAGGATAGGACAGGAACACAGATAACCAAACAAAGGAGTAGGCTTGCCAGGGCCCTTCTCACATATTTAATTTATTGGGGCCTAGAGTGAGGGTGGTTTTTGAACTGGCATACTACCCAACCATCCTGTCTTTGCACAAGAGGGGGGCCTGTTTTCAGAGCCAGTCACTGAAGGTCTGGCAAGGGTGGACCCTCATCTCAAAGAAGAAGGCACTGAGTGGCATACAGGTCTGGATCTTGGAATAAGGAGCTTGCCATCTTGGATTACCCCAGAACAGGGCCTTCAGAGATAATTTTCAGATTGGCAAACAGGAACTGTTGAAAAAATAGGCAGGCTGGACTCTCGAAATTAAGTTAGGATTATATTAGTTGACACAAATTGCTAGTTATTGCATTTGGAAAATGTTCTTTCTGCCACCGGCTCACCAGAATTTAACTAGACTTTGGAAAAGACTTTCCTGGAGAATTGAGGTCTGGTCCTGCTTTATTTATGACACAAACTCTGAAAAATCTCTCGAGGACTAGCAAAACTGCCCTCATTTTGCCTAAGGAAATAAAAGGTGGAAGAAAACCTTCCCTACACTATTATTTAACTGCACAGGACCTCGCAGTTGCCTTGGTTTAAATGAGTGGTAGAGCCTGCTTCACAAAGCTGAAATAAGAATCTAGGAGCCTCCTTCAAGTGTTTCAGAGCCTTGGGAGTAACCAAGAAGATGTTCTGCAGCAATGCCAATATGGTGTCACTCATAATTGTTTTTGACCTTCAGAGAGAAGGTCAAAAAGATCTGCAAAAGCTCCCTGAAAAATCCAGCAGCAGCCAAGATTTCCTGGTCTATACCACTCTCAGATGTTTTCTAGTAAATGTCAAGCCTAGAGCAGCACAGCTGAAAGGAAGTATGCAGCCTTCTGGAGAATTCTTCAGGTGCAGCATTCAGTTTTGGGCTATTGGAGATTTCTGAGTGGACAAACAATTTGGAAGTGCAAAGATAAAAATCTTAATAAAGATGAACCACTGAGGTTTAGTAAACCCCTGCTCAATAGCTATAGCTAAATCCTGTGCACACATACAAAATTAAACAAGAAATACAAGTGTCATTCCAAAGCAAATTGTACAGAATTCTTGGATGATGTCGTAAATTCTTTATTCTGATGGAAAACGCAGCCAGCCGACACGTGTTTTGTCAGGGAAAAGTAGTCTTATACACCATCTGAGGGTCTTTTTGCCTATTATTTTAGCAGTTTTTACCTTCGGGCTTAAATATATGTCCCTCTTTACTTTATACTTTTACTGATCAATACGTCTCTTCTTTTCGGATACTATCTCAAGGTCTTTCTTGGAAGCACGCGATACGTGGACTAATTCTGAATAGGACTTGCACACTTCTTATTCATGGACAGCCTCGTCACGGAGACATTTTGTGCCCTTCTTCCCTCCGTTGTAATAGAATGACACCCTCTTTCACACACATTAAAATTTCTCTGACAATTCGTCAGATATCGGAATACTCCTCCATCCTACTCTTGGCGCATGACGCCACTTGCGAATTCATGCACATTTTGGGAACACAAACTAGTCTTTTTCCTAAGGAAGCTCTGATTACACTCTTTGCATCCGTTTTATTTCACTTTCAGAGTCAAAGTAATCTTCCGGATCTACTCTCGTGAGAGTACTCCTACAGCAGTACTCTCTTTGAATGCGTGGTCTAGTTGTTTCCAAGAAAATAACTACTAATTCATTTTCGGGTGTTCGTCTACAGTCCAACGAGGGAACAAGTGCTTCCAGGATGCATTCATCTCTCTCTTTCCAAGAAAGTATGGGTACGGAATCACCATATGGGGTACTCCATCCTAAGAATGGAGATCTTTTCTTAGGTTGACCTACGATATAGTGACAACTCCGGCCACTTAACCTAGAGTGTGGTTCTTTGTATCTTTTCAGACGGATATGGGGAACACACACGTGTTCAGCCTTGACTTTACCTAAGTCTAACCACAAGGGGAATTAAGCTTGCTCATTGACTGTGTAAGTTACTTTTATCCACTGCATCCACTTGTGATACACGCTAATCTAATTTCATTGTCTCTTTTCCCTGATGCTACTTTATAATCTTTATTTCCAGAAGGATTTCATACTGGTTTTCACTTACACTCTACTGGCGGTCCTGGCCGTTTTGCATACCTATTTAGGTGAGATTCGTGTCTTTCCACAGCTTAACTATGATAGTTGACCGTTGCTCAACTCTGACTACGGTATCAGCAGGGCGAGTTTCAGACCTCTTTTTCTCACTTCCCTATAGATTCTCACAGGACACTCGCTTTGCATAATTGACCAAGATTAAGCTCCGCCGGGTTGGAAGTATCTCTGGCACTCCGGTGAGGAAACTTCAATTTCTATCTTTTCATTGTTTTGATATTTCCGCCTAACTAACTCCCTTTTCTAAGCTCCATCCTTATTTTATTCTTGTCCATTGGTCTACAGATCACGCCACATTGCTGATTATCTTTCAGGTAGTGCCTCGATTTTGTATTTTGTTCACCCTCACCATTTAATGATCCTTGTTCTTACCGGTTCTTCCTCTACACTTCTTCAGACACCTTACTTCTTATCATCTTGGAATCCGAAATATATTTTGACCTCGTGCCCTACCGAGTTGGAATTATCACCGGCCAAGGGGTAAGAGATAGCACTAACTTAACCCTATTAGCGTGTGATTACTTTATGCCCCTCACTTATATTATACATCCTGTTTTACACCTATACGCCCTTGCATCTGTTTCCCCCATTCTTTAACCTTTCAGAGATCACAGAATTGTGGCAACTCCCTTCAGGTACATGTTTTTAAAGGATTCTTGTCTCTGGATAATCTCCATAATTTTAGTTCCCTTAACCCTTTTTTCCGCTAAATATCTTTTTTGCCTCATGCTTGATGTTTATTCACTCTATTTGTTTTTGGTGTTCTTAACCCCTCCCCCTTTTTTTACACAATTCTCTCTGAGGCTGCTTCACATTACAACTAGCTCCAATTGCTTTCTCCTGTTTGTCTTGAGCCATTGGTGACCAAATTATGGTCAGGTGTATGCACCATAATTTCACACATGTATTTACATTAGAGACACTTTTGCAATAATGATGTTAGACATGACATACTCCCCATACGCTATTGTTTGGGTTCTGTTTTGCATCATGGTTTCCACGTGTTTCTGGGTGATGTACGCATACGCCTTGTGGAGAACATGTGCTCCCCAGTTACTGTCACTCCATACCCTCACACTTGCACAAATACTCGGATAGGCAGACGCGCTGCTGACTACTTTTAACCCTAGCACGCTGTTAATTGCAGAATCGTAATTTTAATATCGTCGTATGTACTGATGTAAAAGAATTGATATTTGCACAGTATAATTTTAAAATGTGGACACTGTAATATAATTGTACCTTGTGTGGGAAAGACACCGCTCATCTCCCCGTTCCACCGCAGCTTGTGCTGTTTGTTGTGGAGGGAGTGGACCAGCGCGGGACAGAGGGAGTCTAGCACCCTCACTTCCGGGGGCCATCTTAGAGAGGTGACGGTCTAGTGGTTTCACTAGGACCGTCAGGAGCCTCCTAGTTAAGGCGAGCTTTTTTGGCGCGCTGAAGCACTCACTTGCACAAATACTCGGATAGGCAGACGCGCTGCTGACTACTTTTAACCCTAGCACGCTGTTAATTGCAGAATCGTAATTTTAATATCGTCGTATGTACTGATGTAAAAGAATTGATATTTGCCCAGTATAATTTTAAAATGTGGACACTGTAATATAATTGTACCTTGTGTGGGAAAGACACCGCTCATCTCCCCGTTCCACCGCAGCTTGTGCTGTTTGTTGTGGAGGGAGTGGACCAGCGCGGGACAGAGGGAGTCTAGCACCCTCACTTCCGGGGGCCATCTTAGAGAGGTGACGGTCTAGTGGTTTCACTAGGACCGTCAGGAGCCTCCTACTTAAGGCGAGCTTTTTGGCGCGCTGAAGCACTCACTTGCACAAATACTCGGATAGGCAGACGCGCTGCTGACTACTTTTAACCCTAGCACGCTGTTAATTGCAGAATCGTAATTTTAATATCGTCGTATGTACTGATGTAAAAGAATTGATATTTGCACAGTATAATTTTAAAATGTGGACACTGTAATATAATTGTACCTTGTGTGGGAAAGACACCGCTCATCTCCCCGTTCCACCGCAGCTTGTGCTGTTTGTTGTGGAGGGAGTGGACCAGCGCGGGACAGAGGGAGTCTAGCACCCTCACTTCCGGGGGCCATCTTAGAGAGGTGACGGTCTAGTGGTTTCACTAGGACCGTCAGGAGCCTCCTACTTAAAGCTCACATGGGGCTGACGCGCAGCGGGCGCACCGATGGCGCGCCGGAGGTGCGCCAGAGGTAAGCCCGTCTGTGCCCGTCCGTGCCGCGGCCGGGACTAGGGACATTGCCCTTGGCCATTCCTATCAGGAGTTACACTTATCTAGGGACAAGCTACTCACACTGCAGGGCCAGAACAGCTGCTGTCAAAATACTCTGAAAGCAGATACCTGGAGGGGACCTATATGCTGTAAACACTGTAAAGTTGAGCTAAGCCCGCTGATACATGCCAATACACCTAACGGCTTAAAAATCTTTCAGGGTGGACTCATTAACGCTAGGTCAATGGGTAAAAATGGAGCCAATGTACACGACCTAATTGCTGAGAATGACCTAGATTGCCTGTTCGTCACCGAGACGTGGCTTAAAGCCTGGTCTACCCCCGATGTTGTCCTAGCGCTACCACAAGGGTACCGCATCCAGCGACTGGATAGGCAGATACAACGCGGGGGGGGGCTTGCCATTATCCATCGCGACTCGATCAAATGCACTACATTTGATCTTCCAGATATCAAGGAGGCAGAAAGTCTAGGTTTCAATCTTAATTTACTCAACACCACAACTTTCACTCTGTCTGGAGTACTGATTTACCGACCCCCCGGTCAACAGAAAAACTTCCTAGCTAGTCTAGCTGAGGTGATCAGCAACCTCGCCCTCAAATTTGCGAATTTTACTGTCTTAGGCGATCTGAATCTACACCTTGATTCTGACTCTGACACTAACGCATCCTGTTTTAAAGATCTTATAGATGTATTAGGGTTGACCCTACTTACACGGGACCCCACGCATAGGGCAGGACACTTATTGGACTGCGTATGCTCTAACCTTACATGTTTAAAGGTAAAATCGCCCCGTCCCCTAACCTGGACTGACCACATGTTCATTCCATTTGATTTTTCAGTGGAAGGAAAGGGGATCAAAAAGGGTCTCCCTAAAGTAAACACTAGCAAGAAACATGACTGGAAGAAAATAAGCAAGGACCCGGATTTGCAGCTCAGAGCTATGGCACTTAAACCCATTCAGACCGGCATCACGGAGGCAGATAATAAAAATTTTAATCACTGGCTAGAGGAAATTCGAGGTCCCCCTAAGGCCACAAACCCCAGCAAATCACTCCATACAAAAACATCGGCACCCTGGTTCTCACTCTCCTTGAAGGAGAAACATGTAGAAGTTAGAAAATTGGAGAGAACTTGGCGCCGATTGTACAAGGAAGAAGATCTCTGCCACTACAAAGAATCTAGGAGGCAGTACCATGCCCAAATTAAAACTGCTAAAAAAGAATATTACTCAAAAGCAATTGATTCCTCGAATAACAAACAGAAAGAGATCTTTAAAGTGGTGAATGATTTTATGAAACCAAGGTTCCTCCTATCAGAGATTCCGCCCTCCCTCACTTTATGCAACTCGATTGCGGATTTCTTTGAGCAGAAAATACAAAACCTTACCAAAGGCTTCTCTGAACAGCCCGCTGTCATAGCAGTAGAGGACCTTGAAATCGCCCCTGTAGTAGCACAATTTTGTGATTTTCTGCCTATTAATCTAGAAGACTCACGTCAACTGATCCTGTCTACTAAATCTGGATCCCCCTTTGACCCCTGCCCCCCTATGATGTTACATGCCCTAGTAGATACAGTTAATCCCTTCATAAACAACATCATAAATTCATCTTTATCCTCTGCTGATATCCCCTCGGATTGGAAATTAGCGGCAGTGAAACCCCTGCAAAAAAAATCTCTGCCAGATCCATCAACACTCTCCAACCTCCGTCCAATTTCCCTGCTCCCGATGCTTTTTAAAATGACCGAAAGGGTGGCGAATAAACAGCTCACCAAATTCCTGGAGGACGAGGATATCCTGCACCCTAATCAATCTGGGTTTCGGGCCTCACACTCTACGGAATCCGCCCTTCTGTACACCGTGGAGACACTGAAGACCGCCATGGATCAGGGGAAGAAGGCCGTCCTTATCCTACTTGACCTATCGGCGGCCTTCGATACGGTGTCCCACTCAATACTAATCAGGCGACTGAGGGCAGCAAGGATTGGGGGCACCGTGTTGGACTGGCTGATGAATTTCCTTGACCACCGTAGGCAGGTCACAGTGTTAGGAGAATACCGTTCTGAGGAAAAAATCACACAAACAGGGGTACCGCAGGGCTCCAGCCTAAGCCCGGTACTGTTTAACATATACATGATCCCTTTGATTGAGCTGATTTCATCTTTTAACATCAGTACCATAACATACGCTGACGATACTCAGCTCATCCTAGTGCTAGACAGGGAAAATGGAAAGGCAGAGGAAAATCTAAAAGCCTGCCTCACAGCAACCTTCATTTGGATGCGTGACAACCATCTAAAATGTAACGCCGGGAAGACCGAAATTATACCCTTCGGCCCCCAAAACTCCTTTTCCCCCAGCCTATGGTGGCCTTTAGGGGTGGAGTCCCCTCCGGATACCATCACTGCGGCCCGGAACTTAGGGATCAGATTCGACAGTGCCCTATCTTTCAAACAGCAAGCAGGGGCAGTGGCAGGGTCTTGCTTTAACATCATCAGAGGGCTTAGAAAGTTTTTTGATTTTCTTCCCCTGACAGCTAGGAAGACGGTGACAGTAGCACTTGTAACATCTCGTTTGGACTACTGCAACAGCCTATATGCAGGATTAAATCGATCTGTCCTGCATAGGCTGCAAGTTGTCCAAAATGCTGCTGCCCGTCTGGTCCTAAAATGGCCGAGGAGGTGTTCTGCCTCTGCCGCCCTCAAGGCCCTACACTGGTTACCTATTCACAAACGCATACTTTTTAAAATCCTAGTGATTACCTTTAGGGCATATCACCAAAAAGGACCCAAATACTTCCTTCCCTGGTTCAAACAGTATGCACCAACACGCTCCTTAAGATCAGCCAACATGAATCTACTACAGACCCCTAAATTCAGACTTTCAACTAGAGGAGGGAAATCTCTCGCAACACTGGGCGCGAAAGCTTGGAATAAACTCCCTCCCAACCTGCGCCTAATCTCCGATGAGAAGATTTTCCGTAAGGCTCTGAAAACCTGGATCTTCAGCCTTCCAGACTCGGTCTGTATGACTCTGGTTTAGACACAGCGTCCTGTTCAAATGAGATAGATGTGTGAGTTGACTTTTCCGGCCTTCCATCTGGCTACGGGCTATAAGCGCCAGGATGCTCCTTGGAGTGACAGTTGCGCTATATAAGTGCATACTTACATTACATACCTTGTTTACAGGCCATTATTTGTATCATTCCCAGCCCTAAAGAGTCGGGGGACTACTTTTCCCTGACGAAACACGTGTTGGCTGGCTGCGTTTTCCATCAGAATAAAGAAATTACGACATCGCCCAAGAATTCTGTACAATTTGCTTTGGAATGACACTTGTATTTCTTGTTTAATTTTGCATGTATGCACGGGATTTAGCAATACTTGTTTGTTGTAGGGTTCCCCTACACATATCAAGGGGTTACAAGGGTCTCCCCTTCCCAGGTAGCACCATACGCACTATTGTGACCCATATACACTGATGTGAATCTGCTGTCCGCCATTACTTCCCACACACTAAAACCCTGAACCTCTAGTATCAACCCCTGCTCAATAGCAGTAAGCCTAAAATTGAACCGAGGTCCTGGTGAACTTCATCCATAGATACTGTGCTGTTTTTTGGACTTATTTAACTTATAAAATATGCATTTCATTTCCATTAATCCAATTTGGACCATGTATGTGTCCTTTTATTTATTCTATTTTTCTCTTTTCTACTACATTGGTGTGGGAATGTTATTAAGTTTTCTGACTTGAACATTGTTTTGGTACATCTTAAATACAAGCCTTTCTATTTGGGAAAGGTGCTGCTTTTCCCCATAGGAACCATGGGGCATATTATCAAGGGGCTTTATCTCCGCTTTTTTGGCTTTAAAAGCCAAGAAAGCGGAGATAAAATTATCTCCCTATTACCAAGCTGTCGCTAACACCAGTTAGCGACAGCTAATAGGAGATAGTGACCATCTTGGGCCCCGCTTTGCATGTCAGTGATATTTATCACTAATGACATGCAAAGTGGGCGTGCCAAGATGTTAGCGACTGAAAACAGTCGCTAACATCGCTATCTCCTATTACCAACTTTTGGAGATATTCGCGCTAAGCGCGAATATCTCCAAAAGCTAACACTTGCCCAGGAGCAGTTCTTAGCCATGTTATCCAATGGGAGGTGGATAACATGGCTAAGAGCATTTGCTCGATAATGCGTGAATATCGCTGACTTTTCAGCGATATTCATGCATTGCGGCCGTTTTTTATCGCATTTGCGATAAACCTTGCTAATAGCAAGGTTTATCTGCGATAAAAATCGCCGATTTGCGGCGATAATTTTTGTCTCTAAACAAGTTAGAGACAAAAATTATCTCTATTGGTTGGTAATATGCCCCTAGGTGTGATGCCCAGGTTTTCTCATTCAAATTGTTATGATTTGTCAAGATTTTATATTAATATTCCAAATTAATAATCCAAAATCACCTACTGGAACTGCCCCTCATTTAATATTGAACACAAATCCTTACTAAGGGCCTGATTATAAGTCTGGCAGACCAAGGATGACCAGACTCACAGGAATGGAGCAGTGGTGTTCCAGCCACTGCCGCACCAGCGGTCCAGTGACCTATTAGAATTAGGGAGGTCGGACTACCTTTGCACCACCTCAGCTGCCAGGGATCCCTGGCATTGGCAAGGCGGCCTAGAGAACGCAATGTGCTTGGCGGGACCACCAACCATATTACGAGTTTCCTTTCTGCCATCGTTTTCATGGCGGTTCCTACTCAATGAAAACAGTGGCAGAGAGGAAACAAAGGGGGCCTACAGGGCCCCCTGTTGCCTTAGGGCCATGAGGTGCATGCAGGGAGTCACATGTTGTGCCACCCCTGTGTGCATGCACCGCAGTATATGCACAGCATGGATTGCACCAGTCCTTGCCATGCAGGTACTGTCTTTGATGTTCCCATTGCAGTGCCAATTTCAGAATCACCACTGTAGGACCACCAAAGAATACCCACCAGTGACAAAAAAGTCATAATCTGTCAGGCGATGAGCACATGAGTTTGGCGGTGTGGGGCGGCGCGTGGTGGTCGGGCTCCCAACCCGCCAAACTTGTAATCAGGCCCTAAGTGTCTGTCTGTTGTCTTTACACCTACACCCCAGACACATAGCAAGAAGTATGTTTCTAGGGTGGCATGGCCCTCGGCTATGACAAACATGAAAGCTGTGCTCTATTGGTTCAGTCTTTGCCAAATACTGGTTGGACTACTTAATATTAACCCCTGGAATACTGAAAGAATATAGAAAGACATGTTCATGTAGGGAAGTATAGCTTTACTACATCTAACTCCACACTTACATACCTTGAAGAGATATATATCACACAAGTACATATATTGGGAATATGGTATAAACAACAGAAACGCCCCACTCCCAAAAGAACAGGTAGAGGCCACTCAGGGGGTGCATTCCGGAAACCTAAATATGGTATAAACAACCTATACTTTCTTACCTGTCTGTATTTTGCATTTGCTATTCTGTCCTCAGTATTCTGTTCCATTGATATTCTGGTTTTGATATACAGGTGGACACAATTTGATTCTATGTGAAGGAATAAATGGATTCTTTGGAGGTACATACACTCAATCAACTTTTCACAATCCAACTTTAAATCCAATCATTTAGATGAGATTTAAAGTAGAAAGGTGTAAATTCGGCTTACTTGCAGCTTTGTGTATTTTCTAGACTATTTTAAACTTTGTGCAATTCAAACCTTATCAAATTATTTATTTTTTAAATCAGCTCAGAGCCCTCCCTACCAGACTTCTAACCTCAAGTGGTGGATGTCCAGCCACCACACGCAACAGTTTTATGCTAGAGGATGTCCTACCTGGTACATTCTGCATCAGGAAATAATCACACCTGGAATTCCCAAAAGGATAATCCTTACCTCAGGTAAATTAAGAAAACTTAATCTGCTTCGTAAAATGTGGCGTTTTCTAATTCCACTCAACTTCATTTTACTTTAACTTGCTACTAGTGTAAAATAACTTTACTGAGATCTCTGAGCATATCCATCAAGAACAATTTGGTGAATTATTGACAATAAGTGTGTTTTAAAATGTTTACGACTTTAACAATGGTGAAAACTAAAGAGAATTTAAACATCATTTTACAGGGGAAGTTGGGAAGGTTCCAAAATTAGTTTTATTATAAGGTTGTGAAAAAAGATGGATAGGTCAATTGTATTTGATAAAAAGCACCCATCAAAGCTGCATGGACTTGAAACAGGCTCTACCAATGGTATAATATTTATTAATTTATTTATTTTATTTAGGTGCTTATATAGCGCAGGACTCGACCCCCGTAGGGGTATCTCCGCGCTTGGTTCCCCAAGTGTGCATGAAACAGAGCTTTAGGAAGGCATATGAGGTTATGCTGTCAGGAACAGATGTGTCTTAAGTGTTTTCCTAAAAATAAGATAATTGGTAGTTTGTCTCAGACCAGGGGGAAGTTTGTTCCAAAGGGTAGGGCCCATGTACGAGAGCGCTCGACCGCCCTGCCTTACCTTTCTCACCTGAGGGATCTGTAGCAATAGTTGGCCACTGGAACGAAGGAAACGTCCTGGGTTGTAAATGTTCAATTTTTCAGCCAAATATTGAGGACCTGAGCCAAACAGGCTTTTATGTATAACACAGCAGATTTTGAACTTAACCCATTGACAAATGGGCAGCCAATGGAGTTTTACCCCTCAAGTTGTGCACAAGATGTACTAAAGGAGACATTCGTTAGATATTGATCTGCAAGACAGGTATGCATGGTAAAAGATAGGTGACTCTTTGAGCCCTGGATGGTTCCTGTGGCCTGGCTGAAGATACTAGTTCCACCTCCAGTAAGAAGACCTGTAGATCGGCAGGCAGACAGCAGCACTGCTTCTAAGGCTCTGAGTGGTTTCACGGTTTGCATCTTGGACCCTCTCTGAATGATAACATCTCTCTTTGATGCTTCTTGCATGGTAGTTCCCATTAGGATGCTACAGAACCCTCCACTTGTGGAATTATGTACATTCTCCACTCTTCCACATGGAGTAGACATTGAATTGAATTGAAATGGTATTTATATAGCGCATGGCTACCCGAAGGCATCCCAGCACTTGTAGAAACCAGGGCAGATGATCAGCGGGATTTAAGGGAATAGCCACGTCTTGAGAGATCTGTGGAAGGTAAGATGATTGGGTTCAGCCCGAAGAGGGAGTGGAAGGGAGTTCCACAGTTTTGCGGCATTAAGAGAGAATAGTCGGCCTCCACTTCTTGCTTTTTTGATTTTAGGAACAGATGTCTGGATTAATGATTTAGAACGGAGGGTTCTATTAGGCTCATACCGCTGTACAATGTTCTTAAGGATGGGCGGGCCTAGGTCATGAAAGGATTTATGGTGATTTAAAATAAATGCGCTCCTGGATAGGAAGCCAATGTAGAGCCTTAAGAGCTGGTCTGGCCGATTGTATTTTGGGAACATTCAACAGTAATCGGGAAGCCCGATTCTGGGTAGTTTGAAGTCTGGCAATGGTGGTCAGCGGGGACCCCTGATATAGCGCGTTGGCATAGTCCAGCCTGGACAAGACAAGGGCCTGTACCATGATTTTCCTAGCTTCAAACGGTAGGATAGGGAGAATTTTACGGGCAGTTTGAAGGATGCCAAAACAAGTGGCGGCTGTCTTCCTGGCTTGAGATTTGAAAGACAGGTCCTGGTTCAACCAGACACCCAAGCTCTTAAGCTGGGGTTTAGGCGATGGGGCAGGACCTAAGATGGTAGGCCAAATATCTTTCACATTGAGTGGCGAGTGGTTTCCCAAGACCATGATTTCACTCTTGTCCCCATTCAATTTCAAAAAGGAGTCTCTCATCCAGGAGGCTAACTTTTGGAGGCACCTATAGGGATCAGGGGAGTTACTGTTAGGTATGTTGAGTCCAATCACTAGTTGCATATCGTCAGCGTACGTGACAATATGAATTCAGAAAGGGAGAACTGCCTCAGCTAGAGTGCAAGTGTAGGAGTTAAAAAGAGTAGGGCTTACTGAAGAGCCCTGAGGAACTCCACAGCAGAGAGGGGTTCTCTTGGAGATAACTTTGTTATGGAAGACTTGGAAGGACCGATTCTTAAGGAACGACTGGAACCATGCCAACGCGGATCCAGAAATGCCTAAGTCGTGAAGCCTTTGATCTGGCGAAGAATCCTCAAGATGGCCCTCGCTATGTGGCTAATATTGCTTGGGCGAACATGCACTTTTCTTTTTGAAAACATTTCTTTATTATCTTTTTCATTTTTATGTTTACTATAATTGCCATAGCACATACATATTCCGCCGCTAATTGCATGCAGCTGTAATATAACAGAAAGCATAATATATCAGACATAAGACCATAAGTAATGAACTGCCTAAGATAATGCGCAACCAATAACAAAGGAAGAGTAGTGCTGTATACCTATGACGACTAGAACCTAGGGCTGTCTTGGTGGTCAATCAGGAACACGGGTGACAATGTTGGGGATGCATGCAACCATGGTGGTCCATTCCAAAGTCTGTAACAAGCCAGGCCATGCACAAGCACAGGGCAGGTGAGGGAGTAAGGGGCAGCACTGATTCCATGGTGCTCCAGGCAGGGTGTGTGGGGATGACTTCCATGAGACAGAGGGAGACCAGGGGATCAGCTGGGAGGATAGATGCATCCTTAATGCAAGCCACCTCTCACCATCATTCAAGTGATACTCTCCGAGGGTAAGGGCGAGGTGTGCAGAAGAGCTCCAAGATGGCCTTGAAAACTCCCGTTTGATCATTGAGTTTGTAGATCAGGTGCTCACAGTCCGCTACCTGCACCAGTTCCCCATACCGTTCTGAGAAAATTGGGAGAGTGTTAGAGGATGCACTCCTGGGCTGAAGCAAGGGCTGGGGTCACACAGTCTGTGATGTGATGAAGGAGAGCCAAATGTATGGAAGGGCGTATTTACAGTCCCCAAGTAGCCATGTAAATAAGTATGGCTGGAGTACAGGACAATGCCACAGTATAGGTGGCAAATGACAATCTACAGCGTCACATCTCCGGTAAGAGGCCAGCCCTGTGCAGTTTTTGGGGTGTCCAATGCCAGCCATGTAACACTTTGAAAGAGTGGAATTTCAGTTTGACTTCTTGCAAGAGAATGTCATGCGTGTGGAGTAGATTTTGCCAGTCATCATCAATATAGTCCCTGGCCAGTAATAGTTGCTACTTAGCATGCACTTTTCTAAGTGGTGATTGTAGAAAGCATTGAAGCCTGCAATGTGTATTAGAAATTGAAACTATTTACTCGCAGAGGGATTGTTCGGCATTACTACAGGTCAAGATTCATATTAAGAAGGAGTGAGGAGACTACAATATCTAAATGTACACTGGAAAGCCAAATCACCTCCTTAATAGAACTTTGACTTCTCAGGAAGTAGGCTGTACTTTCCAGTGACTGTACTAGCACATGTAGACATGGCTGATATGTATTAAAAGAGAAGGTGTCAGCACTTCTCACCTAGAACATTTAGTAACAAATAACAAGGGAGTGCCATTGATGAGCAATTTGCAAAAAGCAATGTTAATCACGTAACAATGTTTAGATTTTATTTAGATTGTAAAGACCACTATGCAAGGTGCTTTTTGGATTTTGCACTAAGATCACTTTCAGTAAACAGAGTTCAAAATTGGGCTTGAAATCACATTGGCCAATACGTGATAAGCTATAACCCACTTACATTCTCCATCACCTTTTTGCTCTTTTAACTCTCTTTTACTTTCTCTATTCTCTCCCCATCTCCTAAATTCTGTCTACATTGCCTCTCTTAACCCTTTATGCACTATCCCTTTCTGTTTGCTGCCGCACATATCTTCCCATTCTTGTCTGTCTGGCTCTCTCTCTTGCCTTTTCTATTTATTCTCCTTTCTTTCTCTTAATCTTCACTCCTTTTTTAGACCTTTGTCATTTTCATCTCCTCTATCTTCTCTATATTTCACAATACTTTTTATTCTAGCTGTAGCCCTCTTCTCCATAAACCATGTATGACAACAGAGGCATTCGTTTGGCTGTGCATGGCCATTAGCAACACCAGCCACCTTGCTTTGACCATTGTACTTTTCGCTGTTCTCCAGCTCCAGAAGCCTACTATCGAGGGCCCTACTGGAGCTGGAGATGAAACTTATGACCATAGAACAAAGAATTTAGTGCAAAGTGGTTATCAATTCTTGCTGAACAGTATATCCGGGTGCATGGATTTGATGGGTTTTAACTGCTTTAGGGCAGATGTGGAACCATTGCCGTGCACCATACTATCTTTAAAGTGCAGTGGACTTCAATGGCTCATCCACAGTACTAAAAAAAACGTATCTTGTAAAAACACCAGACACATGTTCTGTTACAAAACCAAAGTTTTCATGCAAGGGAAATAGTTCTATGAGTTTCAAGTTTGATTTTTTAGTTGTGCTGTTTTGCACAGCACACTGTCTGAGCTGACTTTAAACAGCAAAACAAAAGTGAAAGCAGACCACAATAATAGGATCTGTGGGGATACACAAATGGCCTAACACACAGCATTCCAACAGTTATGCCAATAACAATAATACCACACTTGTGTGACTGAGCTATCGCCTATTAAAGGAAAGGCTCCCTAAGCCCCCTAAGACACAAAGAAACAGACACAAGTAAAGATCAAGATTTTGCCTTGCAGGTAGACCAATTCTAGCTATCTAGGTGGCTGCAGCATTTATGCCAGAGCTTGGGCAGCACCTAGGGAACTCAGCCAGGACCAGATATTTCTGAAAACTAGAGCCTAGGTAAGTCTCGGATTGTGTAACTTGAGCGGATCCCAATACCTTTTGTTACCAAGAATGCCCTTCAAACACTACATATTAGCTAAACCACACATTTTCCTGAGATTTCTGTGAAGGAACATTCCAGAATCTATGAGGATCCATGAAATTCCTACCACCCAGCATTCCCACACTTCTCCAAATAAAAACACTACCCTAAATGTTCACAAAGTATTAAGCATTTAGGGTCACATGAATCAACATAAAAACCGGTCGCAAACGGGTGGATTTGCAGAATCTGCTCCTTTGCGACCGTTATTTTTACATTTGGGATGCATCATCCCAAATGCAAAAATCGCAATTTAAAGAATCGCAAAATTTGCGAATACTTAAATTGCGATTGCATATAAGGAATCATGACTCCTTAAATGCAAAGCATTAAACAAAAAAGAATTGAGATTTCACAAATATGATCACAAATTACTGCCAATCTAAAGTTGATGGTAATTTGTGAATTCTTAAAAGAATGCACTAAAGTAAAGTTTTTCAAAGTCCCATGTTACACATGCACATGTGTGCGCAACATGTGAATAAAGTGTAATTTCAGGGATGCAACTGGTTGTCCTGTTGGCACCCTTGCATCCTTGAAATTGCACGCTCAATTTGTGAGTACCTAATGGGTACTCGCAAATTGTGCATGCAATTTCCATTCATTGCATTCCACTGGAATCGATTCCTTAATTGCGACTCACAATTTGCGAGTCGCAATTAAGGACTGTGTAGGAATCGTATTTTTTTTTGCGATTCCTATATGCATAGGCAATAGCGATTCTTTAATTGCGATTCTTTAAAAATCACAAGTAAAGAATCGCTATTGTCAATTTTGATGCATGTGCACCTTATTACATTAATTACATAGTACCTCATAATAGCAAATTATTATGAGCGTAAATTAGATGAAGATAAAGCAGAATTTCAAATGAGTCAATAAATTACAAAATGCAGATTCACACTACACATATCTTAAATTTCAATGTACAAAAATCAGAACAGTTTAGTTGAGGTTCTATGGAGATGTCTAGAGATGTCAATTATAATATGAATGCTTTCAGCTGCAGATGCCCTGATTATGGGTTCGACAATACTTGGTTCAAAGAGATTAATCGTTAGTGTGGTGAAGCTGGCAGGGTTATTTAGATATTAAACCATTTGAAACTTTGTTATATCAGCCCTTTGTGCCATTGCAGGCTTTTTGGATCATTTAATATTCACTGCTAGTTAGAGTCTTTGCAGCCCTCTGCAGCAAGCATATTAACCTACCAAGCTATCTGGCTCCTGCAAACAAAATAAAGATCTTTAGAGCTAATAAATTATCTCACAGGCTATATTTCACAACATGCCTCTGTAGGCTGGAGCAATGTCATGCAAGTGTAAGTGGTACCTGACTTGTGATAACTTTGCTCCAGCATAATAGGCTAATCAGAGCACCATGTCATATTGGAATCTAGACTTTCCTGATTGGACATTGCTTCTGAGTGGCTAGTAGGTTTAGGTAATGATAACCACTTACATATCAGGAACAGGAAATGTCATGAAAGTTGTTGGCTCAAGAACAATATGACTGCTGGACCTGGCCCTTCCCTCTGCAGGGTGCTGTGAGTTATATTGCCTGGGTACGACGTATACGCCTACAGTGTCCCGGTTGGGGCATCAATTCATGATGACATTCACTTTACTATATTTTGTTAACAGCTGAGTGTGATGGATTCACAAGCTGGATATACTTGCAAATTTTGTTTTGATTTTTCGAAATATTTTACTTTGTTTACTTAGATACCACCTACATTAAACACACAGTGCGTAATGTGGGACCCGGATTTGAATTTCTGGATTGCCTTGAAAAAGTCTGCGTACTTATTTTTGTACAGACGAAACACGTGTTGGCTTCTATCAATTGGTGGGAATTTGCTGAATACAAAATAAAGGAGATCTATTTTCATCTGTGGTGAAGAATCCTTGAGAACCTGTGTACTACTTGGACATGTCATATTAATGTTAGAAGTATAGAACTTTGTCAGGTCTTGTCAAGTGTGACCAAGGAAGGGAGTGCTATAACTATATTTTTCAATTGTTTATGTGCATGTTTTTGTGACTTGCCAGTAGCACTGTTGGGTAGTTGGTGCCATTAGTTATTTTAGCACCCTATTTGTATTATATTGCTGTTAACAATATTTACTCTACTACCAGTGAACTTTTAGACTTGCTTTGTGTCTTGTGATGCAGTCTATCCCTTTTGGGATTGCTACTACCCACTGTATGTATCTTCACATCCCAACAGATCTTTCCACTTCTCTCTTCCTCCAGCCATGCCAGCTCTGGCCCACAACTACACACAACATTTTTTATTGGACACCCCAATGCAGTAACCAGATTAGCAGACTACAATCATAAGGAATACCAAAAGGGATGGGCAGACCAGTTCAAGGCTGCAGCATACTGAAAAACATTACACTACTCGTTTTTGTCTCTCACAACTCATCATCCACCACACTGCTATGCCCTGCATCTCATAACACAATAATTGCACCTGAGGGTTTATCATGCATGATAGAAAACACTTCACATTTAGGATAATAAAATAAATACAACACCCTTCCAACCGCACACCACTCTATAAAGCATTGTTTGCTGCCCATGTACATAAATGCTTCAGTGCAACACATACGGGTAGTAAGTGCTGTACAAATGCTGCAATACAATACAATATTTCGCATTTGTGTATCATCAAGTCTTATTTTGATCCTTTTGAAAAGTGTTTTTCCATTATACTTGAGAGTTGCAAAACAGCATGTGTTTCGTTTGTGCTTTCATAACTGCTGGTATATATTGAAATATCTATAAAGTTTATTTACAGGTATTCAAAAAATGTTGTGTATTAGAAACAAAGTGTCTTTCCATTCACACATCCTGTATATTGTTATGCAATTCTGCAGCATTTTTTGCATAATTATGAATTTGACGCTTTTGCCACATAATCCATCATCTGCTGCATAAACTGCAGACTTTAACAAAATCTAATTTTGTTTCTAGCTCACATGGATCAAAAGGTACCAAAAGAGCTGCAACAAGTGCTGCTGCGCTGCGGAAAGTTCTTTGCAAAGGTTAGCTGGTCACCTTTCAGTTACTTTACTTACACCTGTAGTGTGATGTGGAACTGGTACTGAGGGGCATATTAGCAAGAATCTTGTTAAAATTATCGCTGTTTTAGCGGCAGGAAACTGCCACTAAAACGGCGATAATGGGCTTGCTAATATGCATTATAGAATTCCAATAGTAGCCCCGGTTAGATGTCCTGCACATCTAACCTGGGCTTCTATTGGAATTATATATTGCATATTAGCAAGCCCATTATCGACGTTTTAGTGGCAGTTTCCCGCTGCTAAAACTGCGATAATTTTAACGACGTTCTTGCTACTATGCCCCTAAGTAAGTGAACCTTTGCCTAGACAGAAATACAATCAAAAAAGAGAGACAACAATCCTAAATGAGTATAAATAAAGGACATTTGTGAGCGTTCAGGGTCTAAGGCAAATCTTTATTGTTTAGGTTCATGCAAGCGCAGGCAACATGTTTCACCTTCAAAAAGGCTTCCTCAGGGCCATGAAAATCCACCAAAGTTCGTCACTGCATTCTTATACTTTTCTTTAAACTCAGAAAGTCACAAATAATAGCACATTTCAATTTGAGTATCCACAACTACTGTCCAGGTGTAAAGCTAAGTTGCTATGTAAAACAAATTCTAAATGTACTTCAGAGGCTCTGTCCCCTCTGTAACTGGTGATAGGTTTGCGACACCGAGTTACCCCTGTGTACAGATCAGAGATCCACGTTATGTCTCCTCTGCATCCGGTATGCTGGCCTGACCTGTCAGTTATGTTTCACATGCGCTCATCTCTCTCTGCTGTGTACCTTTTGCCAGACCTCTAACACTACCCAGGAGGCAACCACTTCCACAAATACAACTGGAATGTACAAGTGTGTGATGCAGCACAGCTTTGCATTCATTGCCCACTCGTAAACTATGCCTATGCATTAGAAAATTATTTTCTGCATTAAAATAATAGTCTTTATGCTTACTTTCCCCCATCACGGGTAACACTTGTGAACTGGCCTTTGAATTTGTGACACCACGACTATCCAGTGCTTATGCACTTGGTGGCATGAGCCCCAAGCACTGCCTTGCTGACCAGAGAGCTAAAACATCACAGAGAGCAACTGTTATCAGAATTTGAAATTGAAAGCAGGTTTCTGGAAAATAAACACTTACGGTAAATAAATAAATATATAAACCAAGAGGGACATTATGCCCACTGGAGCAGGACTGCAGTGCTAGCAGCAAATTCTGCTGTGGTGTTTTCAGCTGATGGTTTGCAAGGCACAGCTGTTTTTTTCCCTAAATGTGCGTTTTATGATTGTCGGAGCTTTTTATAGAACACCAACACATTGGCGGGTGTTACAATTATGGAAATTACTAGATATTTTTAAAGAGTATCTTACACTTAAAAAGAATTGCCAGCAAGAGGAATGAAACCGACCATAACATACAAAACACTGTGTTATGCACACAGAAGCAATACATTTCTTTCTTTTGAACAGATGTACAATTTTTGTTTCTCTGATTTGTTGATGTAAACAGATTTGATGCGTTTACATAATATGTTGTTTATTATGTTACTGATTAAAACTGGTTTCTTGTTAATTGTTTAACACTTGTATTGCTCAAAAAGAGATCTCGTTTTTTGCTAAAGATTTGTTAAATTCACATAAAGGCTCATTTGAAGGGAAGAATGCAACAATTTTTTTCTTTTTTACTTCAACTGATAAGCCATGCAGTATTATGGACCCAATTCACAAATTGCAATTCTACTGCTCCTGCACTACAGATTACAATTCACGTACCTACGTACAGAGACCTCTTATTTAAGGAGACTTCCACATGTAGGCCTATGTTTCAGTAGTAAAAGTGAGAGGGACCAAGGGGCGTGCCTGCCAAATGGTGAATACTTATTCTTAAATGAGTGAGGTTAAGGAAGCAGTAAGAAGGGCTTGTGTGAGGGCCATGGAAATACAAACACCCACACACACAACGGTAAGACCATTGCTAATCAAAAACAGCATTTCCACATTTACTACAGTCGAAAGGTCCCAAAATAATAGTAAATCTGCTAGAGTTCAGCCTTGGAGTATGTCAAGCACAACACATGGCCACTCAGAGGTATTGGAAATAACTAAGAAAATAATGGATTAAGAGACTTAAATAATACTCCATAGGAGATAATATAATTTTATTGCGATATTACAATATATGTGTGTTTAATGTTTTATACATATATATTTATATATATATATATATATATATATATATATATATATATATATATATATATATATAAATACAAACACATACAGATAGTTATACAGATATAATTATATGTGATCAAGGCCGCTTGGACGGCCGCAAAGCGTCTTGACTAAATGCAAGAATAAATAACGCTGGCACAAAGGTTGGTCTACTATGTTATTCCGCATTAACCGGGAGAATATTACGAGTTTTGTAGATATAATTATATATATATTCACTGAAAAAATCATAGGTTTCAGGGGCGCTATAGTTAGTTGGACATTTCACTCGTACAAAACCATAGAAATTCCCACGTTCTAGTTAGTTCAGCTAACTATAACTCGCGCGCCCGCAATGCACTGCTGATGACATCACATATTACATCACTCATGACATGGTCAGTGACATCACTCATGACATCACTGATGACATCTCAAATGACATCACTGATGACATCACTCATGACATCATCCTTGTGATAGAGTGGCAGACCTCCTCTCACCCTAATATAACCTTTTATACACACACTCAAAAATACAAACTAACATTTTCAAAACAATGGACATACCAATACCAGTTACAACACACCTATTCTGTAATTCCAAGATCTACACACACATCCACTCATTCACCAACAGTCCCTATACAGTCACTCATACATGAACTCAGTCAATATATGTACTCATACACCTATACATCCTGTTACACGCTGCCACTCATCCATAGAGTTACTCACACACATAGTCACACATACAAACAAAGAATCAAACATCCATTTACTTGCATATACAGTAATACACACACTATCACACTTACTTCTACAGAAACTTACACATACCTACTCTCTTAAACAATCCCTTATAGAAACACCTACTTATTTGTACAGGAACTCTTCCAATCTCTCACTCTCACATATACTCATTTATATACACCAACACTCACATATACTAGTTTAAAACATATGTAGTTACTCATAAAGACACCATTGAGACAGGCATTTACTAACTAACACACACTCATCCACCTATTCAGTCCTGCACACATGCTGTCTTCAACACATACAAACAGTGAGTCACTCATTCATGCATCTATGCACTAAGTAATACCCCCCACCGAACCATACAGACACTCAGACACTCATACTGACACTCAAAAAACCAACCAATAACCCATATAGACACTCATGTAGCTACTCAGCAAACCATGCAGCCACTTATACACAAAGTGAGAGACTGATACAGATATTTACATATATAAACATTACTCACTAACCCATGTATTCACTAAGATACACTTAATCAGTCAGTTATACAATCAATTTTACAAAACAATCATTCATTTAGACACTTATATACCCATTTATTCTTCAATCGACCTTGAGATATACATATATAAAACATATTTATTTTCAGAAAAACACACATTCACTGGATGATGTCATCAGTGATATCATTTGAGATGTCATGAGTGATGTCATGAGTGATGTCTCTGACCATGTCATGAGTGATGTAATATGTGACCTCATCAGCAGTGCATTACGGGCGCGTGAGTTATAGTTAGCTGAACTAACTATAACAGGGGAATTTCAATGGTTTTGTACGAGTGAAATGTCCAACTAACTGTAACGCCCCTGAAACCTATGGTTTTTTCAGTGAATTTCTAAGGTTTTTTAAATGCTAATTTCTAACTATAACGTGCCTGAAACCCATGTTTTTTTCAGTGAATATATATATATTTATTATACTATGTATACATGTGAAAATGTCTCGGTCCACCTGTTTGCCTCGGTGGCACAGAAAAAAATGGGTGGAACTGACATCAGCAAGCCGACGAGGTCCTCTTATGGCTCCGATGACATCATGTGGTGTTGCGAGCGGAGCCGTGCTATTATGACGTCCTCGTCGCGTGGGAGAGCTAGGAAAGAATTTCCGTGGAATGCTGATGCAGGGGATAATCACCTAAGTGTTCAGGCTAGTCCTTTGGGAGCAACTGTTTATGTTGCTACCCCAGAAACCAAAACCAGTGATCCGAGGGCAGAGGCCCTGCAGATGGCCCACGAGGTGGGGTGCCCAGTCGTGTGCACCGGCGAGGCAGCGAAGTGACAAGCACCACAAGCCAAAAAAAAGGTAACAAGGGCACTGAATGACACATGATCTTCTCTTTCTATCTGGTTGGAACAACAACGTTAAAATGCCCTAGTACCAAAATGTAGAATTAGTGCTTCAATGGTCTTCAAGAGGACCTGCAATGCCGCTTCTGCCTCCCGTACCCTGGAGGTGGCACATAGGTCACGCGGTTCAGTCATACTGCGGTGGGACGCACACTCCTTGACCTCTCATGGCACTGCTCCACACTTCAGGGGGACACTTTCCAATAGCTATGTTTTCTGATGATGTGTCGTGCCAGCCCCTTCCAACAAGATCCAAACAGACTCTTTCACTTTCTCACCGAAGTGAAACCAGGCCACATGGACACTTTCACAATACAACAGCTGGGAATGCACTTTTCGGTAACAAAAACACATTCCTTCCTCCTAATTAATCAAATAAACGTCTCACTGAAGAACAGGGGACAGCTTCGATCAGTAAACAGCCATTACAACAACTTTTTTACTTTGCGATACCATTACAACGCATGCATTACCACGCATGCTTTGTACATCGCAAAGTCATTACTACACATTTTTTTTAGAACGCATGGTAATTTACCACACATGCCTTTACAACAAATTTTGTTGTAAAGGTATGTATGGTAAATGACAATGCGTTCTAAAAAACATGTAGATGATCCACGTTGTTGTAAAGAAACAGAGGCTGTTCCGTTTCCTCACCGCCCCTCAGAGACGAAGTGAAGCAGGAACCACGAGGAGAGAGGAACCACAAGGAGTGAGAGGTAAGGGGGATTGGGCATGGGGTGGGGGTTTTGTTCTAGGGTTCAGGGTAGTGTCATATAGCTACTGTATGTCTTTATAATGTGTTAAGTTAGCATAGGCTCATTACATGTTTAAACGCCATTTTTCCTTTTGTTGCTTCTGCACACGACACTTAATTGTTGATTTAGCTTTCAACCTAGTAGTTCGTTGTGGTTTACAGGAGAATAATATGTTATTACTCTGATATCAGCTTTGCTTAATAAACTATGTCTGTACAGAGAGTGCTGAAGCTTCAGGAACAACACGATATAGAATTGTTATGAGGTCTGATCTTCGCGCCTTCATAGACATAACATAAGTGCAGCTTCTGCCAAGTTTGGGCTTTAGGCGGGTTTTATATTGCTTTGCTTGAAGCACACAAAGACACTTGATGCTGTTCGCATGCAGAGAGAGCTGGTGTATGCTGATGTGATCTCTTCATTCTAGGATCCTGAGGTATGGGCCCGCCCTGCTAAAACCCAAAGAGACCTTCTTAGCTATTAATATAATATGTGAGTTAGGGAGGGTGAGAAATAAGTGTTGTTAACCCTTATTCATTACAGCATGTTAACATGCTGTTACCATTTGCTTTCTATGGACTAGTAACTATGCTGATAACTTTGCTTCTGATAATATGTTTCCTTGTATTATCTGAGATACTGCGCCTGAGAAAACGGCATTAGTAAATAAATATTTCAAATGTGCACGTTTCCTCATTTACTCCACGTTCTGGTTTGAAATGATTGTATAACGAAAGAGTGCTCATGTGTTCCTCGTAACCTGAGGTATTGTAAGTTCATGTTCTGGTTTGTCTAAACATTGGGAGTTTGTTATGACCAATGAGACACTGTAGCTAGCTCGGTAAGGGGTTTGTTGGGTACTAAGGTGAGTTTTGGGTCACCCTAATTCGCTGAGGTTCCAATCCTCTGTGCACAGTTCTGTGGGAGAACAGAAACCCTGCTACATGGCGCCCATACGTTGGTGGTCTTATATCATGACACTCGAGTAGTATATCATTCAAACCTTAACCCCTTCACAGTCGTTTCCGGAAAACGGTGGTTTCGGAGAAACCTACCTATTTTTTTAAATAGGTCTTTTCAAGCTTGAATCTATCTAAAACGGTTTCTTTGAATTACTACCCAGTTGTGCTGCAAAGTTTCCTTTGTTTTTCAGTAGTTCCGGTGTAATCATGGCGCAGGCTGTGGACATCCCGCAGCATAGTCGCATTGCGGTACGCAACCATTTACAGGCTTTCCAAGTCCCATTGGATGGCTTGGCTGTGATTTTGGTGGTGTGTGCAGATCCGGCGTACCCTTTCGAACTGTTTTATTCGTGGGTAACGTTTCCAGGAGTGGACGCAAATTTTGGTGTGTTCCACACCTATACACCCTCACCTGTACCGGCTAAGTATGCGCCGTATAGGGCACTGGAAGTACCTATTGATCATTGGCAGCATCGCGTTTGGTTTGATGGCGCCCTACCCCACTCTTTATCCGCTGCGAGGTTGGGTCCTTTGTCCATTCCAGGCACAAATTGGCCTGCATTGGGTGGATTCACCCCGCACCCGAATCACGGCGCTTGTCCCCTTGCGGATATTCGCAGACTGCATGTTGTCTCGATTGCCGTGATTCGTGCATTAGTGCAATACATAGGTCGTCATCTCCCGGGTGGTCCCCCGGGGGTCCGGCCGTTCAAACGGAACATGGCGGTTTAAGGCTCAATCCAGTTATGGTCTATTCGGTTTTTGGTAAGCGCCCCGATGATAAAGATGAATTCCCTTTCTGGCTTGCCGAGAAATTTGACCAACTGGAGGCTGTGTTTCCGAATTCTACTCCTGCTGATAAACATAGAATGTTGACGATTACTTTGCCTAAGGATTTAACTCCTGAACTCGTTGACTGTGAAAGTTGGGGGAAAACTTTTGCGGCCGTTTATACGAGGTGTTTCGGCACCCCGTCTATGTCCGTACTGCCTACGATCGTTAAGCGTGTTCAGGATGATCACGGACCGGAAGCAGCGGTTGAATAGGGTATGCGCATGTGTGGTTCTTTTGAGATTGTTAGCGATCTCATACTCTCCAATATAAAAGGAGATGTGGTAAACTTTCAGGTGTCGAATGCTTTGGCTGCTCTGCCCGATGCCGATAAACCCCGACAGTTAGCGAAGATTGTTGTGGCCGCATATAAAACTATTGGTCGCACAAGTAAAGGTCTGAAGTATTTTGCTATCAAGGAGAAAAAACAACCACAAGGGCAGTCTGCTGAGGCAGATGTCCAGCCCAAGTCCAAAAAACAAAATTGGCCTAAAAAACAGAAACAGGGGATGCAACAACAGCAGACTCAGAATCCCCCTGCTCCACAAGTTTCTGCGCTGACAGAGAGAGTTTATGACTTGCGCGATCGCGCAATGATTAAATCACCTGATCGATTTCAGGTTTCTGATCAACGCTCTCCTCGTTCCTTTCAGGACTCATCGGCCCGAAGACCGGTGGAGGAGGAGGCGGTAGGGGACATGGTGGCCAACAAGAACGTGGCCAGTCCCGCCAGACAGACGGCGCTGGGAAGCAGGAGGATTCTACGCCAAAGAGACCGCAGTTTGCGAAAAAGAAAGTCGCAGCCTTGACAGCGCATCGATATGCCACAGATAGTGAGAACGCGGCTTCGGAATCTGACGTGGGCTCTGACCTTGCTGGACAGCGCGGCAGAGATTACCATAGTGAGAGAGGCGCTGCGTCCACTACTGAGGGTGACAGCGACTGATGTCTACGTTGTAATAGAAACAGCCGATACAAGACTTGCTCCCCCTGAAATACTTTATGAAATTGTCCTGTTAATTGAAGGTGACATACAGCGTACCATCAAAGGGGTATTTTGGGAAAATCTTTCTTCTAAGTATGATATCTTACTTTCGGAGGCTGACTGGCCCCCACCTTTTGTGCTCGCGGCGCCGCGAGGGGAGGAGGTGATCCTGCCCAAATTCGCGAACACTGTCTCGAAAGAGCATGCGCAGCATTTTGCAGAAGAGTGGGCTCAGGCTCTCGCACCGGCTCTGTACCGTAACCAATGTGGTTGGGACAAATTATCCCCTTGCCACGAAATTCCATTGCGGTCTCAGCCGCAGCCTCACCCTCAATATCCCATTCGGCGTGAAGCCAAGGCTTCCGTTGCAGAAATCCTTGAACAATTGGCATATCAGGGAGTTATTGAAACGTGTGTGTCACCGATGAATAATCCTCTTTTTACTGTGACCAAGCCTGACGGATCGTATCGTTTGGTATTGGATTACCGGCATTTGAACTCGCATTGCCGTAACTGTGCAGTACAGAATACTCACGGCTCTGCCCTAGTGGATAGTCTAGTGCGTAAGCGTTTTAAAACAACGCTTGACATATCCAACGGTTTCTATGCCCACAGATTGGACAGCTTTAGCTCCCAATGGACCAGTTTTACATGCGCTGGGGTCCAAAAACAATTCCGGCGTCTCCCAATGGGCTATAAGAATAGTCCTGGTATATTTACCGCACGCATAGTCTCTCTTTTGGAGAGAATTGACCCAGATGCTTGTTCGTATGTGGATGACATATATCTCACAGACGACAAAATTTGGGAGCATCTGTGTCGTGTAAATTCAATTATTTGTAACTTTGCAGATATGGGTTACAAATTTAACTTTGCAAAATCGCACATTGCTGAGTACACGGTGTTGTTCCTGGGCTATGAGCTCAACAATGAAGGTAGAGGTTTGGCTCCTCACTTCTTGGAGAAATGCGCACAGTTGCGCGCTCCTACTACACTGAAAAAATTACAATCTTTACTGGGCTTTTTAAATTTCAGGAGGACATACATTCCGGAATATGCCCAGCGTATCAAGCCTTTGTATGCTTTGATACAACCTACCTTTTCTAAATCATGCTGGCTGCCTGAGCACTCAGCCATCTTGCAGTCCTTGCAGGCTGATCTGCTCGCTTCTAAGTTCTTACTGACTCGTGATAACCATACCAACCTGGTGATAAGAATAATACCGGGGACAGTGGGTTTCACGTACCTCACTTTTAATGAAGGAGACACTGTACCTATTGCTTACAAGTCACACCTGTACACTTCGGCTGAGATGCGGTTTCCCACTGTGGAAAAGGTTTTAACAGTAGTGCAGATGGCGATTCCTAAGGAACGAGCTCTGTCACAGGGGAAATGCATGTTGGTTGTTACACCCTGTCCTCATTTGGAGGCAGTCACGAAAGCCAGTGTACCGAATTCAAAAGCTTTGCACCCTCGGTGGATTCAGTGGGCTGCGTCCTTGATGTCCACGGATGTCACGTTTATTTTTGACGCCTCATTGCGGTCGCAAGAGTACTTGCAGTATGAGTTTGTTCATCCTGCTCCTCTAGCTATGCGACCTTTGGAGGACTTCCATTGCATCATTTACACTGATGGTTCGGCGCAGGTTGCGCATGGCTCTAAACATGCCTACGTTTCCGCGTGCGCCATTGTGGTCGGTGCCATGTTGAACAATGAGTTTATATCCAGGGAGGTGCACACGCTGCCTCTGGGAGATTGCACCGCACAATTGGCAGAGCTTCGTGCTCTCTTACTAGCGTTGGAATACGCTGATCCTGGTGTTACTACTCTTATTGTGAGTGATTCTTACTACTGTGTCCAGTCTTACAATGAAAACTTGTTCTTTTGGTTTCAGAATGATTTTCGTGATTCCAAGGGTAGCACAATAAAACATAAGATGATCTGGGTTCGAGTGGCGGAGCTTGAGGCTACGTTGCCGCTCGTTTTTGTAATTCATACTCTTGGCCACCAGCGTGTTGGAGTCCACGCTGTCGGTAACTCGCTTGCTGATGAAGCAGCGAAATCAGCGGTGTCTACATACTTAGTTGCAGCAGTTACTCGGTCCAAAAGTAAGATTGATAGTGACATCTTGGCGGCTGTTGCTGCCACTGAGAAGGGAGGTAAACATCCTACGGGGTTCCCTTCGAAGTACACATACCACTTAAGTCCCTATAAGGTTCCTTTTGTGAAAATTCCTGATGTTGGGGACCATTTGATTCCCAACTCGGATCGCAGGGTTGACTTGATTACTGCGGCTCATGAAGGTGTGGCGTCTGCGCATGCGGGCGTCTCGGCCACTGTAACTCAATTACAACAATGTTTCTGGTGGCGGGGACTGTACAAACAGACGCGTGATTATGTCCTTCTTTGGGACATTTGTCAGCAGATTAAACCTTCGACTGCTACGCGTCCACCACAGACACAGTTGTACATTTCTAATAAACCGCTAGGTTGTGTTTATTTAGATCACTGCGGTCCTTTTTCCTCTGATACTGCGTATAAGTACATCTTAGTAGCAGTTGATTCATGCACACGCTTTGTGTGGGTCTGGCCCCATCGCAGCGCTGATTCACGGACTGTCATTAGAGATTTGCGCATCTTTGTAGGGATTTTTGCCTGTGGTACCTTCCATTCGGATCAGGGTCCGGCTCTCGCCTCTAAGGCGTATAAGGATGCCATGACTTCGATGGGGGTCCAAGTCAAGTTTTCGTCTCCCTACAGACCTGAGAGTAATAGTGTAGTGGAGCGAATGAACCGTGATTTAAAGCAATCTTTGACAGCTCGAGTTATAGGCACTGGCAGAAACTGGCTGACCCACCTCAATGGCGTGCAGCCTGCTCTTAATAATCTCCCTAGAAGGTCTCTGGGTGGGCGGACCCCATACGAAATGCTCTTTGGCATCAAGATGTACGTCCCTGACCTTGACGGTCTAGACTGCGTGGCTCGCGCTGCAACCTTTGACGTAGATGAACATTGTAATGTTTTACAGGATCTACAAAAGACCAGAGACAGTCTTGCGAAGGAACATTTGCCCTCCACGTCGGATGTTGCGTTGCAGATCCCGGTAGTCGGCTGGCTACCCCAAGTTGGAGAACTGGTTCGAGAGAAGATCGATAACAAAAAAGAATTTGGTCCTTCCTATCGAGCTCCGGTTCCAGTTCTTGGAGTGAAGGGCACAGGAACAGTCATTTTACCACCACTTCCTGGTCGTAAGGAAAACAGGTTTATCTCAATTGACAATGTCAAGATACACAGAGTGGCCGATTCTTCTTAGCATGACACCGGCTGTTTCCTGTCCTTCCATTGTGAGAAATTCAGTTTTGCCCACTGCTTCTAATCATGAAACTGAAGTGGCCATCGAGTTACCTGCAATTTCCAGTCCTTTATTAAGTACTTTACCAGGTGCAGACCTTGATGAAATAGACTATACTTACCCCACTGACTTGTCCATGCCTGACCTGCAAGCCCGTTTGGCCACAGAATCCAGATTTTCATTTGACACTGTTTCCAATGCCTCGAAGAAACCCTCACGTTTTGCAGTTTATGCCAGCTTGTTTAAAAAACATTTTTTAATTCCGCCTTGGACATATATTTGGCTGGTGCTTTTTTCAATTTACCTTTTTATGTCAATTGGGTTTGTTTTTTATTTTTTCCGAATTATGAATGGACACTATGTCGAGGAAAGAACATGCATTCGACATCTGAATGGAACTTTGGCCCCCCCTTTCCTCATCGCATTCTGCACACAGATTGAAAAGAGACTTGACATTTGTTAACATCACTGCTTGGCCTGTCCTTGATGGGATAGTGTGGGATGCCGTTAGGTTTCAAATTCATGGCCCTACCGAGGTTGTTAATGTCCCCAATGTGCTTAGAGTTAACATGGGGGAGGTGGGGAAACAAAATATACGTTCTGATGATTGGGATTTTCAGGCCGTAGAGTCTTTGTTTTCTGATTTGAAATACTATGCTGCCTTTGATGCGGAAGATTTGTACTTAGAATCTGCTAATTATGGTGATTTGTTTTGCTTTCAACATTTTGGCAATCACTTCTTACATAAAACAGCATCCAGAAGGAATACTGTAAATTATACACAATGGGAGCATTGCCCAGCTCCTAAACAAGGCAGTTCGAGTACTTTTTTGAAAAAGTACACTTATTTTACTGACTTCAATCAGTCTAATCCCGAGTCCTTTTATTTCAAAATGACACAGAAACCTATGTCCAAGGTTAGACTTACCGATACCAAATTATTGTATTCGAAGTCCTTTCTTGATCAGCTGGCTGTTGGCGGCTATGAATTATGGAAGGAAACTATTGACTTGAAATCTGTTTGGGGTTCTAAAAGCTGGCAGGTACAAGGCACTGAGGCTTTGCACCGTGCTTGTCTCATCCCGAATCAAATGTTGTTTTTGAATTCTTCTATTTCACAGACGACATGCTTTGGATTGGCTACTTCTAAAAAATTAAATTCTCCAACCATCCCTGAGTTGGAAGAATATTCTGGCTGGAGTAATTATACTAAGTTTTCGATTAGGGACTTACAGACCCTATTGCTGAATTCCTCCTTTAATATATCCAGTTTGGATCCAAAAGGTTGGCTGGTGTGGCACAGAAGTGCTGATTCATGCCAGCACCGTTTTCTGGGTTTTTCTGATGGCTTCAAACAGGTCAGACCTGATCCCCGTTTTGAAACTGAACATTCTGTCACTACTTACTCTGTAGGCAAATTATGTCAAAGTTGGCTGAAACATTCTAAATTGTCTGCAGTTAAATTACATCTTGCAAAGTTGAATGATGATGTAGATTTGAATGATTTCATCAAAGACCCGGCTAGTGGTAGATCAAAAAGATGGATATATGCTGTTTACAATGAAATCTGGAAGACATCACAGATTGAGGCAGCGACACGTCTTAGAGCTATAGATCAAGCCAATCTAGAAAAAGTGCTTGCTGTGGTAGATAATAGTATTAACATGCTTTCTTCCCGCATTTACACTTTAGATAATATTGTGTCTTCTGTAGTGGATATTGTACATGATGAGGTGTCTGTGTTGTACCATGGTCAGAATCAATTACGTTCTATCATGCAATTTGCATAGACCCTTCAAACGCTTAAATCTGGCAAGGTGCCATGGCCATACATGAATGTTTCTTCTCTCGTTGCCCCCTTTAATTTGACTGACAAGCAGCGCTTGCTTTCCATGCGAGATGCTTCATTTTCTATGTTACATATTGAGAGATTGGAGTCCTTGCCTTTTTCTGTGGCAGAGGCCAACGCTGCAACGTGGCTTATCCACGGTTTAATACCTTAACCTTTTGCTTTGTATAAATTTACAAATTGTATGAGATATGTTGCCATAGGTCGCTATGAGCCCTTAGGTAGTGCATTTCTCCATGAAGTCTGGTCCCTTCCTTTCACTTATAGATGTTTGAAAGACGGACAGGAGGTTTATCTGAATGGGGAGGAGTGTAGAGAAACACCAGACCATTCGCTAATGTGTAGGCATATACAATTGCACGGTTCTTGTAACCAAGCCCGGCCAAACTTAGCCTGTGTTTTAAAAGGGACTCCAGTTCCTGCTATCACCCCGACTTTTTCCTTGCTGAGAAACGGAAGTTATTTGCTTTTAAATAATAAGGATTGTTGCGGGTTAATTAGAGGTGTTGCTTATGTAGTAACCGTAACTGAGCGTGTAGTTTGCTGCAGAAATGTTCTGTACCCACCCACACATGAAAATAGGGATGTTTCCATCTGGCCACGCATCCCAACCTTGACAGCGGAGTTCAACAGCATGAGCAGAATAAGGGCTCTATTGTCCCAGAAAGAAGTGGCCTTGAGTTTGGCTAGGGAGACTTTCGTTCTTCACGTTGCTAATACACGGACTGAGGTTCAGGCCCTTTTAAATACTGATTTCCCGTTGCATTTCAGCGAGATGGTACATTCTATCTTTAACGCGTCCTCCACAACTGGGCTGGCGCATTTTTTTAAAACTGTTAGCAGTGGTCTTGTAACTTCATTTGAAAAAATCTTTGGAGTCATCCCTGCTTTCTTCCATTCCATTTTTTCGAGTTTGTTTGGTGGATTCCCGGTTTTACTTGCACTAGCGGCAGCCGTTCTAGTGGTTGTTTGCTTCCTTAAATATGGATGCCCCACATGTGGAAGGAGCCGCCCAGCCCCTCCTAGCGCTGTTTCGCGACCGGATGCTTGAATATTATGGCACGCTGCCGCTTGCGATTTTAAGCACGGCATATGGATTATCGTTTCCTACTTCACCTGTGCCCAGCCTGTGTTTCATTGCCTAAGCTGTGATTTTGACTGGGCCATTGATTTGTGTCTCTGTGGACCGGTTTCTCCTGAAGTCGACTTTAATCAGCTGATGAGTCCCATCGTTACTCACGAGTTGGTTTGTACTGGCGACAGGATTATGGCCTTAGCAGCGATGCATGGACTAATGGGTCCTTGGAACATTCTTACAGCAGCGCAAGATTTCTTGGCACTGAGCTTTCTTGAAAACCCACCGAGTTGTCCTCTGATGGTAATAGAGGCTCCGGTACTGGGAGAACACGTTTGTTCTTTTCCTCTTTTGAATTGGATGGCTGAACTGTTTTCGGATGAAGACGGTGATTTCCTGCTGGAGGCTGTTGCTGCATATTTTGCATATTCGGTCTTGCCTTGATGACCCTTATTGGTTTATGATCATGCCAAGAATTTTTTTTTTTTTGTGCATTTTTTTACCTCCTGTGGTAAATAAAAACTAATTATTTACGCTGTCGGAATTTCTATAATTACCCAAGAAATGGTAATACATAAAATGAGGAGCAGAGTCCGTGGTCTTCGAGTTGAAAGGGTTTTATTCCAGAACTCGAGTTAAGGGAGAGCTCCTTCACCAAGCGGGTTCAGGAGTAGTCTGCTTTACTTGGAACATAACAGCACTTATATACATTATGAGTACAATCAAAAGAAGGAGTTCCCCCGGACTTGATTCAATCATTCATGATGTAATCATACGGAAGACATAGCATGCTTGTTCTCGTTTAAAGAATAACTTGGATTACATTTACACATAGACAAACATATTGCATTGGAGTGATTGTGGTGACAAGTTACAGAGTTACTAGTGTCTGGGGACAGAGAATCGAGGCATTGTTACAGGGTCGTTTCTGTCGGAAAGGTAAAGAGGACGAGGCATTGTGCGTTCTTTACTTCTTACACAAGGGCGGTGATGTCTCACAATGGTATATGTGTGCAGCTGGGAGGAAGGAGAATGGGCTGTGGTTAACTATTCTTCTTCATGGCTGTCTCGTGTGCTTGATCAGGTTTTCCCTTGATTGTTGACCCAACCCGTGGCTGCCCCCGCAAGCTGAGAGATCATTGACGAGCGAGAGCTGCTCGTTCTGTGACAGAGTTGGAGAGGGGGGGTTTTGGTGAGCCAACCATCTTAACTGACTCCGTTCTGGTCTAAGGGAAAATATCGAACGGGACGGAAACCCGTAAGATACACGATGGCTGGCCATTATTTTCTTTGCATGTGCCAGTACAACGAACAGAAAAATAGGCAAGAGGGGGTATAGCATGATCTGTGCTTGAAGTAGGAAAATCGGCTTGCCTGGTCGGTGTTAGGGTGAATAGGGTGCATGATGGGACACCAGGCGGAAAAAGGGAATTTTTAGTCAACTTCCACATTCCCTCCTTGTCCCATAGAAACCCTATTACAGAAATTCTTAATCAATTTCTATATTCATTAGGTCGTATACTTGTTCTTGCAACATGATCTTTTCATTTTTCTTTCCTCTGTTTCGTGGACGAGGAGTACAGGAAGTGGCACACAGTCCACAAAGGGCGGGGCCACACTGGACACAGAGGCAACAGGTGAAAATAGTGGCTAAAACGAGGCCCAGGACTGTTAATGCCTTCCACCCCCAGGTGGACAGGAGGTCCCACAACCAGCCGGTCAGGGACCATGTGCCGGTGTCCATATCCAACTTATCGGATAGCACATGGAGGCGGGAGATAGCAGAATAAACTGATGGGGCGTTGTCTGGAATAAATACACAACAACTGGACCCTATTACCTTACACACACCACCACGGTCGGCTAACAGGACAAATAAAACTATACGGTGCTGCAGTGTCATGAGCCTGTCTGCAGCTACCTCAGCTGTAATGTTATATAAGGCGCCAGTTGTTTCGTCGGATTGGTGTCACTATATCGCGGATTATTACAACGCATTCCGTTACATCGGAATTTTTACAACGCAGGATCTATTACATCGGATGCCATTACAACGCATGGCATTACATCGCAGATGCTATTACAACGCATGGCATTACATCGTAAGTATAGGTAAGTATACTTTTTAAAAAAAATGTAATTAATTTAATTTAATTAATTTAATTTATTTAATTTAATTAAAATACATTTTAAAATAGTAATTAATTTAGTTTAATAAATTTAAATCTATTTATTTAATTTAATTTTAATAAAAATTGTAATTAATTTTAATTAATTAATATAATGAAATTATTTTAATTTAAATATGTTTAAAATTGTAATGAAATTAAATTAGTTAAAATAATTTTTTTTATTTAATTAATTTAATTAAAATGTAATTAATATAATATAATTAATTTAATTTAATAAATATTTTTTTATTAATTTATAAATGGTAACTATAATTTATTTAGCCCTAATCACAAACCCAACCCTGAACCCTAAAAACACCCCTGTACCCCAAAACCCAAACCCTACCCTGAAACCTAAAAACACCCTTGTACCCCAAAACCCAAACCCTACCCTGAAACCTAAAAACACCCCTGTACCCCAAAACCCAAACCCTACCCTGAAACCTAAAAACACCCCTGTCCCCCAAACCCAAACCCTACCCTGAAACCTAAAAACACCCCTGTACCCCAAAACCCAAACCCTACCCTGAAACCTAAAAACACCCCTGTACCCCAAAACCCAAACCCTACCCTGAAACCTAAAAACACCCCTGTACCCCAAAACCCAAACCCTACCCTGAAACCTAAAAACACCCCTGTACCCCAAACCCAAACCCTACCCTGAAACCTAAAAACACCCCTGTACCCCAAAACCCAAACCCTACCCTGAAACCTAAAAACACCCCTGTACCTCAAAACCCAAACCCTACCCTGAAACCTAAAAACACCCCTTTACCCCAAAACCCAAACCCTACCCTGAAACCTAAAAACACCCCTGTACCCCAAAACCCAAACCCTACCCTGAAACCTAAAAACACCATTGTACCCCAAAACCCAAACCCTACCCTGTAACCTAAAAACACCCCTGTACCCCAAAACCCAAACCTAGCCCTGAAACCTAAAAACACCCCTGTACCCCAAAACCCATATCCTGCCCTAAAACCAAAAAATACCCAAACACCCCAAAACATATACCTCAGTACACCAAAACATATACTCCTATACTCATACTTATTTAAAAAATTACTTAAATTAATAAATGTAATTTATAATATTTAAAAACATAAATAAATATTTTTATTTATTTTTATTTATAATTAATAATAATTAAATCAATTATATAATATTAAATAAAATAAAAAAATGTATATACTTACCAATACTTACGATGTAATGGTATGCGTTGTAATAGCATATGCGATGTAATGCCATGCGTTGTAATGGCATCCGATGTAATGGATCCTGCGTTGTAATAGCTGCGTTGTAACAGCATTACGACGTAAAAGTTGCGTTGTAAGTGTGCATCACCGTTTCGTCTACGGCGGCCTGAACTACACGGGTTAGTTGCCGGATGTGGCGACTATTTGCCATAGGTCCCCAGAAAGGGAGAAAACCTTTAAAGAAGTCTCCAGCTTCTTGTCCTGCAGTATCTTCTGCACCTATGACCCCCCTTCGCTGTCTTCTAACTTGGGTCAGAGGGTCAATCAGGTGGTAATCGGCAGGGGCGGTGTAAGTCGGTGGTAAAAGGAATGCGATGTAGCACTTTCCAGACCAGCCTTGAGGCAACCAAGTGCGCGCATGGGGTCCACAGATGAAATAGGTGTTTGGGGCAGTTACTATGGTCGGAAAATCGGGAGCGGGTAGTGTATATGTCCTATCACACTCGCTGTTCCCCATTACTTCCCCTTTTCCTTTCCCCCTTATGCAAAACCGGCCGTTTTGCGGTACTACCCAACCTCCTTGATCTGTCCGTCTTTGATCGTCGGAAAACATTTCCCTGAAGGAAGCAATGTCATGGAACTGAGAGTAACTGATATTTTCGTGATCTTCGGCCCTCCCCCAGGTTACAGTAAGATCCACCATTTTAGAGACAGCCTTTACTATTTTAGTCTTTACTTCGTTCCAATTACTCTCGTTTTTCAATTTTGTCGGGGGGATGTTTCTGACTGAGGCAGAAAATATCATGGCTAATGCATAGGCGGACCCTGAATAACCGAACGGGAGAGAGAAAAAGGGCATTCCCTTATGTACGGAATGTGGCATCAAGCCACAAACCCAACAGTTCGTCTTGTTGACTATGAGTTGCTGTTTATGGAGGGTGGAAATGAAGGTATTATTTATAAACTCCTTTCTTCTGTCCTCGAGGTGTGGGGGAAGATCAACATGGTAATGCATAGTGGTATTCTTTACAAGTGTGGAAGAATGCGGAGGGAAAACTGTACATAAGATCCAACCCAGACAAGCTGCTACACAGCAAACAAGTAACATTATCAGTAGAAAAATCGAGAACCTGCTATGCAGTAATTTTACATAATTAGTCTTTTTCCATTTGCGCATCATGTCATTTCTCCTCATTTTGTCTATGAATTTAATATCAAAATGTCTCTGTACACGAGATCAAAACGTCTCCCAGCAGCCGCTTCACCAAGAGCTTGTTCCTGGGCTTAATTAGCTACCGGTGCGTTACGATCAGGTGTAATGTCTTTAGTCTATTTTTGGTGAGATCGCAGCCGCGATCTGTATTCCTGTTGAGGAGTGAGTTCTGGAAGTGGGGAAATTATATCCGGGGCGTTTATAGCCGTTGAACAGGGCACAGTGTCTGTTGGTGTTGGTCCCAAAAAATGTCTGCAGTGGCTAGCGTGGAGCCATCCCTTGCGTCCTTCTACTTTGACGGCCGTCCTCGTGGTCAAGAGTACTAATTTCGGAGCCGTCCACCTTTTTTCCAGGGGGCTGGTACGATCGAAGTTCCGTACAAGTATCCAATCTCCGGGCTTTATGGAGTGTTCCTCAGGCGTGGTGTGGTCTGGAAAAGCTGCTACAACCTGCGAACGACAAGATTGGAGTGCAGACATCAAGGAAGCCAGGTAATCTGTCAACATGTTAGAATCAATTTCAGTCAGTTTCCTAGGAGAAGGGACACCCCAGATGTTAGGAGGTCTCCCGAATGTTATTTCGAAAGGGGACAGTCCCGTCTGGGAATGTGCCACCATCCGCATGTAAAAGAGAGCGACCGGGAGGACAGTGACCCAGTCTATCCCTTTTTCTGCACATACTTTGGCTAGTTTCGTTTTCAAGGTCTGGTTGTGTCGCTCTACCAGGCCCGCTGCTTGAGGGTGTCAGACACAATGAAATCTCCAGGAATATCCCAGTAGTAGAGAAACAGCCTCCATTAGTTTGGAAGAGAAAGGCTGTCCATTGTCTGAATAGATGACCCTTGGTAACCCATACCTGGGGAAGAATTCTCTCACTAGTTGCTTAGCGGTTGTCTGGGCACCATAGTCTGGGACGGGGTATGCTTCAGTCCATCGTGTCAGTGTACACACTACCACCAGTACATATTTGTACCCTCTACATCTGTCCATCTGGATATAATCCATTTGGAGGACTTCGAAAGGATGATCAGGAGGCTGGAATCCACCCTGTTCTACTGGTACTCCTTTACCAGGGTTAAATTGGCAACATATCATACAAGTTTTTACCTTTTGTTTGGCTGCAGCTCTTAGGTGTTTGTTAAACCAGATGTTCCGTAAACTATCCAGCATATCTTTCTCGCCTAGGTGGGCGGGGCTATGGACTGTGTCAATTATGACTTGTACCATGGAGTCAGGGAGAAACCACACTGTTCGGTTTTTGGTCATCCAACCCTGATCAGTCTGGACCCCTCCTTGTTCAGTCCATTTCTTTATTTCATCTGCAGTGGCATGCGTCTGTATGTCTTGCACATCTTTCAAGGGGTCCCTCACTATCATAGTGACAGTCTGTGTGGGTAACTGAGAGTCTGTGGTATTCGCTGGATTCTGGGCTGTCTGTTTAGCAGTCCGGTCCGCTAAGTCATTTCCTTTAGATATAGTGTCTGTAGCTTTGGTATGTGCTTTGCACTTCAGAATAGCTATGGCTGTAGGCAGGTGTATGGCATCTAGTAAGGCTTGAATCAGGGGACCATGTTGTATTTTGGCCCCATGTGAGGTAAGAAAACCTCTTTCTCGCCACAACACTACAAAATTATGAACTACACCAAATGCATATTGGGAATCGGTGTAGATGTTCACTTTCAATTGTTTTGCCCATATGCAGGCCTGTGTCAGGGCGATGAGCTCTGCTGCTTGGGCTGACAGGATGTCTATTCTTTGGGTCTCTATAATTTTACAGTCCGTTGTTACTGCATAGGCTGCCACTAACTCTCCAGCGCTTGTCCTCATGCACGATCCATCCACATAAAGTGTTACATCAGGATCTGGGAGTGCAACATCTGTTAGGTCTTGTCTTGGTTTTGTCACTACATCGATCATCTCCACACAGTCATGTTGTGTTGTGTCATCTGAGCTTGAGGGCAAAAGGGTAGCGGGGTTCAATATGTTGCACCGTCTGATCTCTATGTGTGGCTGAAAGAGCGTTAGTTCGTATCCTGTCAGTCTTGCTACAGTCAGGTGTTGAGTCTGCGTTCTGTTTAGAAGGACTTCCACAGCATGTGGCACTTGTACTATCAGGGGATGTCCTAACACTATTGAATCGCTTTGTCTTATGGCCAGGGCTGTAGCCGCAACGGATTTCAGACATGCAGGCAAAGCTTGTGCTACGGGGTCCAATGTGCTAGAGAAATAAGAACAGGGTCTATTTCTTCCTGCTTGGTCTTGTGTGAGGACAGATAGTGCTGTTCCGTCACGTTCTGTCACGAACAGGGTAAAATGCTTGCTGTAATTCGGGGTGGCCAAAACTGGTGCTTGACACAGAGCTAGTTTCAGAGCTTCAAATGCTTGGGAGTGTTCTGATGTCCAAGGGAGAGTTGTATGGGTGGCTGCTTCCACTGTAGTTAACTGTATGAGTGGCTTAACTATGTGGGCATACTGAGGGATCCATTGTCTGCAATATGAAGTGAGACCAATGAATGCACGTACTTCTTTTTGTGACTTTGGCTGTGAAATTGTCGAGATCAATTGGATTCGTTCTTGTGTCAGTTGCCTACCCTCCTTGGACAGCAAATGTCCTAAGTAAGCCACTTGCTGTGCGCAGAACTGCAATTTTGAGGGAGACACCTTGTGACCTTTGTCTGTCAGGAAGTGTAGAACTGTGAGAGATGCTTTTTCACAGTCTGGTTCTGTCCTTGCTGTGATGAGAATGTCATCTACATACTGTATTAATGCTGTGTTGGTAGGCATATTGATACTGTCAAGTTGTATTTTTAGTGCTTGGCTGTAGATGCTTGGACTTTCTGTATAGCCTTGGGGAGCTCTAGTGAACCTGAAACTTCGTCCTTTTAAACTGAATCCGAATAGATATTGACTGTCGGGATGTATAGGAATGCTGAAAAACGCATTCTTCAAGTTGATGACTGTGAAAAATGCAGCTTCGGGGTCTATGGCAGTCAGTAGTGAGGAAATATCTGGGACCACTGGATATTGTGGGATCACACATTGGTTCAGTTCTCGAAGATCAACCACCAGTCGGTAGACCGGGGGTGCCTGAGGGTCAGTCCTTTTGAGGACTGGAAGAACTGGAGAATTGCAAACATTTGAATCCGTCTCTATCACCACTCCATGTTCTATAAGTTCTTGGATTATCTTGAGTAAGGCTTGTTCAGCCTCGGGTGGAATCTTATATTGTCGTGTACGGGGTAGGACTACACCCTCCTTGAGTGTGACTTGATGTGGGGTGATTTCCATGTATCCGACATCAGTCGAGCTTTTTGCCCACAAATGTTGTGGGATGTCATTTAGTCTGGGGTCGAATTCTTTGACTGTGAAATGTCCTTTGAAATCTCATAGAAACAATTTTACTCCTGCCGGTGAACAGCATATTACTGCTCCTAGTTCTTTGAGTGTCTTGATTCCTAGTAAATTCTCTGGGCACGTTTCCGTAAGGACTAGATCAGTAGTACGTGTAAGAGGACCTACTCCTAACGAGACTTGTTCAGACACTTTGTTTATGATCGGTTTTCCTGAAAAGCCCAGAGATATAATATGTGAGCCAGAGAGAGGAACCTCTGGGACTTCCCTATGACTTATGGTAGTCCTACTCGCCCCCGTGTCTATGAGGAATTTTCTGTCTTGTCCCAGTAAGTGAGCTTGTACATATGGACCTTTCTGATCCACTGGAACTGGGATAAGGGGCAAGTCACTTTCTCTCTCTAGGCTGTCTCATGCATATGGTTCAAACTCGGGGTAATCTGACTGTGCGTACTGGTACATCTGTGTGGCAGCAGCAGCAGGCGTCTGAACCTGTGGAGGGGTAATGGTCTGAGGCTGCTGAGTGTTACCTGGTCTGGGAGTGTGAGGGCGTTCTTTTGTCTTTCCTGTCGCTATGTTATGTTTCAGGACTGGGCATTCCCTCACAAAATGGCCTGGTTGCTTGCAGTAGTTGCAAGTACCTTTATTGGCCCCCACATTACCTTTGGGGTCCGTGTTTACTGGTGCCGTCTGTGCAACCAGTACCTTCATTTGTGTGTCTTTTACTCGTTTCTTTTCTTGTTCCTGTTCTTCCCTTATTCTGTTGTGGTGGTACTGTAACATTTGTAACATTTGTGAAGGACAATTTGCTTGCCAGGTACTCTCAATCTTTAACACTCTATTTCTGATGGGGGGTAAGGCGTTGTCCACCAATTTGGACACAAAAAGATGAGGATATGCCTCGCTACTAAGTGCGAGTCCACTATTTATAGAGAAACATTTCTCCAATCTGGTGTAATAATCACCCGTATCCTCGTCTGGCTTTTGTTTACAGGCAGAAATGGCATCCCAATCTTCCTTTTTTGTTGCCAATAACAGAGGCAAGACCTGTATGAGGAGACTGGGTAATTCCTTTACACATTCACCTAGACCTTCACCTGGTTTCCGGTCTGTCTCTTCTTTTTCTAGGGCAGTCCACGTAATCTTTTTACCACCCACCTCCCAGTCCTTTTCCTTCAATTTGTCAAATATGCCTGTAGGTAGAATTACTTTAAGTAGTATGATTATATCTGGATATGTAAAACTACCCATTTGGAGGATATCCTTCAACTCTCTATGAAATCCTTCGGGATCTTTTTCGTGAGAGGGCACCATCTTTTTCATTTCCAATATTTCTAACTTGGTAAGGGGAGTATACACATGTATTCGTTACAGTGTACCATCTGGCTGGGGTATGGGGTGGACTTCTCGTAAGGTGTATTGGCCTATACTGCAAGGTTCATGGTCTGATGAAGCTAAGGTAAATTGGAGGTAACGGAGGCGCAGGTCCAGAATGGTATTGATCAATTCCGGTCCCCGAGACCTCCATCTTTCTGTCACTACTTCTTGTAACAGTTTGTATAGCTTATCTGATCGGTGGAAGTTATTCTCGTATAAGGTAGCCAGGTGTTGGATCATATAAATACCTGCTAGCCGTTGTTCTGCTCGGGGAAGAGCCAGAAACATTTGTGCTACTATATCTGGGCCGTATACCCGGTGCTGTGATATCCAATGGGTTACAGACCGGGCCAATTCCTTTTCTTGTTGAGTAAGGGGAGGCTCATTGTCCATCCATTCATCTAGGGCTCTTTCTGTGGACTGAAAAAGGTCTTCCAAAGGAGGATCTAATCTTTTAACTTTCCGCGACACTCGCGGGGTTCGCCACTTGGAGCCAGGACAATGTCGCGCTACACCCAGGAAATTCATTCTACCTAGTGTCGGACCCTCATCTTCCTCTGAGTCGTCCTCCTGTGTGACTTTCTCAGAGTGGATGGTGACAATTTTCTTAACCAGTCTTTTAGTTATTTTGTCGATCTGATGTCCCAGATCGTGTGCTCCCCTGTGTACCTGATCACTAAGGTCTATTAACTCAGAGTCTACGCTTCCATTACCCGGGTCTAGTTCCCGGATCAGACAATTTACGATGAACCGCAGGAGCAGTCCTCTGATGGGAACTATTCTATTTTTCATGACCTGGACCAGAGTATCCGGACCTTCACCTGTTCGTATGAACTCATAAACTCTATCCAAATGCTTCGTTATATCAGGGACCTTCTGGAGTTGACCCATGACTTGTCTTAATCTCTCTGATATCGTGGCCATTGGGCCACTACCGGGTTCGGGGTCGTAAGGACACTCAAGAGGCGGGACATCGTCTTTATCCTCATCCCCGTTCCCGGACACTCCTAAATCAGAGGTGGAACCACCGGCTACTAGTTCAGGAGCACGTGTAGACGGGCGTGTTCTAGGCATGTTAACATAAGCGGGGGTGGTTCCGACAGATAGGCAGGGAGAAAATTGTCGGGAGCAGTGGGAATTACTTTCACTGGGGATTTGGGATGTTCTTCTATAATTTCTTCTGACAAAACGGGATAAATGCCAGTAACAAGGGCGCTTCTTTCTCTATCTGCCTGTTCAGCTAAAACCTTCTCACCTTCTTCCTGTAATTGCTTTTCTTTAGCCTGTTCCGACATTCTCTTACTTTTCTCGACTTTCCCTAGTTCTTTCTGGGCCGTCCTATGCGCTTCCTTACGCCATAACTCAATGGCTTCTGTCTGTGAGGGCCTCGCCTTTCGTTTCCATAACTCTTCTTCTACTCTCATAATACATTCTATGTCCCAGGTACCTGCGGCGGGCCATCTATGCACCATTTCAAATTTTTCGGTATAGTCTACCCAAAGGTCTAAGAATAATATGGCACTCAATCCATGTTTGTTATACATGAAATGTCCAGGTGTATCTCTAGGCGGGATTTTAACTGGTTTCTCTAATAGATTCTTTTTGGTGCCGATCGTACGTAATTTGGAAAACAGAGGCATTCTTAAACTCAACTAATTATGGTTAAAAAGACTTGGAATATATAAAAACAAAACAAACACTTTATACACTAGAATATAGTGCAATTGTACCGGTCTCACGAATGAGACACGTCTTTACCGTTTTCCAAAAATGGAACCCGTCTTTATACTTTCCCAGTGGTACTCACCAAGAAGCAAAACTTGAAGACCTGGTCATCGGACTCTTGACGCTTGCGCAGGAATATCGGGGCTCCAAAGACCTCGGACTCGGCGTTCTCACTGGTCGGGCTCTGGGTTGGGACGCTCCGCTATCTTCTCCACTGCCTCGTGTGGATGATCAGTCGCAGTCTGTCTCCTCCTCGTCTCGAGGGAGTTAGCGGGAACACCCCGCTGTTGTGCACTTGAAGTCCGTCGAAAGTATGGAAGGGACAAGGACCCGACTTACATCGCCGGCGCGTAGGGAAGAGGGAGCGTACCTGTTCGGGCGCCAATTAATATGGTAAATAAAAACTAATTATTTACGCTGTCGGAATTTCTATAATTACCCAAGAAATGGTAATACATAAAATGAGGAGCAGAGTCCGTGGTCTTCGAGTTGAAAGGGTTTTATTCCAGAACTCGAGTTAAGGGAGAGCTCCTTCACCAAGCGGGTTCAGGAGTAGTCTGCTTTACTTGGAACATAACAGCACTTATATACATTATGAGTACAATCAAAAGAAGGAGTTCCCCCGGACTTGATTCAATCATTCATGATGTAATCATACGGAAGACATAGCATGCTTATTCTCGTTTAAAGAATAACTTGGATTACATTTACACATAGACAAACATATTGCATTGGAGTGATTGTGGTGACAAGTTACAGAGTTACTAGTGTCTGGGGACAGAGAATCGAGGCATTGTTACAGGGTCGTTTCTGTCGGAAAGGTAAAGAGGACGAGGCATTGTGCGTTCTTTACTTCTTACACAAGGGCGGTGATGTCTCACAATGGTATATGTGTGCAGCTGGGAGGAAGGAGAATGGGCTGTGGTTAACTATTCTTCTTCATGGCTGTCTCGTGTGCCTGATCAGGTTTTCCCTTGATTGTTGACCCAACCAGTGGCTGCCCCCGCAAGCTGAGAGATCATTGACGAGCGAGAGCTGCTCGTTCTGTGACAGAGTTGGAGAGGGGGGGGTTTTGGTGAGCCAACCATCTTAACTGACTCCGTTCTGGTCTAAGGGAAAATATCGAACGGGACGGAAACCCGTAAGATACACGATGGCTGGCCATTATTTTCTTTGCATGTGCCAGTACAACGAAGAGAAAAATAGGCAAGAGGGGGTATAACAGGATCTGTGCTTGAAGTAGGAAAATCGGCTTGCCTGGTCGGTGTTAAGGTGAATAGGGTGCATGATGGGACACCAGGCGGAAAAAGGGAGTTTTTAGTCAACTTCTACATTCCCAGTCCTATTGACTTGAGTGCTATTGAATTCTGAAATTGACATTTTTTAGATTTTTGATTTGGTTCATGTAGTTTTTTATAATTATAAAGTTGTTCATAGTTCTTGAACTCTGCTCTCATGAAATTGCCCTTATCTTATCTTATCTTATCCGTCCTCGGATCATGGGGGGGTGTCATATAGCTACTGTATATCGTTATAATGTGTTAAGTTAGCATAGGCTCATTACATGTTTAAACGCCATTTTTCCTTTTGCTGCTTCTGCACACGACACTTAATTGTTGATTTAGCTTTCAACCTAGTAGTTCGTTGTGGTTTACAGGAGAATAATATGTTATTACTCTGATATCAGCTTTGCTTAATAAACTATGTCTGCACAGAGAGTGCTGAAGCTTCAGGAATAACACGATATAGAATTGTTATGAGGTCTGATCTTCGCGCCTTCATAGACATAACATAAGTGCAGCTTCTGCCAAGTTTGGGCTTTAGGCGGGTTTTATATTGCTTTGCTTGAAGCACACAAAGACACTTGATGCTGTTCGCATGCAGAGAGAGCTGGTGTATGCTGATGTGATCTCTTCATTCTAGGATCCTGAGGTATGGGCCTGCCCTGCTAAAACCCAAAGAGACCTTCTTAGCTATTAATATAATATGTGAGTTAGGGAGGGTGAGAAATAGGTGTTGTTAACCCTTATTCATTACAGCATGTTAACATGCTGTCACCATTTGCTTTCTATGGACTAGTAACTATGCTGATAACTTTGCTTCTGATAATATGTTTCCTTGTATTATCTAAGATACTGCGCCTGAGAAAACGGCATTAGTAAATAAATATTTCAAATGTGCACGTTTCCTCATTTACTCCACGTTCTGGTTTGAAATGATTGTATAACGAAAGAGTGCTCATGTGTTCCACGTAACCTGAGGTATTGTAAGTTCATGTTCTGGTTTGTCTAAACATTGGGAGTTTGTTATGACCAATGAGACACTGTAGCTAGCTCGGTAAGGGGTTTGTTAGGTACTAAGGTGAGTTTTGGGTCACCCTAATTCGCTGGGGTTCCAATCCTCTGTGCACAGTTCTGTGTGAGAACAGAAACCCTGCTACAGTAGTACAGTGGTGTTTCGGTAGTGTAGGGGGTCATGCTGGGGGTAGTGTTTTAGGGTTTAGGGTAGTGCAGTCGTGGAGGGGGTCATGCTGGGGTAGTGTTTTAGGGTTTTGGGTAGTGCAGCGGTGTATGGGTAGTGTCAGGGGTCATGCTGGGGTAGTGTTTTAGGGTTTAGGGTAGTGCAGTGGTGTTTGAGTAGTGTAGGGGGTCATGCTAGTGGTAGTGTTTTAGGGTTTAGGGTAGTGCAGTGGTGTTTGTGTACTGTAGGGGGTCATGCTGGGGTATTGTTTTATGGTTTAGGATAGTACAGTGGTGTTTGGGTAGTGTAGGTATCTGGTGTTTTAGGTTTTAGGGTAGTGCAGTGGTGTTTGTGTAGTGTAGGGGGTCATGTTTTAGGGTTTAGGGTCGTGCAGTGGTGTTTGGATAGTGAAGGGGGTCGTGCTGGGGATAGTGGTTTAGGGTTTAGGGTAGTGCAATTGTGTTTAGGTAGTGAAGAGGGTCGTGCTGGGGTTAGTGTTTTAGGGTATAGAGTACTGCAGTGGTGTTTGTGTAGTGAAGGGGGTTGTGCTGGGGTAGTGTTTTAGGTTAGTGTAGTGGTGTTTGTATAGTGTAGGGGGTTGTGCTGGGGGTAGATTTAGGGGTTAGGGTAGTGCAGTGGTGTTTGGGTAGTGTAGGGAGTCGTGCTGGTGGTAGTGTTTTAGGGTTTAGGGTAGTGCAGTTATGTTTGGGTAGTGTAGGGTTTCGTGCTGGGGGTAGTGTTTAGGGTTTATGGTAGTGCGATGGTGTTTGGGTAGTGGAGGGGTAGTGTATTAGGGTTTAGGGTAGTGCGCCCAACCAGCCACAATATCCGTGGACAAAGGGGATCCTGACTTTTTTGAATGCTCCGTCAATTGAATAATTTGGGTCAAGGGCCCTATCACGTCCAAGACCTATCAATTCCTTTCTTGGGATCACTCATATAATTGGAGAAAAAGGTACATAGTTTCTCATCAATTTCAGTCACGTGGGCCACCTTCCCCTTCAGTGAGGGCCTGGGGTTTTCTCCCCTCATCCTATTCCTGACCTCCCTTTCAATGGGTTGATGGATTTACCCCACCACATACTCACTTTGGTGTCAGGGGTCCACTCCGCCGACCTAGAATGGTAAATTTGGGAAGGCTCGAACATGTCCGAGTGGACCACGTCCCCAACCCGGGACTGAGAGGAGTGGGACTCTGGATGCCAGGGATGCCCCAAGTCCTTATCCTCATCGGAGGAGAAATCGTCCTCCGATGCACCCTCACCCTCTAAGGGAAACCCGCCGTCGAGGTCTACAATAGTGGTGATAGAGTCTCAATTTTCTCCGGACTCCTCCTCCTCCCGGCAGGGTGCATGTTTTAGCATTCGCGCACTCTTGAGGAAGGTCTCTGTAAGTTTATCAAATCCTTCCAAGTGCCCCGCGTTATGCTTACCAGCCCTTTTATTTCCCATCTGAGAGCTACTGGGACCCGCTACCACTAGATCTGAGTCACTGAACACCCCAGGGATGCTCTTCGCCAGCTTCTCAACCTGATCTCTGAGAGGAGCCAGTGCCCTAGAGATAGCCAGAAAGAGTGCTTGGTCCACTGCTGGAGGGAGAAGTTGGGGGGCCATTCCTCCTCCACTTCCTGGTAGGAGGAGTAAAAATGGTCTTCTGGAGAAAACATGATAGTAGAGGGTGTGAGCACAGACGAAATGCCCTTAAAATCCCTAAACGATTCAAAAGGGGGTGGTGATGGACAGAGTATCTGAATTAAGCAGAACACTCCTACCCAGTCAAAAGATCAGAGCTTGATCCATCACCGTTTTTTAGCTCACTGCACCATCCCAGTTCAGAACCTGGCTACATGCAAATTAGTCTGACCCTGGCCCAGTGCATCATGGGAACAGGGCAGACCAAACTACCAAGCCAATTCTTTACTGGAAAGGAAACAAGCTTCCGGGGACCGGTTTCTGGCATTACAGCCGTCTTCGGCCCGGCTTGCTTGAATCCTGATGGTGCAGTGAGCAAGGGACTCACATCTGAGCATACCCTTCCACACTTGTGGTGGCCAAAACGATTCAAAAGGGGGTGGTGATGGACAGAGTATCTGAATTAAGCAGAACACTCCTACCCAGTCAAAAGATCAGAGCTTGATCCATCACCGTTTTTTAGCTCACTGCACCATCCCAGTTCAGAACCTGGCTACATGCAAATTAGTCTGACCCTGGCCCAGTGCATCATGGGAACAGGGCAGACCAAACTACCAAGCCAATTCTTTACTGGAAAGGAAACAAGCTTCCGGGGACCGGTTTCTGGCATTACAGCCGTCTTCGGCCCGGCTTGCTTGAATCCTGATGGTGCAGTGAGCAAGGGACTCACATCTGAGCATACCCTTCCACACTTGTGGTGGCCAAAACGATTCAAAAGGGGGTGGTGATGGACAGAGTATCTGAATTAAGCAGAACACTCCTACCCAGTCAAAAGATCAGAGCTTGATCCATCACCGTTTTTTAGCTCACTGCACCATCCCAGTTCAGAACCTGGCTACATGCAAATTAGTCTGACCCTGGCCCAGTGCATCATGGGAACAGGGCAGACCAAACTACCAAGCCAATTCTTTACTGGAAAGGAAACAAGCTTCCGGGGACCGGTTTCTGGCATTACAGCCGTCTTCGGCCCGGCTTGCTTGAATCCTGATGGTGCAGTGAGCAAGGGACTCACATCTGAGCATACCCTTCCACACTTGTGGTGGCCAAAACGATTCAAAAGGGGGTGGTGAGGGACAGAGTATCTGAATTAAGCAGAACACTCCTACCCAGTCAAAAGATCAGAGCTTGATCCATCACCGTTTTTTAGCTCACTGCACCATCCCAGTTCAGAACCTGGCTACATGCAAATTAGTCTGACCCTGGCCCAGTGCATCATGGGAACAGGGCAGACCAAACTACCAAGCCAATTCTTTACTGGAAAGGAAACAAGCTTCCGGGGACCGGTTTCTGGCATTACAGCCGTCTTCGGCCCGGCTTGCTTGAATCCTGATGGTGCAGTGAGCAAGGGACTTACATCTGAGCATACCCTTCCACACTTGTGGTGGCCAAAACGATTCAAAAGGGGGTGGTGATGGACAGAGTATCTGAATTAAGCAGAACACTCCTACCCAGTCAAAAGATCAGCTTAAAATCCCTAAGGCAGCCCCCTCGCCGGTTATCCAACAGCTGGGCTTTCCCCGAAGCTGTTATAAGAATAGACTGAGGTGCAATACCAATTACCACCACCAGGTGGCGCTGGTCACTAATGTTGCCATGTGGGGAAATCACCGCATAGCGCTGTCAAAATGAGACGCGGGTTGGTCGGGAATCAAGCGGACACTAAAGTTGTGACCGGATTCCCTGACGCGCGTAAAGACCAGCGGGAGTGCTCGACGGAGCTGCCTCGCTCGGACCAGATGCACCTGACAGGAGCTCGCAGCGCACAGAGCGTACAGCGGGAGAAACTGCGATGGGGGGAATGCTCTCGGGCAAGAGCCTGCTGCGCAGGGAATATGAAACAATACCAAGGCAATACTGCTAATAACGTGCACAAGAAACCGCTATACAAACAGCAACAGCATCAGATTAAGCCAAGAATGTAAGGAACTGACAAGCATTGAAGAAAGAGGAAGCGGAAGGGAAGTCACGATATTATATACGATGGACTGTGATATGATTGGACTATAGTTGCCTTGGAGACTACCCTCCTAATGGTTCATGGGTTGTGTAGTCTTTTGTTTAATGATTGTTGTGTTATGTTTTCTCTGAACTGCTATGCAAATAAAGTGAGGGAAGATGTGCATAATCCTCGCCTCCGTTCTGCCATAGAATTCATTAAACTTTATTCGATCTGATTTAGAAAAATAGATCATAAAAGTGTACATAAAAACAGTAAATCCTCTTTCCTAATACAAAATAGAGAGAATTAATTAAGACCAGTAGGTAAAAACGGGTGTTACAAAGCCTGGTTCAGCGCAACTTCAGGTTAACAGAATCGTAAAGTTCAATGTTTCGCAAGATCAATCTCATGTACTTCGTGCAAAATACGCAATAAGGGGTCCAAGTAAGATGTAACGCTCCAATACCTGACCAGTCTGCCCTATATAAAACTGCAGAAAAACTAAAAATAAAAAGTGTTTTGCACACTTCTGTCATTGCTTTCAGTTTTTTACTTTCATTCCATCAAGAAGGCATTCAGATGTGTCATACATTTGCCATAAATTCAGAATGTTAGCACTTTAGTTGTTCATTAGATCACTGTAGTAAAGCTACTGCTCGCCAGGGAGTTAACTGGAAGTACACTGCTGGTATTGAAAGTGATTGTTTCAGTCTGCATGTCAGAATTTTCTAATGAAATAGAAGAGTATTTGAGATCTCACTTAAAACATGCCCTACATTTTCTTTCTGCAGCACTAACCATAATTTCTATGACAAAATGAACCCCCTCATTTTGTTCGCTTTTTATATTAAATGTTTTAGGAATTACCAGTTTATTCCAATCAAGGTGGTTTCTGGTGTGCCATAATTGTGTCATAAGTAAGACTGTTAGTGCTCTAGATGTTCTTTAGAACACTCTGGGAAGCTGCAGTAGAACACAAAGGCATCAACTGACAGGCTGCTCCTGTTGAAATATAACAGGAAGATATTTGAGATCACACTTGAAACATGTCCTAATTTTTCTTTCTACAGCACTAACAATAACTCCTATGACAAAATGAACCCTATCATGTTGTTCCTTTTTAAATTAAATGTTTTAAGTGTTACCAGTTTATTCCAATCAAGATGGCTTCAGGTGTGCCATACATTTGTCATAAGTAAGACTGTTAGCACTCTAGTTGTTCTTTAGAAAACTCTGGTACATTCTGTCAGTGGGCTATTATTGGGCTACATCTGGGTGATATTTGTGCTACATTTGGGCTCTTTTGTCTTGGGAGACTTATTTGTGATTAAGTTTCCTAATTTCCACATTTACTACAGTTTCCTCAGTAGGAAATACTTTCAGTTTATTTTACTTTGATTCTGTTAGACTTGGTCCTTAGGGCAGGTTCACCCCTAATCTTTTTGCCTTTATTTGTGACCCTGTGTAGTGATTTTTGGGTCTTGGCGCACTTTTTCCCTGTGTCCCAGAGTGAAAGTGCGTGCGTGTAGTATGGCTGGCCTGCCCTCCCATAGGAATGCATGGGGAATGTGTGTGCCCTGGTAGTTCCTGATGTGTGGGGAGTGCAGGCTCGAGTTTAGTATGTATGAACTCGTGAGAATGAATGCTGCACAATGGTATGTGCGGCTTGTATGTGTCTAGAAGGGAAGTGCTACTTCTGGACATTGATGTATGTGTGCAGTGAGGATACTGGAGCGTGATTGGCTGGAGCTGGCTGGCATGCCAGGCTCCAGGAAGTCTGGATGGGTCTGCCCGGTGGTGAGTGTGAGATCAGCATGAGTGATGTGTGGGAGGAGTAGATCTGTGTCCTGGATGGGCTGGGTTTTCCCCACACAATGCTGGCTCCGCCCCCCTGTGGTTTGTCTAATGACCCTAGCCTCCCCAGTGAATGAAAGGGGTGGTTGGGCCATCAAGGGTACTCCCAAGCCAGCTGCAACTGGTTTCCCCCCACCCTGCACCTCCTAACAAAGGATTTCATGGTATAAAAATGGGGCTGTGTCCCCACAGAAGTTGTTCTACTTGTGGATCCTTGCCAGAGAGGGCTGTTGCTGCTGCTGGGGCCAGGAGGACCGCCACTTGGACTGTCTCCCTGCCTGGAGACCCAGTGTGCTGGCTCTGGCCCTGCCCTGCCCCTCTGCCTGCCTCCAGTCCCTGCTGGAGCTTTTGCTTTTGCTTAGAGTGCCTGGAGGCGCTCTTATTTGATTTATAGCGCTTTCCTGGTGCCCCAGCGCTCAATAGCGCTTTGCTGATATCTCTAGCGCTAGGAGCGCTTTTCTTTAGCCCCTAAGCGCTTAAGAGCGCTGTGCCTTGTCCCCGAGCGCTGGGGAGCGCTCGTTGTACAGCCGGTGCCCACCCGGCATCTGCCCGCCTGATTTCGCCGATTTGCGGCGCATCGCGAGTGCCTACCTCGCTTTATATTTTATTTAAGGCCGGTGCCACCCGGCATTGCCCCGTACTTGGATTTTGGAAATTACCACGAGGGAGCCCACTCCTCGGGTACTTAGAGCCCGCCTGCCTGCCTAGTACGAGCCGCCGCGCTGCCCGCGACGACCCGGAAGTATCTGGCCGACCGGCCAATCACAGCGCGGCCCCTCAGAGGCCGACCGGAAGTCCCGCCTCGCCGGCGAGAGAGAGGAGCAGCGCGAGGCGAGCCGGCAGTGTTCCTGCCCCCGCGATGTGCCGGTGAGTGAGGGACAGGGTTCTTTGTCTCTCCAGAGCGGCCCCGGTTGGCAGAGGGCCGCTCCAACGTGTGTGCATTTCCTGGTGGGAGCAAGAGGCTCCGGGGGCCATTTATTCATTGCGAGCCCGGCGAGGCTCATTGCCCCTAGTTGTTCTTCGAGCCCAGCGAGGCTCCCGGCCACATTGTCTTTGAGCCCACGAGGCTCTCGCCCCTATTTAGTTAGAGCCCACAGGAGGTTCTGGGGGCATTTTATTAATTTAGAGCACTGAAGCTCTACATTGCCTATTTTACTTTGCGAGCCACAGAGGCTCTAGGGGGACACAGGCAGCTAGTTGGTTGTAGCCCCGAGGCTCCCACACTGTGTCTCCCCACTTTGTTCTTGAGCCCTCCTGGCTCCAACGTTGCCTACCATATTTACAACTGTCCAGCACTTAGTGGACAGTTGCTACGTTTAGGCTTTGTGTTCTGTGCTGCCTGCGCAGACCCCCTGACACTGAGACTCAGGGCATTCAGCCCCTTTCGAGGCCAGTTGGCCTGAGGGACCTTTCTAGTGTTGTGCCATGTGCACCCTGCGCAATTTATGAGTTACTTGCTTATTTGATTTCTGCGCAAATGTTCTACCTGCATCTCTGAATGTGTTTTAATGTTTCATGTGCCCTTGTTTGTTATTACCTTTGCTAAAAGTGACCTGCTTAGGTAATTCTTTGTTCTTTTATTCCCCTTTGCTAAAAGTGACCTGCTTAGAGGAATGTTTGTTGTTACCTTTGCTAAAAGTGACCTGCTTAGGTAATTCTTTATGTTTTTATCCCCTTTGCTAAAAGTGACCTGCTTAGAGGATTGTTGGTGTCATTACCTTTGCTAAAAGTGACCTGCTTAGGTAATGCCTTGTGCTTTTATTCCCCTTTGCTAAAAGTGACCTGCTTAGAGGAATGTTGATGTTTTATTGCCTTTGCTAAATGTTACTTGCCTAGGTGATTATTTTAGGTTTCCTTCCCTTTGCTAAATGTGACTTGCTTAGGTGATAGGTTTCCTTCCATAGGTCCTGATGATAAGGTCCTAGTTCCCTGCGTGATTTCCCTACAGTGTTTAGGGTGGCGTGGGAGGTATTTTCCCTTTACCAGTAGTTACTGGTTGTATGCTACATTTTCTATTTCTGTGTTACAGTCATTATATGTTTATGTGCTAAAGTGTTATACCTACAAGTATTATTCTAACAAGTGCATACCCCTGACAGTGGTCCATGTGGCCCTGTCCTGTACATAATCCCTTGTAAATCTTGCCCGTGCCTGTTGGCACATTGTAAAGTGTGTGTGTTATCTAATGTGTTTTTATTATTATAATACAAAGGCTATTTTTGATATAACCTTGTGTGGAGTTTCCTTTGTGGTGGGCCTTTGGTTGTTGTCGCTGGGGTGCGCGCGCAAACGCTTTACACATCGCCTCTGAGATTAGCCTTGCTGCTCGCGCCACGTTACCTAGAGGGTGAGCGGGGGTTGTCTTGGTGTGTGACTCCCTTGCCCTGACTTGGAAATGGTGATCCCTGACTGACCTTGGCGCAAGCCTTGGCCAGCCAGAGGTCCCGTTTCTAACATTGGTGGCTAGCGGTGCGGATTGGACTTGCGTTTGCGTTGTACCACAGTGGCGACAGGCCACACTTCAAAACTCTGCAATTTTAGATAACCACATTTTGGGGATTATTGTTTTTTAGGGAAGTTCAGTTTTGCTTCTCCTGGAAGGTGTCATTTGTATTTTGTCCAGTACCTTGTTCCCCGCCCTGCTCCCAGAGTTTGGTACCTGTGTCGCTAGTGGTCAGGTTGAGATAATCAGGGGTGGTAGAAACTGCCTTACCGGTCCGAGGGGAGGGTGTGTGTGAATGAGTGGTGTGTTACACTGGACAGTGGAGTGCAAGTTCTCTGAGATAGGAATCTTGCTGAATTTTGTTGATTGTATACTCCTGTTTAGCTCAGACCCCCAGGTTCCCTGTGTCAAACTCTTCTTGAGAACGTCCGCCAAAATGGAGCCTGTTTTTTATCTCTGTTGTCTTTTTAGGTACAGTAGGTCAGAGCTGGTCAGATTCTGTGAAGAGGGAGGCATGGAGGTGAGTGAGTTGGATACTCAGTCCCAGCTTAGGGACAGCCTGATCCAATGGCAAAAGGGTCAGTGGGATCTTGAGCACAGTGAGAGAGATAGGGCCCGGGCCGCACGTCATGAGGATGGTGAGTCTGTGGGGAGCCCTGAAGATTCTGATGAAGAATGTGAGTTGTATGATGATGACAGTGGATGGGTATCAGCAGATAGTGAGGACCCCATAGATAGGGAGTCCCTTGCTGGGTCCAGTGTCAGCGCCCCATCCCTTTCCCTGTCCCCAGAGGAGTGGTTGGATAGGAAGGAAGAGAGGGCCTTGTTCAGGGAGAGTAGGTTATCCCCTGAGTGTAATTGTAATTGTCTGGATTCCCCAGGGAGGGTGGAGTCCAGTGGTGGCAGCTTTTTAAATATAAGTGTAGACAGTCCCACTCTCAGTTCCCCGAGTATGTTGCCTGCTTCCCCCGCAGAAGAGTTTGGGTTGAAGTTCAGGAGACTTAGGAAACAGCCTCATCAGTCTTGGGAAGACTTTGAGGACGAATGTTGTGGAGCACTGTTTGATTGGAGAGAGGCTCACGTGAACGAAAAGTCTGGCAGTTTATTTAGCATGGTTGTCACAGAGCACCTGCTCAGTTATTGTTCACCAGGGTTGCGCCAGCACCTGTTGAAGTTTGGATCGTTTATTGCATGTGAGCTTGCAGCGGAAGCAGATCGCTGGGACAGTGCGAAAGGTTCTTTTGAGTCACTAGTGAGTGATTCCAATAATAGTGGGTCAGGTGTCTTCCAGCCCAGTGTGGTGGAGGAGGGTGAGAGTAGCCCAGCTAGGTCCTTGGTTAGTGAGAAGGGTGTAGGGGCTGACTGCCTGTCTCAGTGGAGCGGGAGTGAGTGTGTGACCGAGAGTCCCCAGACGCCCGAAGCCCTGTCACAGAGCCTGGATGGTTTCTTTAGGGAACACCAGGAAGGGAACCTAGACTTGCCTGTTAGTTCACTTGAGGGAGATCTCCTAGTGTGTAGAGAACCTGGAGCATCTGTAAGCGGAGCTTCCATGGTTCTAGAGTCTGGCAGTACCGCTCCAGTGGGGAGGGTACAGGAGTCCAGTGAAAGGAGTGATTTGGGGATAGGATGTGAGTCCCCAGAAGTCGTGGAGTGCCAGGCATTGGTTCCACCAAAGGTTGTAGACCGGAGGTTGGAAGGCCAGGTTCAGGATCCGCCTGACCTGAAGGGTGGGACTACTGTAATCAGTGTCCTAACCAGTTCTTTCTCCAGAGGTACCGCCCCGGTTGGGAGGGAGCAGGACTCTGGAAGGGGGTGCAGAGGGTGGGAGAGCCCACCTCTGACCCCGGTACCACCTGAGGGGTTAAACCCTAGGTTGGGAGAATGTTGTTTAGAGGGAACCCCTCGCAGGAGGAGGAGGAACCCTAGGAGAAGAGGTAAGGGGAGGAGAGCCTTCCCTGAGACTCCTGGTCCACCTAAGGTTGTAGACCCTAGGCTGGAGAACCAGTGGCAGTCTAGCCCTGTCTTGCAGACAGGAAGAGTGGAGCATGGCTATTATGTGCCAGGGGTTACTACCCCCCACTTTGTGAGTAGGCAGGATCCAGTGGTACCTGGATGGCCTAGGGCCTGGTCCTGGCCGAGGGCAGCTGGAGAGTATCAGTGGGGTACCCCAGTTAGTCCCTACAGTAGTTTTAGAAGGAACCCTAGGGGTTCACCGTGGCGTAAAACAGGAGGGTGTCCCTGCAGTTGTGGGCCCGCGTCCTTGTTTTATCGCCCCAAGCAGGGAAGCCCATCACGGTGGTGATCGGTCTGCCCTGCGTTTTGGCTGGAAGGGGGTCGTGTTAGACTTGGGCCTTAGGGCAGGTTCACCCCTAATCTTTTTGCCTTTATTTGTGACCCTGTGTAGTGATTTTTGGGTCTTGGCGCACTTTTTCCCTGTGTCCCAGAGTGAAAGTGCGTGCGTGTAGTATGGCTGGCCTGCCCTCCCATAGGAATGCATTGGGAATGTGTGTGCCCTGGTAGTTCCTGATGTGTGGGGAGTGCAGGCTCGAGTTTAGTATGTATGAACTCGTGAGAATGAATGCTGCACAATGGTATGTGCGGCTTGTATGTGTCTAGAAGGGAAGTGCTACTTCTGGACATTGATGTATGTGTGCAGTGAGGATACTGGAGCGTGATTGGCTGGAGCTGGCTGGCATGCCAGGCTCCAGGAAGTCTGGATGGGTCTGCCCGGTGGTGAGTGTGAGATCAGCATGAGTGATGTGTGGGAGGAGTAGATCTGTGTCCTGGATGGGCTGGGTTTTCCCCACACAATGCTGGCTCCGCCCCCCTGTGGTTTGTCTAATGACCCTAGCCTCCCCAGTGAATGAAAGGGGTGGTTGGGCCATCAAGGGTACTCCCAAGCCAGCTGCAACTGGTTTCCCCCCACCCTGCACCTCCTAACAAAGGATTTCATGGTATAAAAATGGGGCTGTGTCCCCACAGAAGTTGTTCTACTTGTGGATCCTTGCCAGAGGGGGCTGTTGCTGCTGCTGGGGCCAGGAGGACCGCCACTTGGACTGTCTCCCTGCCTGGAGACCCAGTGTGCTGGCTCTGGCCCTGCCCTGCCCATCTGCCTGCCTCCAGTCCCTGCTGGAGCTTTTGCTTTTGCTTAGAGTGCCTGGAGGCGCTCTTATTTGATTTATAGCGCTTTCCTGGTGCCCCAGCGCTCAATAGCGCTTTGCTGATATCTCTAGCGCTAGGAGCGCTTTTCTTTAGCCCCTAAGCGCTTAAGAGCGCTGTGCCTTGTCCCCGAGCGCTGGGGAGCGCTCGTTGTACAGCCGGTGCCCACCCGGCATCTGCCCGCCTGATTTCGCCGATTTGCGGCGCATCGCGAGTGCCTACCTCGCTTTATATTTTATTTAAGGCCGGTGCCACCCGGCATTGCCCCGTACTTGGATTTTGGAAATTACCACGAGGGAGCCCACTCCTCGGGTACTTAGAGCCCGCCTGCCTGCCTAGTACGAGCCGCCGCGCTGCCCGCGACGACCCGGAAGTATCTGGCCGACCGGCCAATCACAGCGCGGCCCCTCAGAGGCCGACCGGAAGTCCCGCCTCGCCGGCGAGAGAGAGGAGCAGCGCGAGGCGAGCCGGCAGTGTTCCTGCCCCCGCGATGTGCCGGTGAGTGAGGGACAGGGTTCTTTGTCTCTCCAGAGCGGCCCCGGTTGGCAGAGGGCCGCTCCAACGTGTGTGCATTTCCTGGTGGGAGCAAGAGGCTCCGGGGGCCATTTATTCATTGCGAGCCCGGCGAGGCTCATTGCCCCTAGTTGTTCTTCGAGCCCAGCGAGGCTCCCGGCCACATTGTCTTTGAGCCCACGAGGCTCTCGCCCCTATTTAGTTAGAGCCCACAGGAGGTTCTGGGGGCATTTTATTAATTTAGAGCACTGAAGCTCTACATTGCCTATTTTACTTTGCGAGCCACAGAGGCTCTAGGGGGACACAGGCAGCTAGTTGGTTGTAGCCCCGAGGCTCCCACACTGTGTCTCCCCACTTTGTTCTGGAGCCCTCCTGGCTCCAACGTTGCCTACCATATTTACAACTGTCCAGCACTTAGTGGACAGTTGCTACGTTTAGGCTTTGTGTTCTGTGCTGCCTGCGCAGACCCCCTGACACTGAGACTCAGGGCATTCAGCCCCTTTCGAGGCCAGTTGGCCTGAGGGACCTTTCTAGTGTTGTGCCATGTGCACCCTGCGCAATTTATGAGTTACTTGCTTATTTGATTTCTGCGCAAATGTTCTACCTGCACCTCTGAATGTGTTTTAATGTTTCATGTGCCCTTGTTTGTTATTACCTTTGCTAAAAGTGACCTGCTTAGGTAATTCTTTGTTCTTTTATTCCCCTTTGCTAAAAGTGACCTGCTTAGAGGAATGTTTGTTGTTACCTTTGCTAAAAGTGACCTGCTTAGGTAATTCTTTATGTTTTTATCCCCTTTGCTAAAAGTGACCTGCTTAGAGGATTGTTGGTGTCATTACCTTTGCTAAAAGTGACCTGCTTAGGTAATGCCTTGTGCTTTTATTCCCCTTTGCTAAAAGTGACCTGCTTAGAGGAATGTTGATGTTTTATTGCCTTTGCTAAGTGTTACTTGCCTAGGTGATTATTTTAGGTTTCCTTCCCTTTGCTAAATGTGACTTGCTTAGGTGATAGGTTTCCTTCCATAGGTCCTGATGATAAGGTCCTAGTTCCCTGCGTGATTTCCCTACAGTGTTTAGGGTGGCGTGGGAGGTATTTTCCCTTTACCAGTAGTTACTGGTTGTATGCTACATTTTCTATTTCTGTGTTACAGTCATTATATGTTTATGTGCTAAAGTGTTATACCTACAAGTATTATTCTAACAAGTGCATACCCCTGACAGTGGTCCATGTGGCCCTGTCCTGTACATAATCCCTTGTAAATCTTGCCCGTGCCTGTTGGCACATTGTAAAGTGTGTGTGTTATCTAATGTGTTTTTATTATTATAATACAAAGGCTATTTTTGATATAACCTTGTGTGGAGTTTCCTTTGTGGTGGGCCTTTGGTTGTTGTCGCTGGGGTGCGCGCGCAAACGCTTTACACATCGCCTCTGAGATTAGCCTTGCTGCTCGCGCCACGTTACCTAGAGGGTGAGCGGGGGTTGTCTTGGTGTGTGACTCCCTTGCCCTGACTTGGAAATGGTGATCCCTGACTGACCTTGGCGCAAGCCTTGGCCAGCCAGAGGTCCCGTTTCTAACAGATTCCATCAAGAAGGCATTCAGATGTCACACATTTGCCATAAATTCAGAATGTTAGCACTCTAGCTGCTCATTAGATCACTGTAGTAAAGCTACTGCTCACCAGGTAAGTCTGCTGCTGGTATTCAAAGTGCATGTTTCAGTCTTCGTGTCAGAATTTTTTTAATGAAATAGAGGAGGATTTGAGAAATCACTCAACACGTGCCTTAATTTTTCTTTCTGCAGAACTAATCATAATTTCTATGGCAAAATGAACACCCTCATTTTGTTCCTTTGCAAATTAAATGTTGTAAGTGTTACCACTTTATTCCAACCAAGATGGCTTCAGGTGTGCCATACTTTTGTCATAAGTAAGACTGTTAGCGTCTAGTTGTTCTTTAGAACACTCTGGGACTTTCTGTCATTGGGCTATACGTGGGCTACATCTCGGTGATATGTGTGCTACAAGTGGGCTGTTTTGTCTCTGGTGGGCATCTTGGGAGACTTATTTGTTTTCTGATTTACTACAGCCTCCTCAGTAGGAAATACTTTCAGTTTTTTACTTTGATTCTATCAAGAAGGCAATCAAATGTGTCACACATTTGCCATAAATTCTGAATGTTAGCACTCTAGTTGCTCATTAGATCACTGTAGTAAAGCTACTTCTCACCAGGGAAGTCTTCTGTTGGTATTGAAAGTGCATGTTTCAGTCTGCATGCCAGAATTGTTTTTAATGAAATAGAAGAGGATTTGAGAAGTCACTCAAAATGTGCCCTCATTTTTCTTTCTTTTTTTTAATTTTTTTATTTTTTTTTATTGATACACGACAAAAACAGATCAAATAATTCATATTGAGATATACATATATAACAAGATACACTTAATAAAATAAAAGGGCATATAGCAGAAATCGAAAAGCTGAATAGTATGCCATTAAGCGAAGGAACACATACATATACACTTGAAAAAAAAAAGAAATATGACATTTTCTTTTTATCTTTACCACCCGTCATACCTCATAGAACTCTGAGAATGTCCCCCATATTTTCAGTCCTAATTTCTTTCTCCGCCTGGACGTGAAGATCGAAAAAAGACTCGACTCTAACTTATAAAGTTTATACAATCGTGCTTGCCACTGTTGGAATATGGGCGGCTTTTTTTGGAGCCAGTCTGTAGCAATACAAAGCCGAGCCACAGTCATTGTGAAAAAAATAAAATATCGAAAGCGATGCAATTCATTGGTTCTACAGTCTTTAGGGATCTTCCCTAACATCAGCATAGAGGGGGTGATCTTTAAATTAACCCTAAAAATTAAAGACAAAAAATTTTCAATATCCTGAATGAATCTTCCTAATGAGGGGCAAGAAAAAAAAATATGTACACTGTCAGCATTATCAGCTTGGCAACGAAAGCATTTACCATCAAAGCCCCTTCTCCATTTTACCATTCGAGCGGGTGTATAATACAAATCAAATAAACTTTTAAAAAATTGAGCTTTCAGATTTGCAGACATCAAGACCTCTTTAGAGAGTAAAATCAAGTCCTCAACAACAATCTCATTATCTCCCAATAATAATGCCCACTTTGCCTGAATTTTCTCCAGATCGTCAGGCTTCACGAGAATAAACATTTGATAAAGAGTACCAATTTTAACTTGTTGTGCAACTCCCTCAACAAAATTAATCTTTTTTAAGCATAATTTATGTCTTATAAAGTAATCCCGTATTTGTAAGAATTTAAAAAAATAACTTCTAGATAGATCAAACTCTTCAGACATTTCAGTAAATGATTTGCATTTGCCTTCATTTGAAAAAAAATCCCCCAAACATGTCACCCCTTTTTTTTGCCAGTTCCTGGCAGATCCATCCGAAAATATAAGAGGTAAAAATCTAGCAGAAAAATAAGGGGTATAGTATGATAGTTTCCCTATATCACCAGTACGGGCCACCCATTTCCAAATTTTATAAGCACTCATAAGCACCTTGAATCGGGTCCTCTTGTAATAATTACCATCAATTTCATTAAAACAAATTTGTCTAGCATGTGTTCCTATCAGAATCTCAAATATAGAAGGATGATTATGTACATACTCTACAGAGTCTCTTATTAACAAAATTTTCATTTTTAACAAAAAACATACTATATAATATAAGAAAAAATCGGGTACCCCTAATCTGCCCCTTTCCACGGGCAAAGTGAGATGCTGCATCGCCCTCCTGGGTTTACCAGGACTCCAAATAAATTTCCCACAGAGTGACTGTAGAGCCTGCAATTTAGATTTTGGAAACTCTAAGGGAATGGACCGAAACAAATAAATAATTTTGGGGAGGACATTCATTTTTATGATATTAGTCCTACCTATGATGGTAAGGTATAGCCGGTCCCATTTCTCGAGAGAGCTCTTGATTTTCTGAAAAACATTACTCCAATTTACGTTGACCAATTCATCCATGTCTGATTTAATCCGGATCCCTAAATAGGTAACCTCTCCTACCACCCTCTCATCTTCCCAGGTTATGGCATCTGAACAAAGAATCTGAGTTTTAGCAGCATTAAGTTTATACCCAGTTGTCATCCCGAAGTCTTTAGCCAACCTCTCAATCTCTGGGCTGGCGGTTTCAGGTGTATCTGTTACTACAGCAATGTCATCCGCATATGCGAATACTGAAAAAGAAAAATCAGAAATACGAAAGGGAGGAATTAAAGGACTTCGACTTAATAATTCAATAAAAGGGTTAATGTATAATGAAAACAATAACGGGGAACAGGGGCACCCTTGACGTGTCCCTCTGGTGATACACAGTGAATCAGAGAGCCCTCCCGCCGCAGAAATTTTTGCAGTAGGATTAAGATAAAGTGTTTTTATGGCTTTAATGTATTTTTGTCCAAAACCCATTTTATTCATTAAGGTCCATAAATACTCCCATGACACTCGATCAAACGCTTTTTCCGCGTCTAGTAGAAAAAGCGCTAATTTCCGTTTGTTCACCGCAGCCAGATCGAACAACGTGATAACTTTGTTAATGTGGTCAACAGTACTTCTTTTAGGAATAAACCCATGTTGATATCTGGAAACTAATAATGCCACAACCCCGGATAACCTATTGGCTAAAATCTTTGAATAAATCTTGTTGTCCACATTTAACAATGAAATGGGTCTCTATGATCCTACGGAATCAGTAGGCTTTTCTTTTTTACAGAACACAACTATCGTTGCTTCAGACCATGTAGCAGGGGGACTACCATCCTGGGCGGCTAGTATTACCTGATATAAATCATCCTTTAAGATGTGAAAGAAACATTTATACACCTCGGCAGGCATTCTGTCTGGCCCCGCAGCTTTGCCAACTGCAAGCCCGTTCACTGCATTCTCTACTTCTGTCATAGTTATAGGTAGATCTAATTCCCCAGCTACTTCAGAGTCTAATGTTTTCAACTCTATCAGCATTCTATCGTACCATTGCTCATCCCTATGTACACCACCCTCCCTGGCATAAAGATTAGCATAAAAAGTTTTAAATATCTCTAAGATACGTTCTGGGTCAGAATGAGAGTCTCCCCGGGAATCCTTCATTGAATTTATATTTTGGGCGGACTGCTTCATTCGAATCCTAGTAGCCAAGATTTTACCAATTCTCTCACCGAATTCATAACTCGTCAATCTATAGGATAAAAATTTCCTGGCGATTTCCTTATCCCAGAATCCCAAAATGTTTGTCCTAGCCTTAATTACATCATTTTCCTCTTTGAATAACCCTGTATCGCCCAGTGCCACCTTTCTGGTTAAATGAGTCTCGGCTTTAATTAAGAGTTCATATAAATTATCCAGTTCCTTCCTTGAATTCTTGCGTTGCCTGGCTACAAAGCTTATACATTCTCCCCTGAACCCTGCTTTAAATGTATCCCATACTACGGGAGTGCTAGCAGTACCACGATTTTCATCAAAAAAAATTTGAATCCAGCGTTGTATATGTTCGATGAATTCTGAGTTTAACCCTAACTTCCTATCATATGAAAAGCTGGCTTGTATCCTTCGTTTAACTAAGTGATGGATATCAACCACAATAGGAGAGTTATCCGAAGATACCCTAGGATAAATTTTAATGTTGGTACCTTCTAATAAATTTCGGGGTACAAAAAAATAATCTAATCTCACAAGCTTTTTATGAGGATGAGAGTAGAAAGTAAATCCACTATCCCTCTCTCGGAGCATACCCCAGGTATCCACCAATGCATGATCTTGTAAAAGATTCACAAGTGCCTTATACACCCGAGGCTTACGGCCCGTATAAATTGCCTGCATATCCCTTAGAGCACCATTATTCAAATTTATGTTAATATCGCCACAAATCACTATGGGATGTTGAAAGTTGACTAATTCCATATTGATCTCTACTAATGGATCAGGGTCGTCTAGATTAGCCCCATATACCGAGACTAATGTAAGTTGACTCTTACCAGTTTTTAATTCCACAATGACCCATCGACCCTTTTTATCTTCTAATTTGCGACCTACTGTTATTGAATTGTCTTTGGTTAATATAGCCACCCCACGTATCATACTAGATTGTTTCGAAGCAGATGCCAACACAAACCCTAAGTCTTTTAGAATCGACCTTTTAGCCCATGGAATATGCGTTTCTTGTATACAAACGACATCAGGTTGTATGTATTTTAACTCCGCAGCCACCTTGTGTCTTTTTATTAAATTATTTAAACCAGCTACATTCAAAGAACATATTGTCAGAGTATTTCCCGCCATTTCAAATCAAAATCAAACTCAAAAGGCAAATCATAGATCCCCATTTTGCCAATGCTGGCTCATGAAAATAAGCATAATATCCAGAATTCATCCTTTCATGAGAAACAAAATACTCTTCAATGTAATGCCCTTTTTCCTTTTTAGTCGTATCTTTTCCATGTATTTCCACCATGTCTTTGTCGTGGTCAATTTTTTTTACCCCTTTTTTTTCACCCCCGTGCCCCAATACCGGCCAAAAAACCCATCCACCCACAGAACCCCCCTGTCCCCCCCTGTGCCCCACCCTTCATAGAGGCTTTAGGACTTATGGTCCTTCGATGAAGTTTGCCGCTCCTCCCTACCGCCCCCCACAGAGTTGCTGGACTACATATTTAACAACCCCTTACATCCATCACTAAAGGTGAGAAGTTACAACTTGATATGTCAAATTAGAATGTATAAACAAACCCCCGGATTTATAGAGACAACAAAAATTCTCTAGCAGCAGTTTCAGTGATAAAAAATCTGGTGCTTTCTTTGTGAATAACCTTGAGCTTTGCAGGAAACATTAAAAAAGCCTGCGCACCTTTACCTTGAAACTGTGTAATAAGCTGTCGAAAATGCCATCTTAGCTCTACAGACTGCTTACACAAATCCGGTCTAACAAAGAATTCACAACCAAGACCCTTACATTTTTTATCTGGGCGAGCTTTTATGAATATCTCCTCCCTTGCTTGAAAACTATTGAAGGCAACTAATATTGCCCGAGGTTTTTTATCCCTCAAATTAGGCCTAAATGGAAATCGGTGGGCCCTCTCCACCTCTCGATCCCAGTCCCATCTCCCAGACTCTGGCATAGCCGCCTTCAAAAGAGACACTATAAAGCCACGTGCATCTGACCCCTCCTTTCCCTCCTCAATTTGCAGAAACCTCAGATTGTTCCTAAGCGATCTGTTTTCAATGTCAGTAAGCTTCCAAGTGACATCTTGCTTCGTCGCCATATGTAGATCAATATTTTTTCGCTGCTGAGCCACCTCATCTTCTAATGAAGATATGCGTGCTTCCGCCTCAGTTGCTCTTGCGACGAATTCAGTATGAGACTTGACTAATCTCCTGACAGAGCTCTGAAGCTTCTTGCATGAATTCTGTACCTTAATGCTGTCCTCACGGTTTTCTTGTCTATGCTGCATCATAGTCTGATAAATTAAATCTAGTGAGATATCCTCTGTATCCTCAGTGACCAAGCCCGTATTAGTATGCCCAGTGTTGCTGATAATGATAGTACCATCTTGTTCGCGCTCTTTGTCGATCATATCCAATCTAAGTCTACGAACAGTGCTTTGATCGGCATATTCTCTCTCTATATTTTCCTCTGGACTGCTATGAGCACTATGACCACTTTCGTCCTCTAAATCACCATCTTCCATACTCATCCTTGTGGCATATAGCTCTACCAGGCTTTCCGAGGAGGACATAGAGTGATCTGACAATGAAAAAAAGTCTGCTGAGTCAGTATCCCCTGCAGATGGAGCACCCTTATCAAAGTTTGCCGCTCTTAGGTTCTGCTTCTCCTGCTCCTTCTGAAGAGAAGCAGAGAGAGAATTCACATCAATACAGCCTGTAACCGTTTGCATGGTCAAATCTTCTGAAACCCTGAGTGTGCTCCTATTAACACTTTTATTCAGTGTGCTCAGCTTATCTTGCTCCTTATCCGATGTAATTGTTTCAGAGCCGAGGTTTAAGCTGGGTATCAGCAAGATTTCCGGAGCACTCCCTTGATCGTTAGTGGATCTCTGCTCGTCTACCGCAACCCCCTGCGCCTCTACCTCTACCGCTTCAGCCGGTAGTTGCTTTTTCCTTAGAGTCAGAATTTCCACTTCCTTGCTTTTCACGGAGGTGAACATGCCAGGAATCTTTCTGCGAACAACAGCCCCCCCCCTCTCTCCCTGTTGTATTCTCCACTGAGCTTGCTAACAGTGTTCTGTCCGTACTCACTGTGGGAGGAGGGGGGGTCGAATCTCCAGCAGGCACCACTGGTCCTTTACTCGGCGCAGTCTCGGCACGGTCGCTCAGCTCAGTGCCAGCTCCCTGGCCTCGCGCTCTCCTCCCCTTCGGCCGCATGCCTTTACACGTTGTGTCCGGTGCAGCGTTTGTGCTCTGCACTCTGTTCTCCTCGCTGCTCGCCACACTGTCCGCCTCAATTCTGCCGTGCTTCTGCGAGTGAGGGCGGGTCTTCCACCAGGTGAGCGGTGTTAGCCGATCAGCGAGCAACTGCCAGAGCGGCGTATAACGTGTCCCAAACAAGTGCGGATGCCGACGCCGGATCCAAAACCAAGTCGATCCCAGCCAGGTCATGAGAGTTTTCAGGCAGTATATCAAGAATATTTTTATTATTCAAGAGTCCCGTTTCTTTAACGCTTTAGCTTTGGGTCCACCGTTTATTTTGCACTTTTCTGCTCAGCTTCTCACCATTTGAGAAAGTCCGCTCTATGGGGTCCGGCAAGAGCTGCAAACTATGCGTCCGAGTCGGACGCCATCTTGCCTCATTTTTCTTTCTGCAGCACTAATCATACTTTCTATGGCAAAATGAACCCCCTCATTTTGTTCCTTTTTAAATTAAATGTTTTAAGAGTTACCACTTTATTCCAATTAAGATGGCTTCAGGTGTGCTATACGTTTGTCATAAGTAATGCTGTTAGCACTCTAGTTGTTGTTTAGAACACTCTGGGAAGCTGCAGTAGAACACAAAGGAATCAACTGGCAGTCTCTGCCCTAGTTGGATGTACATGTTTTACTGAGAATGTCGGACATCATTCTCACATGATTGAGAAAGATGATGTGAATTTACAGAAAATATGCTCTCAGTTTAGCTTATAGATCACCTTCCAAACCTCTGTGGAAAAAGCATGATAAAATAGTTTTCTCTCAAACATGATTCATCATATCCCAGCAGAAGGCGTTTTCACATGGTAAAATCACCTTAGAACACACCACAATTCCTAAAATGAGTATGGTACCATCAACAAATGATTTGTAATGTAACTAAAGTCTTAAAACCTTTTATTAACTGCAATGCTTTTTAATGAGGTGCTATCATGTATATTGGTCCCAAGATGGCTGCCAACACTTCTTGGATGAAGTGCTGACAGCCAATCAGACCTCACAATGAAATGTGTGGTTAGGCTCCACCCAGATATATATATATATATTTTTCCTTTAATATCTAAAAAACTACTGAACGGATTTACACCATTTAACAAAAAGGCACGAGTCTAAACCTAGGACTACCTCTTTGCAAAATTTTCTGTAATTCCGTTCAGCAGTTGGGGCTGAAGCTGCAACTAAAGGTTCCTATGGAATATTGCATGGGGAAAACAAATTTTGGGACCCTCCTTTTTTCTCGGCCCCGGCTTGACGAATCACCCTGAGACTTGCAGGATAGAAGTGGACCAGAGCGCCCCACGAGTTATGAAAATTTCGGGAAGATTCGTCAACCGGCATCAAAGTTATTGGGAATAGAATGTTGCTGATTTCCTATGGAAAATCGGTCCTAACTATAACTACCTACTGGCGACCGCCAGTAGGTAATGTATATATATATATATTCACTGAAAAAAACATAGGTTATAAACCATATATAGTTAGGAATTAGCATTTAAAAAAACCTTATTTTACTCACACAAAACCATTGAAATTCCATATATAGTTAGTTGCACTAACTATATATCGCGCACCCGCAATCCACTGCTGATCATGTCACATATTACATCATTCATGACATGGTCAGTGACATCACTGATGACATCACTGATGACATCTCAAATGACATCACTGATGAGATCACTGATGACGTCATCCAGTGACTGTGTGTTTCTGTAAAGTTTAAATATGTTTTACATATTGAAGAATGAGTAGATGTATAAGTGTCTGGACGAAGGATTTAGTAGGTGCATGACTGAATGTATGAGTGAGTGATTAAATGTGTCTCACTGAGTGCATGGGTTAGTGACTAAACTGTCTTAATTTGTGCATCATTATGTCTGTTGTTCTGTAAACTGCTGCATGTGTTGATCATTAGCTATACGAGAGGCTATATGTGTTATTAATTGGTTGCCCAAGTATTTCTATGGCAGATTGAGTTTGTGTGGGGGTGGCTGGAAGGTGTGTGACTCTATGCATAGATGTGTGAGCAGTTTATTCACTAGGTGTATGAGTTCAAGAGTGCATGTGGAAACAGCTACATGGGCAGTTGACTGTGTGCATGAGTGTATTGATGAGTGAATGGATATCTCAATGCTACATGTCATAGTAAGTACATATGTAAAACACAGTACATGTGAGAGTTGGCATATATAAATAACTGTGCATGAGAGCCACTGAATGAGTGAGTGGTTGTATCGATCATTGTGAACTTGTATCAGGGATTGTATAAGAGAGTAAATATGTGTTAGTATATGTTTCAATAAGTAAGGTGTGTTTAACTGTATAGTTGAAGAAATGGAGGTGAGATTGTTTCTTTGCATGACTGACTGGGTGTGTGAGTAACTCCATGGATGAGTGGCAGTGTGTGAGTGTCTGTATACACTGAGTGTATCTAAGGTTATATTAGAGTCTGAAGAGGTTTATCGTATTAGCACAAGAATGATGTCAAATGAGATGTCATCAGTGATGTCATCAGTGATGTCATTTGAGATGTCATCAGTGATGTCATCAGTGATGTCACTGACCATGTCATGAATGATGTAATATGTGACATGATCAGCAGTGGATTGCGGGTGCGCGATATATAGTTAGTGCAACTAACTATATATGGAATTTCAATGGTTTTGTGTGAGTAAAATAAGGTTTTTTAAATGCTAATTCCTAACTATATATGGTTTATAACCTATGGTTTTTTCAGTGAATTTTCAAGGTTTTGTAAATGCTAATTCCTAACTATATATGGTCTATAACCTATGGTTTTTTCAGTGAATTTCAATGGTTTTTTAATAGCAAATATCATAAGCTGTCGAATGTCAAGTACGTGGTAAGTGAAAACATTTTCGTGTTTATGCACACTGATCTGCTTTGAATGGTGCCCCCCCCCCTCATTTCTATTAGGAGTACTCTCTCTTTGCAGATAGTGAAAGGTAGTTAACGCAGGCCTTTGCCCCCGTTGTAATCCGTCGTGCCTGCTTCTCTCTCCATTTGATTGATTGTTATCCAAGTATTTACTGTTTTAGAATTAGTTCTCTTTGGTTCATTCTCTATTTACAAACAAACACAGAGTCGCAATACTCTGTTTAGTCTTTGCAGATAACGAAAAATCGTGTAAAAAAAAAGAAAAGGAATCGAGCAAAATCAGTAGGCCACTAATGGGATCTCTTTTTGACCTCGCTAAAATAGAAACATTAGGAACAACCCCTCATGACAAATACAAAACTAGTGAGATGAACTGAACTCCACACAATGATGGCTGCAAAACAGCTCGGCTCCGCCACCCACCCCGCCCAAAATAACGATAAAGAGCGGCTGCCATGATTGGTTGCGGAATGGCCACAACGGAGCTACGAAATGGTGGTGCTCTCATGCTAACCCCAGCTTCAGTCTGAAACATCCAGAAACACTGTAGACTACCAATTCGATCAGTTCCGGTAGCGCCCCAATGTAACCCGGTAGAGAAGAACTAGCCCTCCCCTCTTTGACTGATGGTTCTTGTTGCCTGCCCCTTCTGTTGTCATTTAACAGAACTATTTAGCCTGCTGAAAGGGGTTGTGTTTCGACCGCTGGTTGGTGGAGACATTTTGACTATATTCTGGACCTGCGTTGTCGCGTAATGCGTCATATGACGCGCCGCGTTAGCGCATCCGGAAGTCATCCGGGGCGCGCAGCGCGTAACGTAAGCATAACAAGTCATGTGACTTGTTAATAAAACTTTTCATTGGTTCATTTTACTTTTCTTATTCTAATGATGAAAGCCTTGGTCATATCACCTAAAAATTACGCTTTTAATTACTTCCGAACATTATTTTTTCTTAAATATATGTTATAATGTTCCAGGCTAATGTACTTTCCCGGAAATTTTACAACTGTCCTGCAAGTAAAATATATTCTTTTTTCGAGAAAAAGAGCGTTTCTTCGTCCCATGACGGAGCCGTTGAGCAAAAGAGGGTCGACCTGCTGTCTTAGTCGCCGATACGCCTGAATATGAGATTCTTATCGATCACTTTATGTTGCAGGAATAGAAAACACAACAGCCCTTGACCATTTATCTTTACTGCGTTCCTTCGTATTATACCTTTTACCCTTCATGTAATTGGTCTGCTTTATTTCACTTGCCTTTTAATGATTCTAAAACAGTGACTATTATTAAAAACTTTACCAATATATATACTACTACCATGTTTTCTTTTAAAAACCTTTATTGTGAAAATTTCATTATACAAATATGAGCCTATAACCACGTGGGCCTGCCACGGAGCAAACTGTAATCGTATATGATGAATAGACATTTACACTGTAGAGGAACGTAACGGGCGGGCCATTAGGTTGCAAGAACTAAGGTGTCTAACAGTTACGGAATCGGTGGACGTACATTTTATAATTAAAATACGACAGGGCCAGTTACAATAAAAATATCTAGATATACATTTGCGGGCAAGTACCATGGGTGACGTTAATTTGAACTTTCAACAGTACAGTAATCAATAACACATCAGAACTTAATATCAATAGGGATGTCGAAATATTCAATCAATTCTCGTCCCCGCCCGCCATGTGCTTCAAAACTGCATACGTATCTCGTGATTTCAAGGTTCTGCAACCAGTACACAACAAGGAGTTACGAGTCCCATTTATTCCGGCGCCATTTTGGGCGAGGACGGGCAGGTCCAGGATATAGTCAAAATGTCTCTACCAACCATCGACTATGATCATGTTCATATGCTGTATTTATTAGAGTAACACTCATCTGTCCACATGAAATTAATTTGCCACAATCTAAACATGTCATTTTAATCTTTCCAAAGTTCTTCTAAATATTTGGGACCGTTTCCCTTGCCTCTGAAGCTCTCAGTGCCACTTCTTTGATGAATGTACTAGCAGGTCAGGGGTTCTCCTCCAAATCTCTCTTTTATGCAGCACTATAATTAATTGGTGCCACCTCTCCATATGACGATGCATGGTATAGTTACCACAACTATATTTTTTTTCGGTTCCTCTGGAGAGTTCATCGTGGCAGATGAAGCGTGTAACGTACCGGGCATTTACCTTTTTTTGCATGTACAGGAAAGGAAAAAAAAATCGAGCGTCCAAGTTCTAAGGTGTCCCAGGGCCATTTTAGTGGACCAGGCCCAAATCCAAAGAACAGGCCGCCATTTTGAGAGTCCTCTTGCAGCCGCCTGTCGCTGTAGCATCAAGAGCAGCCGAAACTCAGCTGAATGGCAACTGAAACGGTAAATGGGCGCCCCACTACATTTCAGCATTGTAGGATGACCACACCAGTACAGCAACTTGCTAGACATCACCTCGGTGCCATCCGGATCTCGGCGCCCCACTGCAGATGAAGTGCCTCTCAACTATGAAACCACCACGGTGACATCCGGATCTTGGCGCGTTGTGCTGCCTTCGGCCTATTCGCACATCGGTCCGCTACTGACGCCATCTCACAGGCTAATGGGGTGACCCACGCCGAGTTTCAGCATTGTAGGATGACCACACCAACTTGCTAGACATCACCTCGGTGCCATCCGAATCTTGGCATCTCAACGCCTAGTGGTATCTTCCATACAGAAAATATTGTTACGCTGCCTTTGGCCCCATTCGCACATCAGTCCGCAGCTTAGACATCACCTCGGTGCCATCCGGATCTTGGCATCTCAGCGCCTTGTGGTGTCAGTCAGAAAATATTGTTGCGCTGCCTTTGGCCCCATTCGCACATCAGTCCGCTACTGACACCATCTCACAGGCCAATAGGGCGCCCCACGCCGACTTTTACCATTGTACGATGGCCACACCAGTGGCACAACTTGCTAGACATCACCTCGGTGCCATCCGGATCTTGGCATCTCAGCGCCTTGTGGTGTCTTCAAATCAGAAAATATTGTTGCGCTGCCTTTGGCCCCATTCGCACATCGGTCCGCTACTGACGCCATCTCACAGGCCAACGGGGCGCCCCACGCCGACTTTCAACATTGTAGGATGGCCACAGAAGTGCGACAACTTGCTACACACCACCTCGGTGCCATCCGGATCTTGGCGCGTTGTGCTGCCTTCGGCCTATTCGCACATCGGTCCGCTACTGACGCAAACTCACAGGCCAACGGGGCGCCCCACGCCGACTTTCAGCATTGTAGGATGGCCACACCAGTGCGGCAACTTGCTACACACCACCTCGGTGCCATCCGGATCTTGGATTCTCAGCGCCTAGTGGTGTCTTCTATTCCGAAAATATTGTTGCGCTGCCTTCGGCCCCATTCACACATCGGTCCACTACTGACGCCATCTCACAGTCCAACGGGGCGCCCCACGCCGACTTTCAGCATGGTAGGATGGCCACACCAGTGCGGCAACTTACTAGACACCACCTCGGTGCCATCCGGATCTTGGCGCGTTGTGCTGCCTTCGGCCTATTCGCACATCGGTCCGCTACTGACGCAAACTCACAGGCCAACGGGGCGCCCCACGCCGACTTTCAGCATTGTTGGATGGCCACACCAGTGCGGCAACTTACTAGACACCACCTCGGTGCCATCCGGATCTTGGCGCGTTGTGCTGCCTTCGGCCTATTCGCACATCGGTCCGCTACTGACGCAAACTCACAGGCCAACGGGGCGCCCCACGCCGACTTTCAGCATTGTAGGATGGCCACACCAGTGCTGCAACTTGCTGGACACCACCTCGGTGCCATCCGGATCTTGGCGCGTTGTGTTGCCTTCGGCCTATTCGCACATCGGTCCGCTACTGACGCCGCCTCACGTGCCAACGTATTTTCTCCGCATTTTACACCCTATGCCGCATAACAGGTCATGTGACTTGTTTATAAAACTTTTCATTGGTTCATTTTACTTTTGGTTTCCTAATGATGGAAGGCTTGATCATGTGACCTAAAAACAACACTTTTCATTGGATGAAAACTTTTTTTTTTCCCAAACGATGAAAGCCCCACCTTGTTTCTGGATGTTTCAGACTGAAGCTGGCGTCAGCATGAGAGCACCACCATCTCGTAGCTCAGTCGTGGTCATTCCGCGAGCAATCATGGCAGCCGCTCCCCACCAGAAGCCTGCAGGAGTCGGAGCCCCCAAAACTTTTGATGAATTCTCAAGGCGGAGGGGACGCTTTCGAGAATGGGGTCCAAGACCTACCAGACAAGCGTCCGATTTCCAAGGTGTCCCAGGGCCATTTCAGTGGACCAGGCCCAAAAAGGAAACAGCCTGCCGCCATTTTGAGAGTCCTGTGACAGCCGCCTATCGCTGCACCGCAAGAGTGGGCGCAACTCAGCTGAATTGCGGCTTTTGACACAGTGGACCAAAAACGGACGGAATGGCAACTGAAACCGTAAAGGGGCGCCCCACTACAACAGATGACACTCCACCTGGAGAGGCCCGTTCACGCCGCCTCCCCCGGGGCGCCCCACGCCGTTATTCGGAGCAGCATTGTAGGATACCAAAACCAGTGCGGCAACTTACTGGACATCACCTTGGTGCCATCGTTCTGCTGCCTTGGAACTATTCGCGCAACAGTTTGCTACTGATGACCCACCCCCCGCGACACCCCATGCCGTTATTTGCTGGGTGGCAACTTACTAGACATCACTTTCGTGTCATCTAGATTTCAGCGCGTTCTGCTGCCTTGGAACTATTCGCACAACAGTTTGCTACTGATGACCCACCCCCCGCGACGCCCCACGCCGGAAATCTGGACGTTGTGCTGCGTTGGGACTATTCGCACAGCCGACCGCTACTTCGTTGTTTTTCCCTAAAAATGTTTATATGTTATTACTATTTTTGTTTTCTTGTATATATTTATAAATTATTAAAGTTTTATAATCTTACTACTTTGTCGGAGTGCTATATATTTTTAATGTGACACATAATTGTAAAAACTTTGATGTACAAAGAGTCATCCCTGGAATCTTCCGCTTCAGGCTCGGTCCCCTCCCCAATCACAATACAGGATGGTTTTCAGATAATAGCAACGCTTCTGCTGTGACGGATCTCATCGAGTGTGGGCCTTGATCTACTATAACTCCTTTGAAGAGGGGTGATTCTTTACAGCTGTGGCCATAAACTACATCTGCAGGGCTAGCTGATACCCTAGGACCAGCCTGGACAATCGGACACAGAGGAAAAGGAGTGTCAGAGGGTGCGGTAGTGAATAGGGCGAAAGGGAGGTGTCGGGCGGGCACAGGGTGTGATTCTCAGGGAAGAGCAGTGCAGATGGGGGGAGGTTTATTACCCATGCATAAGACAGAGAGCGGGGGTGACCACTGCCTGGGGGAGATGCTTGCGAGGGTGGGGAGCCATGCTAAGGATCGACAGCGTGCACAGAGTGGGTCTGGTCAAGGCATCTAAAATGGCTGCCGTGCACGACAAAAGTGTGGCATTTGAAAAAAGACAAGATGGCGCAGACAATGTTTTTCAACACTTCCTGATTTCCTTCGAATCGAACGTTAACAGACGTTGGGGCATATTACCAAAGTTAAGCGATATTTATCCCTAACGATGCTTAGCAACGATTTTTTTACCGTCAGAAATTATCGCAGATAAACCTTGCTATTATCAAGGTTTATCGGAAATACGATAAAAAACGACCGCAATGCATTAATATCGCTGAAAACTCAGCGATATTCATGCATTACCGAGCTAATGCTCTTAGCCATGTTATCCACCTCCCATTGGATAACATGGCTAAGAACTGCTCAGGGCAGGTGGTAGCTTTTGGAGATATTCGCGCTTATCTCGAATATTTCCAAAAGTTGATAATAGGAGATAGCGATGTTAGCGACTGTTTCCAGTCGCTAACATCTTGGCATGCCCACTTTGCATGTCATTAGTGATAAATATCACTCACATGCAAAGTGGGGCCCAAGATGGTCGCTATATTCTACTAGCCGTCGCTAACTGGTGTTAGCAACAGCTAGGTAATACACATATAATTTTATCTCCGCGAAGCGGAGCGCTGTTACAGATATATATCTTGTTTCTGAACGTTAATTTCTCAAAATGCACTGAAGCACATATATTGAGACCTAGCAAAGGCACATCGGGCTACCAGTCCCTACAATTTTGCCAAGTTTCGTGCAAATCCATTCAGCTGTTTGATCCTACCGAGAGACAAGATGGCGGCCGCTACGGACTGTTTGGAATGTTTACAGACACCGGAGAGCCAATCAGCTTCGCTTCGCAAAGCTCCGTAACGCGAAAAGTACGCGAAGCGGTGCGCTGTTACAGATATATATCTTTTTTTGAACGTTAATTTCTCAAAATCCACTGGAGCACATATATTGAGATCTAGCAAAGGCACATCGGGCTACCAGTCCCTACAATTTTGCCAAGTTTCGTGCAAATCCATTCAGCTGTTCGATTATTATTATTTTTATTTTTTTTTGCCCCGCGGGGCCCTTTTAAAACCTCCACATCAAACCTAGGGGGTGAGCGACAATGTACTATGCCACCTTATGGTCATTTGCCCCTTCGCTTTGGCCTCCTCTTGTCTCTCGATCCTACCGAGAGACAAGATGGCGGCCGCTACGGACTGTTTGGAATGTTGACAGACGCCGGAGAACCAATCAGCTTCGCTTCACAAAGCTCCGTTGCGCGTAAAGTACGCGTCCTGGGACGCTGCCAGGTCCGCTGTTACAGATATATATCTTTTTTTAAACGTTAATTTCTCAAAATCCACTGGAGCACATATATTGAGACCTACAAAAGGCACATCGGGCTACCAGTCCCTACAATTTTGCCAAGTTTCGTGCAAATCCATTCAGCCGTTCGGGCTAAAAGTGAGGCCAACCGCCCTATGGAAAACTCAATGTTAAAAACACGTTTTGGGACCCCCCTTTTTTCTCGGCCCCCCCTTGACGAACCCCCCCCAAATTTTCAAGGGCTGCTCAGAAACAAAATGTGCCATTTTCCTGAAAATTTCAGCCAATTCCGTCCACAAACGCCAAAGTTATTAGACATAGAATTTTCAAAAATCCCATAGAGAAAAAATCCTAACTATATATACCTACTGGCGACCGCCAGTAGGTAATACATATATATATATATATATATATATATATTCACTGAAAAAACCATAGGTTATAGACCATATATAGTTAGGAATTAGCATTTAGAAAACCTTATTTTACTCACACAAAACCATTGAAATTCCATATATAGTTAGTTGCACTAACTATATATCGCGCACCCGCAATCCACTGCTGATGATGTCACATATTACATCATTCATGACATGGTCAGTGACATCACTGATGACATCACTGATGACATCTCAAATGACATCACTGATGACATCATCTAGTGTCTGTGTGTTTTTGTAAAGTTTAAATACGTTTTACATATTGAAGAATGACTGGATGTATGGAAGACTGAGTGTGTGTGTGGCTGGCTGGGAGGTGTGTGACTCTGTGCATATCAATGTGTACTTGTATCAGTGATTGTATAAGAGAGTAAGTATGTGTTAGTATATGTGTGAAAAGTATGGTGTTCTGTGTTTAACTATAGATGAGGAAATCGAAGTGTGATTGATTCTTCACAGGACTGACTAGGTGTATGAGTGCATATGATAGTGTTCTAATAATAACTGACTGTATGTATGAGTAATTGTATGGGTGAATGAGTGAATGTGTGTGTAGACGTACGAATCAGTGAGTGCGTATGTAGTAACTGGTATTGGTGTGTCATGATGTCATCAGTGATGTCATTTGAGATGTCATCAGTGATGTCATTTCAGATGTCATTAGTGATGTCATCAGTGATGTCACTGAAGTATGGTGTTCTGTGTTTAACTGTATAGATGAAGAAATGGAAGTGTGATTGATTCTTTACAGGACTGACTTGGTGTGTGAGTAACTCCATGGATGAGTGGCAGTGTGTGACTGTCTGCATAGGTGTATGAGTGCATATGATAGTGTTGTAATAATAAGTGACTGTATGTATGAGTTATTGTATGGGTGAATGAGTGAATGTGTGTGTAGACGTAGGAATCAGTGAGTGCGTATGTAGTAACTGGTATTGGTGTGTCATGATGTCATCAGTGATGTCATTTGAGATGTCATCAGTGATGTCATCAGTGATGTCATTTGAGATGTCATCAGTGATGTCATCAGTGATGTCACTGACCATGTCATGAATTATGTAATATGTGACATCATCAGCAGTGGATTGCGGGTGCGCGATATATAGTTAGTGCAACTAACTATATATGGAATTTCAATGGTTTTGTGTGAGTAAAATAAGGTTTTCTAAATGCTAATTCCTAACTATATATGGTCTATAACCTATGGTTTTTTCAGTGAATTTTCAAGGTTTTGTAAATGCTAATTCCTAACTATATATGGTCTATAACCTATGGTTTTTTCAGTGAATTTCATTGGTTTTTTAACAGCTAATATCTGTAGCTGTAAAATGTATTCTTCTTTAAATCCAAAAATATATTTTATATGTTTATGAATAATTTTTTTTTAAAATATTTTTTTTTCTTCGTTCCCGCTTTGCGAATCGGGAAGCTTCCCGTTAGCTGACCTTGATGCCGCGAAATAGACCGCGAGCCGGTAAACGTTTCTTTACCGCAAGTGCCGCGTTAGAAAACAACATCGTGACGCCTCCCGTCCGCATGACGTTTCACGTTGTCGCGTGATACGTCATATGACGTGCTACGTTAGCGAACTGGTACGCGAAGCGAGTCGCAAAGCGCAGGTTTCTGGACGCAAACCGGGAGGCCCTGCAAAGCGCTTAACGTAAACACAGCAAGTCATGTGATTTGGTAATAACACTTTTCATTGGTTCATTTCACTTTTGGTTTCCTAATGATGTAAGACTAGGTCATATAATCTAAAATGAACACTTTTGAATGGTTGAGAACTCTTGTTTTTCCCAAATGATGAAAATCCCTCCTTCTTTCCTCACTCTGACTTTCATCATTGTGAGAGAAAGACCCTTTGTGATCACTGAGCAATGGCTTCTTTAGTAGCTTCAGCTGGTGCTTCCCCACCACCTCCACCACATCCAAGGAAGAGTGGACCACCTGCTCAAGTTATAATTCAGCAAGAAGAGGAAGAAGAGGAAGACGAGGAAGAGCAGGAAGAGAGGCAGTTTTTGCCTGAGGATCCAGGACGTCTCACCGGAAAGAAAACTTCATTTGGCAATTTTTTAAAATTCCCAAAGGTCAGAAAAAAGTAAATGCAAGATACGTAACTTGCCTTATATGTCAAGATAGACTGTCCAGAGGAACCGAGAAAAAATACAGTTTCGGAAACTACACAATGCATCGCCATATGACTAGGTGGCATCCTAACAACTACAGTGCTGCACAGTTTCGGAACGACCTAGATAATCTCCCTATTATGGCCAGAAGATCTGTTGTACCGGAAGTAACGGGACCAGAGGGCAGGGAGATGGTGCCAAATATACAAATGAGATTTGGTGAAGTAAAACACATCTGCGTATTTTGCGATGGATTCATTTGCTACGGAGAAAGAAGCATCACTCTGATCAACAGAGCTATTGACTATCATATGCAAGTTTGTACGAAACGCCCAAAATAATAAATACTTTTTTTTTGTTTTGTTGCTCCTGTTGAGCCCTTTACAATGAATCGTTTTCATTGCCCCCTCCAAGAAAAACCCCCAAAAATATAAAACTGTTCAGAAAAATTCAAAAAAAGTAAAAAAATGTTCTGAAAAATAATAAAAAAAATATAAAACAACAAAAACAATAAAAAAAAAGTTCTTTTCAGAACTACCTCCCCGTTATTAAAAAATTGGTACAATATTTGGAACTGTGCCAACCTCTATTTCTCTTAGTTCGCTTCCCAGTTCGCTCGCCGGTACGCGAACCGGAAGAGAACCAAAAACAGTAAGTATAAGGGAAGGAAACAGACACTTATGTTAAAAGAAAGACAGCTATAGGGGAGTAAACTAGAGATACTATTACCCGTAATCCACTGCTGATGATGTCACATATTACATCATTCATGACATGCTCAGTGACATCATCAGCAGAGGATTGCGGGTTTTTTGGCAACGTGCCTTATCCATGGTTTAATAACGCTGCCTTTTGCTTTATATAAGTTTTCAAATTGTATGAAATATATACCAATAGGTCGTTATGAACCTTTAGGTAGTGCTTTTCTTCATGAGGTCTGGTCGCTTCCATACACATACAGATGTTTCAAAGATGATCAAGAAGTTTATCTGAATGGAGAGGAATGCACTGAGACGCCAGATCATTCACTAATGTGTAGGCACATACAGTTACACGGTTCATGCAACAAACACCGACCAAATATGGCTTGCGTGTTGCAAGGCACTCCAGTTCCTGCTATCATCCCCACGTTCAAGTTGTTGGAAAATGGTAGTTATTTGATGCTCAATAATGAAGATTGTTCTGAGTTAATTAAAAGTATTCCTTTTATCGTAACAGTAAGTGAACGGGTTATTTGCTGCAGAAATGTTCTATTTTCTCCCACACATGAACATAGGGAGTTTTCAATCTGGCCACAAATACCAACCTTGGGAGAGATTTCAACGGCATGGCAAGAATAAGAGCTCTTTTGTCTCAGAGAGAGGTGGCCTTGAGTTCGGCCCGTGAAACTTTCGTGCTTCACATAGCGAACACCCGTACAGAGGTGCAGACCCTTTTCAATTCAGATTTGCCTTTCAATTTCAGCAAGATGGTTCGGACTATCTTTAACGCATCCTCCACAAAGGCCCTGGCGCACTTTTTTAAAGTTGTTACCAGTGGTCTCGTGACTTCATTTGAGAAAATCTTTGGAGTCATCCCTGCTTTCTTTCATTCTATTTTCTCCACTCTGCTTCGTGGATTGGCATTTTTACTTGCATTACCAGCGGACGCTCTTGTGCTTTTTTACATTTTTAAATATGGATGTCCCTCCTATGCAACCTCCCACCCTGCAGCTGCTGACACTGTTCCGCAATCGCATGCTAGAATATTATGGCACAATGCCGTTGGCGATATTAAGCACGGCATATGGATTATCTTTTCGATTCTCCTACTTCACCTGTGTCCAGCCTGTATTTCACTGCCTGACCTGTGATTTCGATTGGGCCATTGATTTGTGTCTCTGCGGACCGGTTTCTCCTGACGTCGACTTTAATCAGCTGATGACTCCTATCATTACTCACGAGTTGGTTTGTCCTGGTGAAAGGATTATGGCTGCGGCATTGATGCATGGACTAATTGGTCCCTGGAATTTATTGGCGGCAGCACAATCTTTCTTGGAACAGAGCTTTCTTGAAAACCCACCGAGCTGTCCTCTGATGGTGATAGAGGATCCGGTGCTGGGAGAGCACGTATGTTCTTTTCCGCTTTTAAATTGGATGGCTGAACTGTTTTCGGATGAAGACGGTGACTTCCTATTGGAGGCTGTTGCAGCTTATTTTGCATACACAGTTATGTCATAGACCTTTTTCATGTTTGATATGCTGAGTACTAGCATTTCATTGACAATTCATTGACTTATTTGTCAAGTTTTTATTATTTACCTTGCCTATTGGCTTAAGACTCGATAAAGTACTTGGCTGTTTTATTTTTCTTTAGCATTAAATTTTCCTAGTTTTTAATGCTTTACCTTGCGGACCGTCCACATATAAACTTGCAATCTGCTCTCATGAGATGGCACTTCTATTATCTTATTCAGTTCGTTTCCGGATCATGGGGAGGTGTCATCTAGGTCCTGGATATCTTTACACCGTGTTAAGTTAGCATGGGCTCATTACCGGTTTAAACGCCATTTTTCCTTTTTTGCAACTTCTGCACACGACACTTAGTTGTTGCTTTAGCTTTCCACCTAGTAGTTCATCGTGGTTTACATGAGAATAATATGTTATTGCTCTACTATCTGCTTTGCTTGTTAAACTATATCTGTACAGCGAGTGCTAAAGTTTCAAGAACAACACGATACAGAATTGTTATGAGGTCTGATCTCCACGACTTCATACTCATAACATAAGTGCAACTTCTGCCAATTCTGGACATGAGGCGGGTTTTATATTGCTTTGCCGAACACACATACACAACAGTTGATGCGGTTCACATGAAGAGAGAGCTGGTGTATGCTGATGTGATTCCTTCAAATCTAAGACACTAAAGTATGGGCACGCCCTAAACCAACACAAAGAGACCTTCTTAGCAAATAATATAATATGTGTATTAGGGAGGGTGAGATATAAGCAGCCGCGGGCCGTGGAGGGAGTTACGGTGAGGCAGGGAGGCGGGGAGGGGGAGAAGCAGGGTGGAGCCCTCTCTACCCTGCCCCTCCCCCTCCCCGCCTCCCTGCCCCACCGTAACTCCCTCCACGGCCCGCGGCTGCTTATAAGTGTTGCTAACTCTTATTCATTTACAGCATGTTAACATACTGTCACCATTCGCTTTTTATGTACTAGTAACTATGCTGGTAATTTTGCTACTGATAATATGTGTACTTGTATTCTCCACCCTGCTTCTCCCCCTCCCCGCCTCCCTGCCTCACCGTAACTCCCTCCACGGCCCGCGGCTGCTTATAAGTGTTGCTAACTCTTATTCATTTACAGCATGTTAACATACTATCACCATTCGCTTTTTATGTACTAGTAACTATGCTGGTAATTTTGCTACTGATAATATGTGTACTTGTATTATCTAAGATACTACGCCTGAGAAGACGGCATTAGTAAATAAACATTTCAAATACACATGTGTTCTTCTTAACTCCATGTTCTGGTTTCTAAGAAATATATAACGACCGACTGTTCATGAGTTCCACGTATCCTGAGGTACTATAAGTTCATATTCTGGATTGTCTAAACATTGAGAGTTTGTTATATCCAATGTGACACTGTACCTAGCTTGCTAAGGAGTTTTTGATTACTAACGTGAGTTTTGGGACACCCTAATTCGCCGAGGTTCCAATCCTCTGTCCACAGTTCTGTGTGAGAACAGAAACCCTGCGACAGGGGCACCCCCGACCCTTGCTGGAGCTTCATCACACTTGCGATACAACTCCAGCAATGCGCCACCTTTACGGCACAGATACATCACGCATCTGTGCTGTTTTTGCCCCATGATGCGCCGCATTGTAAATGCAGCACACCATAGGTGACGGAACAGCGGCACAGAATGACTAACACATCCCTGGTGATGCGCCAGTCATCATAAATGTATCCCTATGCTTCTTATCTTGTTAGAGATGAACCGCCATATGTATCATCAAAGTTTTTTGCATTTCCTAAATAGCGAACTTTAAGGAATAAATAGCGATTCTTTACCATTCCTAGTTTGCGATTAGCTATTTGCTAATTACAAATTACCCATTCATTTCCTTCATTTCCATAGGGTGGTTGGACTCACTTTTAGCTCGAACGGCTGAATGGATTTCCACGAAACTTGGCAAAATTGTAGGGACTGGTAGCCCGATGTGCCTTTGCTATGTCTCAAGATATATGCTCCAGTGGTTTTTACGAAAATTAACTTTGAAAAATATATATTGGGCTACATTGGCCTATATATATGTTGGAGCCCAAATGTAGCCCAATGTAGCCCAATGAAGCCCAATGTAGCCCAATGTAGCCCAAAGATGGCCGCCAGACACACAAAAAAACAAATGTAGCCCAAATATCAGCCAGATGTAGCCCAACTATAGCCCAGTGACAGAATGACCAATCAGCTTCGCAAACCTCCGTTACGCGAAGCGGAGCGCTGTTACAGATATATATCTTTTTTTGAACGTTAATTTCTCAAAATCCACTGGAGCACATATATTGAGACCTAGCAAAGGCACATCGGGCTACCAGTCCCTAATATTTTGCCAAGTTTCGTGCAAATCCATTCAGCCGTTCGATTATTATTATTTTTTTTGCCCCGCGGGGCCCTTTTAAAACCTCCACATCAAACCTAGGGGGTCAGCGAGGATCTACTATGCCCCCTTATGGTTATTTCCCCCTTTGTTTTGGCCTCCTCTTGTCTCTCGATCCTACCGAGAGACAAGATGGCGGCCGCTACGGACTTTTTGGAATGTTGACAGACGCCAGAGAACCAATCAGCTTCGCTTCACAAAGCTCCGATGCGCGAAAAGTACGCGTCCTGGGACGCTGCCCGGTCCGCTGTTACAGATATATATCTTTTTTTAAACGTTAATTTCTCAAAATCCACTGGAGCACATATATTGAGACCTACAAAAGGCACATCGGGCTACCAGTCCCTACAATTTTGCCAAGTTTCGTGCAAATCCATTCAGCCGTTCGGGCTAAAAGTGAGGCCAACCGCCCTATGGAAAACTCAATGTTAAAAACACGTTTTGGGACCCCCCTTTTTTCTCGGCCCCCCCTTGACGAACCCCCCCAAATTTTCAAGGGCTGCTCAGAAACAAAATGTGCCATTTTCCTGAAAATTTCAGCCAATTCCGTCCACAAACGCCAAAGTTATTAGACATAGAATTTTCAAAAATCCCATAGAGAAAAAATCCTAACTATATATACCTACTGGCGACCGCCAGTAGGTAATAACCTACTCGCAGTAGGTAGTTACAGTTAGGGCCTAGTTACCATAGGAAAAGCATTTTTTGATTTGCCAATATCTTTGGCGCTGTTTGACGAATCTTCGTGAAATTTTCCAAAAAACATGGTTGGACCACTCAGTTTGTGTGTTGAAAGGTCAGGGTGATTTGTCAAGCGGGGGGCGAGAAAAAAGAGGCATCCCAAAGCACGTTTTCTCCATGTTCATTTCTATAGGAACTTTATTACAGGCTACAGCCAGAACTGCTGAACGGAATTACACCAAATTTGGCAAAAAGGTAGGTCTTGGTTTAGACTGCACCCTTTTTGTGAAATGGTGTAAATCTGAGAAATTAAAAAAAGAAAATTATCGATATCTGAGCACCGAGGAGGGTTTGCAAACCCACCCGGGCATGAGCTTCACTCTGATTGGCTGCCAACACTCCAAACCAGGAAGTGTTGGCAGCCATCTACAAGAAAACAGTGAAAAAGAGGTTAAAAAACAAGAAAAGGGGGCAGAGTACAAACAACCTGACCCCCTATGCCTGCTCAGCCCAAAAAAAGCTTTGTTTTTAAAAAGAATCAGCCAAATTGGTGCTGGGATGGGAATCCGGCTGAGAAAAAAAAAAATTAAGCCCACAGGGGGGCTAGGCCCCGGGGGAATGCCAAAATTATACCGTCAGGGCCCCGCAGTCCCCGGAACCGCCAACTCCCGGGGCTATGCAAATGTAAGCGGGAGGGCACGCGGCTCCCCGCAGACCTGGGGACTGCCTCCCCCTGGGGCTTTACTTAAATATGCACGGGGACACACGGCACCCCCGCTGCCCCAGGAACCGCCACCTTCCCGGGGCACACAGCCAATAATTTGAGGGTGGGGGCCTCACGGTCCCCCTAAGACCCAGGGACCATCACCTCCCTGGGGCTTTCTTCAATTATATGCAGGGGCCCAGGGCCCCCTCAAGCCCCGAGGGCCAACAACTCCCTGGGGCTGTCACATCATCCATGTGCAAATGATATATATATACTGTAAAATTATTTGCGAATTTGCACTTACAATTCAGATGTACTGTTTTGCACTTGCACTTTATTAGATGGTAGGACATAGTTTTTAATGATTATAACTATTTAACTTATTTATGTATAGCACTATAATGTAATATCTCTACTTTTGTTGGCAGAGTAAAAGATGCAATTTTACTTAGAAATAGGGGCACTTGCCCAATATTTTGTTGTGGGAGCATGGACACTGTGACAACCAGAAAAATTGACTGGATGTATTGATGGAACATACATCATAGAGGAAATTGAATATTTGTTTGCAATTTTGAGGAGCTATCAAACAAAAGCAACTGAGCCGTGGGAAAACAATGAAAAGAAGAAAAAAATGACTTCTCTATGAAATCAATCGTGAAAGTCTGTTACAAAAAGTAGAAAAAGCATAAAAAACATGCACATAAAATGTTCCATCCCAGTATAGATATATGTATATATTATATGTGTGTATATATATTTATATAAAGAACAATAGTGATGTTTTTAAACTAGTGTAATATACTATATGTCACAGCATTCCTTGCCAATTGAATTGACCCATTTTCGCATAGTCTGTTTGCCATGTTCATTAAATCAATAACATGTGACCTACATTCATCTGTATAAAAAGATGTAATTTTATGTGATTCCCCATTGTGAAAAAGGCAGGTGTGCCGAAACGCGTCATGTGAAAAAATAAAAGCTGAATGGAGAAACTCACCTGAGTGTCGGAGTCCGATTTCTGGAGAGATATTTGGGAGTGGAGACTATATATATATATATATATATATATATATATATATATATATATATATATATATATATATATATATATATATATATATATACATATATTACAGAGTGGTGGTAGCTACTCTGAAGCTCTGTAGATACAGTTAGGAATAGGATTCCCAGGGATAGGCATTCCTCTGATGTTTGCTCTTTGTAAAATTTGCACCAATTTAACGAATCTCCATGACACCTTGCAGACCTATTCCTTTTTCTACATTGGCAGATGATGCAAAGTTTTCTGCTGATTAGTCAAGGGGGTGCAAACAAAAAAGGGGGTCCCAAAAGCATCTTTAAATCAGTGTATTTTCCATGGACCTTTTACAGGGATGTAGCGACCAAACGTCTGAATGGATTTTCATGAATTTTCATTTCCATTTCGCCTTCTTCACCATTAATTCATTTCGCCTTCTTCACCATTAATTCATTTCACCTTCTTCTCCATTAATTTCACCCTCCCTCCTATCTCCTCTTCCTGACCATCCGTCTCTTACTCTCAACACTGTTTCTCCCTCACAACCTCAAATGACATCCCCCACTCACATCTCCAGTATGAGCTCAGATCCACCACTCCCTCGCCCCATTCTATCCCCTCTCTCTATCTCCCCCTCCCACCCACTCTAAATGACGATTTACACCCCATTATATCCCCTATCTCTTTCTCCCGCTCCTCCCCCTCCCTCAATCAAACTGACTATTCTCAATCTCTACTTACCTCTCTCGCTCTCAACATTATAACCTGCTACGACTCCCTTATCTCACAATCTTCTAGTGTTCATGCCCCGCTCCCCTTCTCTGCCTCTGACTCTCCCTCCCCTCTCCTTGAGTCCTTCACCCCCTCTAATCCCCTGGCTACCCACACACCTCCCCTTGCTCCCCTATCAATACCTAATGCACTAGGCTCTGTCTCACATGTCTCTCTTCTTGCCCCCCTCTTCCACATCCCTCCCCCATACACCTCACCACTCATTCCCTCTACGACACCTCCAACATCCCCCACACACCCCCTGGTCCCCCCCGCTTCTAACTACAAGCTCTCTTCCACACTCCTCCCACCCCTCGACTGCCTTACCAACTCTCCCTCTGCCTCTTACCTCCTGGTTCCCCCACGCTCCATTAATTATCTCCCTTCCATGCACCTCCCCCCTTGACTCTCTCCTCACTTCTCCCACTGCCACGTACGTGATGGATTAAACCCAGATCTGTTGACTGGGTGTGAATGTTTGATTGGTTCAGATTCTCTGTCCATCACCACCCCTTTTGTAACGCTTTATGGACCAGGAGGTAGCGTCTCCACTTAGGTAGGACAAGACGAATTCCACACGGGATTGAGCATCAGGGAAAATCGTTAGGCGGCACATAAAGTGAAGGGAGTACTGAGTCAAAAAAAAGTGCGGTTTTTGCCGGTCCCCATTGAATTACTAAGTGGGGTGGGGGGGCTAGAGGTATGACAGGTGATAGTGAATGTATTACTTGGGTAGGAGCAATGGACATAGGACTTGGGTCTTTGGGTTTCGAATGTTGTGGTCTTCTGACTGGCCTCGGAAACTGATTCTCTCATTTTACAAATGATTATTTCCTGCCTCAGAATTTTATTTTCCTCTCTGACCGCTTCTAAGTCTCTTTGAATATTTCCCAGGATGTCACCTAGATTTTTTAGATCTAAACCTTCAGCCATTCTGCTCGGGTGTTAGTACCAACGTGGGCACTTCACTCTGTCAAGATCAATCTCTGGAACTCAAATGAACACAGGAGCAGAATGAGGCTTAGTTCCCAATGCCCCTCCTAGGACTTCCCTGTAGGTAATTAATAACTATCTTCAGGTAAGTGCCAAGAGGGGAAAGGAGATTGGGAATTAGAGAAGAGACAGCCTGACTGGTATTCTGTTGTTCTGTATCGTCTTCTTCTTTCTTCTTGGAGTTGCTACAAGCAGTTTTAAATATCACTTCATAACCTTAAACTGTGCAATATGTGTAAAGATAACTTGTCTTACCAGGAATACCTTGGACCAAAGCCTCTCTTCTATAACCTTCTCTAATGATGCGATTATGCAGATGACTGGAGAAGATATTAAGTCACTGTTTTCTTTCTTGCAGGTTGGAACTGAAGATTTTCTATGCTCTACTTATCATACAAGAAATATAAGGTACGTGTACAGTTAATGTTTAACTTCTTAGTAATTATTTTGATACTTAAGTTTTTCTTCTAACTATGTTGTTTTAACTCACTTGAGATCTTTCTTCAAGTTTCGGTATTTTTATTCAACAATTGCATTAGAGGTATAGTAGAGGGAGGAATATCGAAATCCTAGAAACCCTAAAGGGTTGTTAATCTCTCACTTTCTGTCTCTCTCTGGATCAAGGTTTTTACCATAAAGCCTTTTCACAGGTCTTGTCGGTGGGGTTGGGAGGCAGAGACAATAGCTACAGTGGGGTCACGAGGAGGAAACCTCTTGTGAACCCGACACCTGGTGACGTCCAGGGGTGGATGGGCACAGATGGGTTTGCCTTAGGCGCACCTTTGGCATGCTAGCAGTGCGCCCGCTGAGCGCGTCCAATGCGTGTCGTGCCAGTCATCCGTTTAAGTATGGGAAGTTAACAGCTAGACCACTAACCTTCGCTCTACTTCCCCACAAACCCACAAACCGGAGGTGCCCAAAGCCTCTCCTTCTAAGCGCCAACTACCTCCACTCAAGCGGGGGAAACCTGTGGTGGACAGGGGAGAGACGCGATCGCCTGATGGAGTTGTGCAGTATCGGTGAGACAGGTAGGATTAATATAAATGTAGCCCAAGGTAAAATGCCCCACTTGTGCCAATAATAAGGAGCCCGTTAAAGTAACTACAATTAGAATTACATTTTAAACTTTTAAAATGCTTCTGTTCTCACTTTCTCACTGTGAGCTGTGTCCAGAGCGTGTCCGCTGCGTGTCATGCCAGCCATCCCTTTACGTAAGGGAGGTTAACGGCCACACCGCTAACCTTCGCTCTACTTCCCCGCAAACCAAAAGTGCGCAAAGCCTCTGCCTCTATGCGCCAACTACCTCCACTCAAGCGGGAAAAACCCATGGTTGACCGGGGCGAGACGCGACCGCCTGATGGAGTTGTGCAGTATTGGTGCGGCAGGTAGAATGAATATTAATGTAGCCCCCAGTAAAATGCACCACTAGTGCCAATAATAAGGAGCCCTTCAAAGTAACTACAAGTAGAATTACATTTCAAACTTTTAAAATGCTTAAAAGGCTTCTGTTCTCACTTTCTCACTGTGAGCTGTGTCCAGCTCGTCCGCACTTCAGTGTGCCTGCCACATGGTTCAGAGGCCCCCAACCAGAGGCCACAGGGTGAAGGGGGCACTGCTAGTGGCCTTCAGTGTCACTTTCCATGTCGGTATACCCTCAATGGAAAGCATATCAGAAACTGACATCATAATCTCTAGGGTGGAAACACGATCCATAGGGATAAGTTGTCGGTCTCCAATTGGCTGAAGGGCTCCTTGAGCTCGTCATAATCCAGCTGGAATGACCGCTGGTTTCACTTTCGACCACCTACATCGTAATGCGGCAGTCAAAACTGAAACCGTGATGAGGCTCAGAAAGCCTTCGACTTGCGGCCAAAGGCTTGCAGACCCTCATCGTAATGAGGGTCTAAGTGTGGACTAAACTACATTTCCCACTTTCAGTTTTAGAAAGGCAAAATATTGTTTAGACCACACTTACTGCCTGATTGCGAGTTCAGTGATCTGACACCCGAACATAGAGGCCCCTAGAAACCTACCATATTACGAGTTGACTGCGGGGCCTGCAGTGTGGGGCTCTGGTAGTGGTGGGCAATGGATTTCCAAATCTACTGATGCCTGTGTGTACATTTTGATTGCACATGTGTTCAATGTAAACATATGCAAGATACATGTGAAAAAATACCACCTACCCATTGCCGGAGTCTGGGCCATATGTGGCCAGTCAAGGCAATGGGTGTATGGTACAAAATGTACTTACCTATATTTCGCCACAAATAGGGTCATGTTCTTTGAGGTGAAGATGCTGCTGTGAAGGGGGGCATAAAGATAGGGATCCACATGGAACTCTGATGGGTAAGAACAGGAGAGAGGTAAGTATGTACCTAAAATCCTTCATTTCTGCCCACTCAGCTCATCAGAAAGCCAGCTTGTAATAAAGACAGCGGCAAAACTCCTCTGTACCGCCCTATGGCTGCTGCTTTCCACTGAGCACAACCCCGGCAGCTTGCAGTGTGCTGGCGGTGTTGGGATTCAGCTGCAGACTTTGAAATATACATCCACCCGTCTCGTAATACGGTGGTCAGACAGCCGAGCTTGCGGCGGTCGGACTGCGAGTATGGCAGTTCATGGACCGCCAAACTCATAACAAGGCCCTTAGTCAGTTTCTGGGTTGTAAGGGGAAATATAGTGTAGAACAATGTAATACACAAGTCCACTAAACTATATTTACCATTGTAACTCAGAACCCATACTAAGTGTACCAGTGCTCTTAGAGAAACTCCTATGACTCCTTAAAAATACAATTTAGAGCAGCTATTAAGTCTTACCATAAATTGATTCAGAAATCTAGGGCAGAATATTTTGCACATAAAATTAAGAATAGCAATAACCCTGAAAAAGAAATTGTTCATCTTGTAAATAGTTCACTGGCAAGATAGAGGATAGCTGTGTCCGTTTTAGCTCTGATGCTCCCATGGCGAGGCCTGATAGTTTTGCTAGTATTACTACGCCTCAGTTAAATTGCCTATTTTCTTTGGGGCTGTCTGAGTTGCTGACCTTGTGCAGAAAGGTTAAATAGGGTTCTCCTGCCGACCCATATAAACCAGATCTGTTCCTTAAACCTCAGGATTCTCTCCTCCCAATTTGTCTGAAACTGGCTAATCTCTCTCTGTCTTCAGCTTCTGTACCTAGTCCCTGGAAGCATGCCAAAGTTATCTCCTTCTTAAAGAAACTGTCTTTGAATGCCTCCAAACCTGAAAGATTTTGCCCCTATCTCTCTCTTGCCTTTTCTTGCTAAGGTAACAGTGCGACATGTCAACGCCATTCTAACTCAGTTCTTTGAAGACAAGCAGATTCTGGACATCTCGCAAAACAGCTATAGGCTGCGCATAGTACGGAATCAACACTTTTAGCAGTCACAGAGTTACTCTGTAGCACTCTGGACAAGCCTCAGCCTTGAATCTGCTTGACTTAAGCACCGCATTTGATACAATGTCCCATAAAATCCTGCTTCAGTGCTTACAGGATATTTGTATAGGTGGGTCTGCTCTGCCCTGGTTTGTCTTTTTCTATCTGAGCGACCTTTCCAGGTCATTCCCCCCACTATAGCTCCCAGTCCCATGATCTGCGACATTGCATTCTCCAGGGCTCTTTTCTGAGGCCTTCTTTGTTTAACATTGATATCCAAGCTCTGGCTCAGATCGTCAAATCCTCAGGGCTTGCACTGGTGTCATATGCGGATGACACTCAGCTTATGCTTTCTCTCTCTGACAATCATATGTCTGTACTGGCCAATTTCCAGAAAGGAATACTTGCTGTCACAGAGTGGATGAATGCCAATTGCTTGTGTTTAAATGCTCCTTTGTAAACTGCTTTGGCTACTGGCTCCCTGTAGACACGCATGTGTGCTTTAAGACATTGTGAACAGCCCATAAGATTCTGCACTCCCAGGGTCTCATATCTTTGTATCAGTCATCACTTCCTCTACCCTTGGCCGATCTTAATCCGCCCATTATACCATATGTTGAGAGAGTAAGAGCAGGAGGATGCTCTTTTTGTGCAAAGGCCCCAGTTCTCTAGAACTCGCTCCCCCTTTTCATCAGGAGCATTCAGAACCATTTTAAGTTCAGAAAAACACTGAAGACCTGGCTCTTCACTAGTTAGAGTCCCGTTCTCTCCTCACTGTTTTAAGCCGCTTGCTGTAGTCCGTTTCTTGGAATGAACTAGCGCTCGTGATGAAGCGAGATTTAGAAATAATTTTCATTTCAACTCGTGAAGTCACACTTCCATAATTTAATTAATTATACTAACAATTTGTGGTGTGTGAGTATTAATACAACCTAGTTTAAAGTTGCATACACAAAAGACACATCATGGGAAACTAACATGTGTGCTCATAAATGTGCATTATGTTGCATTCTCATGTATGTGGAAAATAATAAATTAATTATGTCTATTGTTGTGTCATAACTAATAGCAGCTGTTTTTAAATAATGACATGTGCTTATTTTGCTTTTCTTGTCTATGTGATGTCACTCTATTCTCTATAGGTGCATAAAGAAACCCTGCTGGATTAAATGAAGAATGGTAGATATAAAATGCTGCTTTATTTGTGCTTCTGCTAGGTAATTTAGACTAATGGGTTAATCATTAGCAATGATGGGTGACAACAAAACAAACTGTATTTCTTTCATTAATTACTCTTTTGTGTTTGTTTATTTAATAGTTTTACAAATGAAGCTTAGAGATGGCTGCAGAAAAATAGTGCACTTTTAAAAAGTGGCGCAAGAGAGGTGGCGCAGAAAAATGACGCTTTCTGAAAAGAGGCCTGTTGATGAAAATGGCACAAGAGAAAATAATTCTGAAAGGATGGAAAAAGCCTCTGAGCTTTTATTCTGAAAGGTTTTGGAAAGAACTGCTAAAAAGATGACTCTGTGGGTAAATTTGCTAACGTGCTACGAGAGTTCAGAGCGGACAGGCTCAAGGTTAGAAGGAAGAGACGTGATAGATTTACATTGCTTAAACTCCTTTTCGCTACAAATTGTAGCAGCTTGAGGAAATGCTGCCAAGACTTCTGCATGAACAATGAACTAGTGAATTTGCCCGGACATGTGAGAAGGAGGTGTCACAATTTACTGTGGCACGAGGTGGCTCAGCCAATGGAGAGCTAGAATTCGTCTGCTGGCATGTGAAAAATAGTTAGCTCAGCTTATTTTAGGGTATAAGAATGGGTTCAGAGAACAGATATTTGGCTTACGCTCGAGAAACCTGAAGGACGTGTTATGCTGATGGACTACACACGTGAGGAAAGGAGTTTTTATTAATTGCTTTATTTCTAGGTGATGAGGGTAGAGACAGAGAGATAGTTAGGATTTGGAAATGCTTAATTTTACTTATTTCTGCTAATGAATAATAATTCTTGATTTATGCTCTTTTTATTAATTCTGAATAAACCTCTTTTAAGACATTTTCTAATGCGTGTTTAATAAAATTCCAAAACCTAAGTTTTTCTATATATGTTTAATAAACTTTCTAAATGACAAGCTGGTCTTGTTTATTGTGGGTAGTTTAAACAACATATTTAGATCTTATCGCCTCATGATTCAGTCGCTCTATTGTTGATATGGGCCTAGTGTTGAAGTATATGTTTGCTGGTAATAGATAGAGTCATTTATGAATAATTTTGGTGAGAGCGCTGGATCAATTCTCTGGCAGCAATCGGATGGTTTTATGTTGTTTTTGACATACATGTTACATGTTTGACACATATATGTTGGTATATTCATAGGATTAAATTTTAACATATGTTGAGTTAGTCAGTTTGTTTAATGTAAGAGATTTTTCAAGCAGTGTGAAATTTCTCAGATTAGCCATGGCTAGAGATGTGTAACGCTGTGATCAGGACGCTGATATGTAAGCAGGTTACACAAGTACATTTGTTCTGCTTCTGAGGTGGTATCGCCGTGTATCACCAGTGTTGTGGCCGTGCAACACATGTTAGGGCTAGGTGTAAATGTTGTATAGTGAGGATTATCTAAGAAATTTGAGCAGCATGAGAATAGGGACAATGAGCCTGTTATAAAACTCACTGTGATAAGAGTAATAGTATATATTCAAGCTTGAGTGAGGGGTAAGATAATGCCGGTGCATGATTATCTATAAACAGGTGAGAGTCCTGTAGGGGTACATGTTTTATATCTATAAACTGGTGAGAGTCCTGTACGGATAACGTCGTTTATTTTACTAACGGTGCATGATATCTATAAACAGGTGAGAGTCCTGTACGGATTTCATGTGTGTTTGAATAGGGAAATTTTCTGTTTGAAAGTGCGTGATTGTTTTGTAATAGTGTTCAAGTCGAACTTTCGAAAGAAGTCACTTGGTTGTGCATTCTGAGGGAGATGAGTTCATATATTACTTGTTAGAAGGGTAGAGTAAGAGTTGCTCTACTGGCAATTGAAAATTATTCTATGAGAATAGGGCCGACTATTCCAAGCTGAGAATACTTGAATGAATGTAAAACTATCCTATTTAGAGAAGAGGACAGATGAGTCTGTTTTATGTACTTACTAAATTGTACCAAAAGTAATTTTAAGGTACTTAGGAACGTTCAAGATAAAGTCTGTGCTATTCTAAGACTTTATAAGATATTGTGCACTGTTTAAATACATTTAAAAGCTCTGCACGCTAATAAAAATCAATTCAAAAGTGTTCAGCATAGTTGAAATGTATAAAAAGGTGATCTGTGCCATTTTTAAAACATTTAGGAGCATTTTGGAATGTTCTGTATTAATTAGGTTATAATTAAGGTATTCCACGTTGTTAAACATTTTTTTAAAGTAATTTACGATGTTTAAATAGTAAAAAGTGATCAGTATTAATTTTAAAAACATTCCCCGCTTTAAATATAATAATAAATTGTTCTCCGTAGTTTAAAACGATTTAAAAAGTGTGCCGATCGAAAATTGTGAAGGAGGGGCTGGTTTTGCGAGCGAGAACGTGTGGGGAGAGCCTGAAACCGCAGCTGCAGTCTGCGTCAAAACAGCCGCGCTCTGATAGGCTGAAAGTTCCGGTGTGTCATAGAAAAGCCATGCTCTCATTGGCTGAGGCGTCGTGCAAAGTAGCTCTGTGATTTGTTATAGAGCGTTTCAATATTGGGTGGTGGTTGCGCGTGATTGGCTGTGTCACTACAGTCTACCGAGAAAGCGTCTCCAAGTTTGTTGCATATTGGGGAACATTAAATTGGATTGTCTATATGAGCAAATTCTTAGTGTAGAGCGCACTCGAAAATAGAGGTGGATCTCCGCTTTGGTTGTAAGATAAATGTCCCCGTTTTAAATTACTCTCCTGAATAAAACAATACAAATAAATAACGCGTGTGTCACATTTAAATGAATTCTTCCCCATGGTTTCTTTCTTTTCCACAATCGCGCTGTTATAATTTCAGTGCATTCTGAAGGGAGGGGCGGTTTGCTGCTTGGAGCGTAAAGGGAGAGCTGCCAGCTGCAGCGGCTGTCTACGTCACAGCCGCCGCGCTCCCATTGGTTAAGAGGCCGTAGTATCATTGCAAGGCCGCAACCTGATTGGCTAAAATATCGCAGCGTCAGAACAGAGCTGCAATGTGATTAGTTAGCGGGCGTTTCTATATTTTAAGAGGTTGCGCTCGGGTTTACTGATGTTTACTAATACCTGTATAATTTTCAAGTGTCCTCGGGATATGTAAAGATAGGTTTCCGCTTTAAATTCACTTGCTGTAATTGCTCAGTTGTTTTAGGAGGAGAAGCGTGTTGTAGCTAATATGGGAGAGAGAATGTACGCTATATAAAAGTGTATAAATGAAATAAAATAAAAGCGATTGCACATTAAGTTAAAATGTAAACTTACTAGCGAGGGACTGAGCGCGAGGAAAGAGATAGAAACTGCAGCGGCTGTATGTTTCGAAGCCGCTGCGCGCTGATTGGTTGAGGCTTCAGGAGTGTCACAACAAAGGTGTACTCTGATTGGCTAAGGCGTTACTGTGATGCTGTAATTGGCTAAGCGTCCGCTTTGGTTTCCCTAGTTTTAATCATACTATTGTTTCTAAAGATTGATGCGTGTGATAAACAAATTGTATAAAAAGACACACACATTGTATGGGAAGGATTGCTTGGAGCAAAATAATAAATATTGTGGCAGTTGTCAGCGAGCGTTCTATATATTAATAAATTGAGCGCGAGAGTGCGAGAGGAGAATTAAGAGCTGCAGCAGCTGTGTGAGCAGCCGCGCTCCGATTTATTGGAGCACCGGAGTGTCAGGGTAAAGCCGTGCTCCGATTGATTGAGGCGTCTGGAGCATCGGGGCAGGAGAGCGCTCTGATTGGTTGGAAAGCCCGACGAATCACAGCGAGGCTGCACTGTGATTGATTAAAACATCGTAAACAGCCCTATGATTGGCTGAGGCGCATTGTTGCTTCAAATTTAGTTATTTACATTTATAAGTGTCCCCCGTCCCAAATTTTATCTTCGTCACAAGATTTGCGTAATTAATTTAAATAAAGAAAAGCTAACATAAGTGTAGCAATTAATTAGTATGGTGCGACAATAGAAGGGGCTGAGCGCGAAGGGAGAAGAAACTGTAGTAGCAGTGTGTGTTACAGCTAAAGAGGACTGTGAATCGCTAGAACATCGCTAACAGTGCTGTAATTGGCTGAGATGCAGAGGGTGTGTTACAACCGATATATGTTTTGATGCGAGTATCTTGAAATAAAATTTTTATTATAAAGAGGCAGATAATTTAGAGAATAAGTCCCTAGAAATTTATAACGGCTAGGAGCATCAGTGTTGTCATATACTAATAGGCTAAATAGTCTGATGTGTCACAGCAGAGAAGCACTGTGATAGGCTAAACAGTCATAGATGGTGATTTTGATTGCCTGAAGCAAATTGAGTTATTGCAATAGCGCGAGAGAAAGGAAAGGGTTTGAAGTAGAAGTAAATAATGCTATAGCTATACTGTGATAGGTCAAAACATTTGTTGCAATATAATTAGCTGATATATAGTGTTTTCCTCTGCTGAGAATGTTTTAACTTTAATATTATTTAGGATTAATACCCAGAGCTTTTTTTAGAAAAAGAGTGTATTGTGGGGGTATGATAGAGGTGTAGAAGTAGTGGTTTTATTAAATTAGAAAAATAAGTAACATCCACAGCTTTGACCCTAGTCACCTACATTATAGCATTAGTAATTGTATAATTAATTGTGATTTAAAATTTAAAATTGTAATTAGGTTCATAAAAGATAAATTTAAAATTGATTGACGTAAGAGAAAATTAGAGGATAATGCAGTATAATTAAGTAAATAAACATTATTGAGCCTTTTGTTAACTGTTAAATTACTGATGTGATTATTATATCACACAAGGCTACATGTAATTTATTGACAGCAGAGTAGGAGCTATCTATTACTAAATTAAACAGAGTGTATAAGGGAGGTTACCTGTGTTTAAGGTGGTTATGCACATAGAAGAAATATTTTGAAAATACCAAGTTTTGTCCTTAATTTTGATTTATTGGTAAACGCTGTAAGGCAAATTAAGAGAGTGCATTCACCTATTGAAATTAATTTTAACCAATTTTAACATGGATAACAATTATCAAAAGAAAGAGAAAAGGTTTTCCTGGTATAAGAAAATGAAAAAGGTTGTGGCTAAATGCGAGAATAAATTAATGATTTCCAAATTAGCGAAATTAAATAATAAAGGTATCCGAGTAGAAGATAGTGATCAATGTAAAATAGATGTTGTAAATACAGATCAGGACAATAATTTAAGTAAATTGCCAGAACAGATTAATGTAACGTCGAGAGTCCAAGTTCAAATTAATGAAGTTCCAGACCAGACCTATTATCAATGTGACAGAACAGAAAAGGATGATGAAATGCCAAATACTTCTGGAATTAATATTCCTGATTATGTGAATTCATCAAATGATTTAAAAGAGTCCATGAAATATATGGAAGCAGTGATAGTCCCTGTACTTGGAAAAGATGAAACTAGTCACACTGCTTTAATGGTCCCATTAAATTCTGAAATTAAAAAATGTTCTGAAAAAGTTTATTCTATTATACTTGAAATTGAACTAGTAGGGATTACTACTCAGCAAGAAACAGAGATGAATTCATTTCTAGTTAGTGAGAAGTGTGATACTGATCTGATTAAATTAACACAGCCTGATGAGTCAAAATTATGGTTAAATGAAAAGGAGATTGAATTAAATGAGCTAAATGAACAGCTACAGATACAGCGACAGGTGATGATTGAGCAGAATGAGATGGCTTCACTGCCATTGCCAAATTATGTTAATAAGCAGTCAGACAATACAGATACAGGATTAAATAGAGAACAGGAAACAGACAATGAATACGATTATGGAGTTGAGCATGATTATGAACAGCTCTGGTCCCAAAGAGATTATTTTACTTCTACAGGTTCACCTATCAGAAATGCAAATTTAATTAAAAGATTGATTGATGACATTCAATTGGCAGAAAGGATTGCTGGCTTGAAATGTGCAGCATACAAAAAGAATGATGAACATGCTTTGAGTTCACTAATACTAACATCTGTAGTTGAAACTTGGCAGGGAGTCAAAGATTTACAAGATGAAACAACTCATGAGGAGAAAAGTACATGGTTGAGTACAGATTATAGACAGCGAGATGAGGATGAAATTTGGACAAACAAAGATGGCAGAGTAGTTTTACTAAATAGCATGATTACTGACATGAACAGAATATTCCATAGAATTGTAGAAATTCTTTACCAGAAGTGTCTGACTTGTCAGCAGGTGAACACAATTAAGAAAATAATTATGGGATTGGGAACAGAATTACAGGAGATTGATTCATTCACTGGATTACAAATGGATTTCATTGAGATGGCACTGAATGACAATCTGTGCTACATTTTTGTGATTATCTGTTTTATTTCAAATTGGGTTGAGACATTTCTCACGCGACATAATGATAAAACTACTGCTGAAAAGTTATCAGATGGCAGAAAAAATATTGAAAACAAACTGCTCCATTGTACAGATAGACTAGTAATTTCAGATGTTGTGGAGCAAGAGAATGATACTATAAAGAACAGAGATACAAAAATGTGCCTAGTTACAGGTATAAAGTGGACAGATGTCCTTCCACTTGTTTTGATGTTTCTGAGAAATATTACTGATAAAAAGACAGGTTTAAGTCCACGTGATATTATGATGGACAAGATCATGAGACAGACATTCATACCAGTGAAAATGAGAGAGCACAAGTTTGAAAAATGTATAAGTGCACCATATTTACAAGCACGTAGTTAGTTTAAACATGCTTTTGCACACGAGTGTTTTATATTTAGGAGTGAAATACACAGAGTGTCTTATATTCAGTGGTGAAATGCATAGAATGTTTAAGTAGAGTAACAATAATCATAACTGTGTGAGACTAATGTAGAAATGTTTGGGATGAATATGAAAACCTCATGTTCTCATGTTAAAGGAATCATGTTAGAGTTGAATAGAGCTTTACAAAACCAGTATAATGTGTAGGCCTCATGGCAATTCACAGAAAATCTAAACGTGCTGCTAAAATAATGTGAGATGGGGTTAACGTGGTTCTTCCAAAAATGTACTATCGAATTTAGTTTTGAAATATATGCTTTATAGATGTGTATTTTAAGAAATGTATGTTGGTTGAGAATGCTGTTTAAATTAAGTAAAATGTTTTCAGAGTGCAGGGACCCGCTTCATGTAAATCAAGTAGGCCTGAACTGATAGTGATGTCTCTTTGATGTGCCATGTGCTCGTTAGAGGAGAAGTCGAGAGGTGCCAAGTACAGAGCTTCGATTATATTTTATGACCTATAGATATGGTGGAGTCTGGAATTTGAGGCCCACTGCAGGACGGACTGTATGCAGGTGCGAGGGTCTTAATCAGCTAGAATGAAAGGGGCTTTGTTCAGTGGCGCTTGGCGCAGGCCTGTAGGAGTTTCCAGGAATTTCAGGGGGTATCAGCGCACTGGAGAAGAAGCCTGGGAACCAAGGTCAACTATAACGAGGGTCTTGAAGAGTACCATCATGGAGTTTACCGCGCAAAGATGTACCACGTGAGGGGCGTCCCAAGGGGCGTTCCTATCGAAAATGTGATTTGATATCAGGGAAAGAGACCCGGGAGGAGAGCAGAGCAGATGATTTTGGGAGCCTAAGGAAGCGAATGGGTAGGCAGATAGGCTGATCAGGAGAGACCCATCATCAGAGAAGAAACAAAGAGAAGTGCGTGATCTTCTTAGGAAATGACCACGGCTGACACCTAGAGGGGTAAAGATCTTGTTAAGTAGGGATGTCACTTAGTGTAGTGTAGGGATAGACTAACCTTAATTTTTTTCTTTTCTGTAATGACTTTGAGGTTGCAACTTGTATCCATTTTGGCAACGCTTATGCTTTTTGAAATTGTACTCATTATTCTGTTTTTCAGACTCAGACTATTGAAAAAGTTCATGTTCATAGTGATACCAATTTATCTTCTGAATCTCATTTTGAGAAGTTTGTACCTTCAGTTATCTTTGACTTTATATTAAATCTTTGAAACTTAAATTTGGTCAGTGGTCATTTAGAGTGGTGTAAGTTCTTACATTGATTGACTTATTGTTAGATTACCTTTTACTCAACGACAGGTACCAACGATTCAGTCGACTTGGTTTGGGATCTGGTAAGGTAACTAGTAACCAGAAATCCCGCGTTAACAGTTGGTAGCAGAGTGAGGATGGTTATCTTCTTGAGGAAGGTAATCTAGAGAGGTTAGTTTACCCCAAGGCCCCTAGACGTCGAGAGACGAGCAGCAGAAGAATCGTGTGCCGAAAGGTGCAGACGGTGCGAGAAAAGCAGCAGTATCGGGAGAGTGAGTATAAAAAGGGTCATGCGTGAACAGATTGCGGTGTTTTATGTTGTATTTGTATTGTAATGTCTTGCGGAGTTGAATGCCTGTAGTGTGAATGAGAGAAGGTTGTGAGTGCGCGCAACCTGGTAAGCTGGTTACCTGGTAAATGGGTGAACTGGTGAAATCTTAAGTTCAGGCCAGAGCTTAAGTGGTTTTGGGTGTATCGAACATCCAGGGTAGTTGTCGACCATAGTACGGAGGTCACGAGGTACCATTGACCGCCGTGGATCCAAGATAGGGGGAGTGTAAGAGTGAGTGTATGAGTAACGGACGCTGGTCGAAAGTTACTGCGGGTGAGTAACCTATCAGAGAAGGCGATTGTACATTTCGCCAAGAAGGTGACAACTACAGGGAAAGACTGTGGGCGTACAGTCAAGAAAGGTGATCGCTTGGACGGAAGTAATCATTTTTCAGAGTATGAATGGGACGCGTGCATGACCGAGGAGACGAGCTGAGAAAGGAGGGGAACTGCTGCGAAGGGGGTCGGATAGAGCCGCGCTGTGATTGAGCAGTTGGTGTGACGTTAGCTAGAGCCGCGCTCTGGTTGGGCGGCTAGAGTGACGTCGGAGGAAAGTCGCGTACGGATAGGCCAGTTAGTGTGAATTGGTGGAATATCATCAGGAAGTGAACAAACGCGGAGAAAGAGCGAAATCATGAAGTGTTTTAAGTGTTTGAAAGGGATTTTTAAACGTAAACGAAGTGAACATTATTACGGGGAAGAGGCTCCGCCGGAGGGTACGCCAGCTCATTATATGGCAACGAATGTGGGGCTGCATACGATATTATGGATTGGGGCTTGGAATAAGCTTACGGAAGGGAATGAGGAAATGCAGTTCCCGAAGTACGGGACGTTTAAGTTAGAGGTGTTACATCGGCTAAAAGCAACTAAGTCCTCATTGAAACCCTCACCTAGACCTACACAGTTTGAGGCCCTTAATGCATGGATTAGGGCGGCACACGACAGAAATTTGAACAGGCGTCAACAAAGACTGACGCGATCGGTAAGAGCAGTGCGAGATTCTAAATGGGATGAGGAAGCAAAGCGGTGGAGGGTACAGGTTATTGAGGTGGAAAAAATGTATCCGATGAGGGAGGTGGCAGGAGGAGGAAACCTCATGGAGGAAGACGAGGAAAGCGAGTCGGAAGACAGTCTGATAAACAGATTGTTAATGGATAGACCATCTCCGAGAGTGGGGGTGATAGAAGATAGAGGGCTCGCAAGGGAAGATGGGAATGCCATTGAGGGGTATACACCGCTCCCTATATCGGAATGGACACCTACCAAAGGTGGGGAGACGCCTCAACCCAGCACAATACAGAGTGTAGTGGGAAGGTTTGTGGTGCAGAAAACGCCAGCCACCGAAAGGGTTGAGTCCTTTGGATTGCCAGATGCTCTTCAAGTGCCTGTTACCATAGGTCCTATAGTATCGATCTATAACCCAGAGAGAGATAGAGAGGAAGAACAGAGGCAATTGGATAGAGAAAGGATCGAGATGGAAAGGAGGAATAACGTGACAAATGCATGGAAGCAATTGCCAGGTTCGGTAACGTGGAACACCCCATTAGATACCTCTGTAGGTCCCAACACAGGACAGGGAGGTCAGAGAGGACCGATGGACCTAAGGGGACCGCGGCCAAAGTCCTATACAGAATTAAGAGCTGATTTGAGGGAATGGGATGGGTCCACAGTAGCCCCGAGTAATAGGTCAAGAACAGAACCAGAATGGGAAAGTAGAGGTAACGGGACTGTATCTCATTGTGGGGCCAGCGAAAGTAGTCAGGGGCGGGAAGGCCAAAGTCAGGAGAATAGAGGAGTTACACGTCCTACGGAGGAGAGGGCACAGCAGGAGCAAAATAGTAGGAGTGTAGAGTGTGAGGAGATGTCCCGTCTCTGGGAGAAAGGAGGAGATGAAATGGTACGAGCTTTTCAGAATAGATTTAGGTGCCTTCATCATGTACTCGGAGAAGACGTCCAACATTGGAGAAAGGAGAACAGCGATAGGTCCCGCCACGCCTCGAATAATCAGGAATCACAGGGGAGTAGTGAAGAAAGAGGGAGTAATGGAACATCTTACCCTGCATCCCGTGAAACTAGCCAGGATGGGGAGAGAGGGGTTATGAGGCATGAAGGAGTGTTTCACCACCCACCTCGAGAAGATGGAAAGGCATGGGACCAAGAGAGATGGGAACAGGGGAGGACTCCCTATAACTCACCTATACCTAAACGTAGATCTCGGAGCTGGGATGGGAGAGATGCGGATGGAGGAGCTAAATTGAGTGTCTTGAAAGCTGAAATTAAGGCAAAAAGGCTCGATGTTACTAGTTTAAAATCAGATGTTGATGAGATAATAGATGGAACATTGCCTTTGGAAAGGATAGAATTGTATGAACAGGATGAGTTATTGTTCATGGCAAAGGATATTACTAGGAAAGCTAGAGCGTTTCATGAGAAACTGACTGATTTGGCAGACAGATATGCCGTGGATTTATCTAGGACAAGGGCATTACAGAGTAACCACAGATTACAGTACGCAGACCAGGATCTAGATGAGAAGAGAACTACTGGATTAAAAACACACATAAGAGAGCTGGTATCAGGGATAAGAGTGTGGAGAGAATTGGACAAATGGGAAGAAAGGTGGTCGAAAAAGGGCACAGTTAGACGAAGTGCAAATGTGATGACCCCCGAGGGAAGGGTAATGCATATGGAGGCATTCCCTTTGCGAGAAATATCAAACGGAAATTATGTACATGTACCCTGGAGTAGAGGAGACTTAGCTGCATTTACCAACTCATTTCCGAAGTTACGGGACAATCCAGTAGAGTGGTATAAGCAGGTAGAGAGGTTTGTCAAACTCTCGAAAGTATTGTGGATTGATTTGAACACGTTGTTTGACATCGTGGTCCCATCTGATTTGTGGACCCCGTGCAAGACTAGTGTTGAATGGCCAAATACTGAACCAGTGAGGGATGCTCGGACTAATGGACCGTCCGAGATTGTCATGCGAAAATATGAAAGGGTAATAGCATGGCTGAAAGATAAGGTACCACCACAGGATATAGATTGGGTGAAAATAGACCGAACGAGGCAGGAACCCAAGGAGACAGTTCATGAGTTTTATGAAAGATTATTGAAAACATTCAAGCAATACAGTGGACTAGATGTAATGGATCCCAAAGACATAGGGCAGTTTGTGTCAAAGTTTGTCTTGGGGTTGAGACCTGATATTTGTTTGATGATACAGCAACATTTAATCTGTTGGCAGAACAAACCACTAGATGAGATTCTACGTTATGCGAGATACTGTAGTGACGAAATAGATTCTAAAGCTAAAAATTTAAAGGAGAAATTAATGGTGGTGCAAATGCAGTCCGCTGGGAAGGGTGGCCAGCAGAAGCAGGGGATGGGACGAAAACCAAACGGTCAGAACAAAGATAATGAAGAAGGGCAGAGACCTAGGATAGACTTTGCCACTTTAAAGAAAACGACAAAGTGCCATCAGTGTCACCAGGTGGGGCATTGGCGACGCCAGTGTCCCTTTAACCCTGAAAATGGAGAGCTAGAAGTAGAAGAGCAGGTTCAAGAAGTCCCAACTCCAAAGGTGACAGTTCCAGGAGGCAAGGTGGCCAAAGGGGGGACTTCGGCCCCACGGGCCCAGTTCCCACAGCCACCGAAGGTAGCGACAGGGGGTAAGGTCTTTAAGCAGATGCCTCTCTTCATCGAGGAAGAAAAGTGTTATTACATTGATCCATTGACAGGACAACGTGTGAGCAGTGAAGAGGACTGTACCCTCGGGGCAGTCCTAGAAGTGGATCAAAGAGGGCCATTTGTTGAGGCAGAGGTGGCAGGGTGTCCCACTACGTTCTTGGTGGATACTGGGGCTACTCGATCAACACTGAGATCGGCGGTGGTTCCAGACTTGCCGATGTCAGGGGAAACAATTCAAGTGGTAGGAGTCGCGAACAAAAGGCTGACTAGTCCCTTGACAGAACCAGTGTCTGTGAAAATAGGAAATCATATGAACGAGCATCAGTTTGTGGTTTGTGACTCGAGTCCGGTATGTCTGTTAGGAAGGGATTTGTTGTGCAAATTGAACTGCACCATATACTGCACCCCGCAAGGAGTGGAGGTACAGACTACCGACGATGATGCTACCTTTAAGGTGGCCAATTCAAAATCCTGTGTAGAACTATATCCTACTCTGACAGTAGAAGATCTTCCCCAAGACTTACGAGATGCAGTGGCGTCAGAGGTATGGGATTTCACAGGAGAAGAAATAGGATTGATTAAAGGGGTAGAACCGGTAAAAATACTAGTAAAACCAAATGCCGAGTTTCCAAGAACGCCTCAATACAAATTGTCCCAGGAAACGATTGCGGGGATAAAACCTGTGATCGAGTCAATGATACAACAGGGAATACTGAAAGAAATCGTGGGCAGTCCTTGTAACTCCCCGATTATGGGTTTGCAGAAACCTAGCGGGAAATTCAGGATAGTGCAGGATTTACGAAAAATTAACAACATAGTCGTTTCATGTTGTCCCGTGGTACCGAATCCTTCAGTGATACTGTTTCAAATACCATGTCAAGCAGAATGGTTCACAGTGATAGATCTTTGCCAGGCTTTCTTTTCCATCCCATTGGATGAAGAGAGCAGGTATCTTTTTGCTTTTAAAATGGAAGATCGCGTTTTAACATGGTGTCGAATCCCACAAGGATTCACAGACAGCCCATCCATCTTCAACCAGTTGTTGAAGAAGAATCTCGAAAATCTAGTACTGCCGCAGAACTCGGTTCTGGTCCAGTACATAGATGACCTACTTGTTGCGTCAGAGACAGAGGAAGCCTGTAAAGCAGATTCAATTGCCTTACTGAACCATTTAGCTGAAAATGGACATAAGGTATCTCCGAGCAAGTTGCAGTATTGTCTGACAGAAGTACAGTATTTAGGGCACCGGTTAGAAAAAGGGAAACGCAAGGTGTCCCCAGAGAGGATTGAGGCGATAATGAAGATGAATGCGCCCACAACACAGAGAGAAGTTAGAATGTTCCTAGGAATGGTGGGCTACTGCCGACAGTGGATAGTTAACTTTTCACTGAAAGCAAAGCCCTTACAGAAACTGACGCACAAGGAGGTGAGTGATCCGGTACCATGGGATGAAGAATGTCTAGTGGCGTTTTTACAGCTGAGAGACGATTTATGTCGTGCTCCGGCTCTGGGAATGCCCGATTATGAGAAATCCTTTTCACTCTATTGCTGTGAGAGAGAGGGATGTGCTTTGTCAGTCTTGGCACAGACCCACGGAAATGCCCGTAGACCAGTTGCATATTTTCCGGCTACATTAGATCCAGTAGCCGCAGCGTTGCCCGGATGTCTCAAATCCGTTGCTGCAACGGGTGTCAGCATTGAAAGGAGCGAGAGTATAGTGATGGGACATCCAGTAGTGGTGTATGTACCACATTCAGTTGAATTGCTAATGACCAGGACGAAGACGCAGCATCTGACCAATAGTAGGCTCACGCGCTACGAGCAAGTTATTCTTGCCGCGGAGAACGTGACCCTCAGGAGATGCTCTGTCTTGAATCCTGCTACTTTAATGCCATTACCTACTGTAATAGAAGGCGAAGGATGTGAAGACCACGATTGCCTTGATGTGACTGAACTATGCACGAAACCCAGACCAGATATTGTGGATGAGCCGTTGTCTGACCCCGATGAAATTTACTTTGTTGATGGCTCATGTTTAAGAGACGATACTGGTCGGTTGAGAGCAGCTTATGCTGTTTGTACCATTACTGGAGTTGTGGAAGCCGCTTGCCTGGAAGGAGTACATTCCGCACAGGTAGCAGAAATCATTGCCCTAACTCGTGCCTGCATAGCAGGAAACGGAAAGAGAGTCACCATATACACTGACAGCCAATATGGTTTCGGTGTGGTTCATGATTTCGGACAGTTGTGGTCTCAGAGGGGTTACATGACCTCCTCTGGTTCGCCCATTCGAAATGGAGAATTTGTGCGATTATTGTTAGAAGCATTACAAGGTCCAGTTGACATTGCAATCGTAAAGTGTGTAGCTCATACTAAGAATACAGATTTTGTGTCACAAGGCAATAGATACGCTGATGAAGTCGCACGCTATTGTGCGGAACAAAATTATTCTTTCTCAACGGTGGAAATAGAAGGTGCAGAAGAAAAGACTGAATTAAGTATGATGTTAGAAACTGTAGACACTTGGGAGGATTTAAGAATAATGCAGGAGAACGCACCTGAAACAGAGAAAAAGGCATGGGAAATAGCAGGTTGTGTGCGAAGCGAAATGGATTTTTGGGTTTCAGCAGATGGGAGGGCTGTGTTACCTGAAGAATTAGCTAATCCCATGGCGAGAGAAATACATGGTCCAGTACATCTAGGAAGGGATGCTATGATGAGAGTGTTTAGGCAAACTTGGTATTGCCCTAAATTTAGAATAGCAGCAGAATCAGTATGTAAGCGATGTGTTACCTGCCAACAACTGAACGTAGGCAAACGAACACCAGTCACACTGAGTCACATTGGGAGGTCAGGGGGGCCTTTCAATAGAATGCAACTAGACTTTATTGAAAGGCCAAGAGTCAATCGTCTTAGGTATGTGTTGGTGATTGTATGCGTATTTTCCAGATGGGTTGAAGCGTACCCTACACGTAGGTGCGATACACTCACAGTGGCTAAATTGTTGCTCAGGGAGTTGATACCGCGCTTCGGGGTGCCTGCCTCTTTGGAATCAGACAGAGGAAAACATTTTAACAGCGAAATAGTGAAGATGTTGTGCTCCACACTGAATATCGATCAAAAGCTGCATTGTAGTTATCGACCAGAAGCTTCAGGAATTGTGGAACAAGTGAACGGCACTTTGAAGAATAGATTGGCTAAAGTAGTGGCATCCACATCTTTGAGTTGGCCAGATGCTCTTCCTTTAGTGCTCATGAGCATGCGCAGCACCCCTGACAGGAGGACAGGTCTCTCTCCACACGAGATTCTGATGGGGAGGGCCATGAGACTTCCCACAGTTCCAACTACTGCCTTATTGAATATTACAGATGATCTGATCTTGGATTATTGTAAAGGACTGTCTGACGCCATCCATTCTGTGTCCCTTCAGGTGCATGCGGCTGAAGTTCCAGCATCGAGGAACCTGTGTCATGACCTGAATCCAGGGGACTGGGTGTTGGTTAAAAAACACGTCCGGAAGAACTGCCTAGATGTTCGCTGGCGTGGGCCCTTTCAGGTAATCCTGATAACGAACACCGCGGTGAAGTGCGGGGGGCTGCCAAATTGGATCCATGCATCCCATACTCAAAGAGTTCCAGCACCTCTAGAAGAAACAGCTCCTATCCCAGACGAAAGCCCGGAAGTGGAAGAAGGGTCGCAAGAAGGGATTGCAGCAGCTGAGGGGGTGTCGGAAGAAGTTGGGAACGCATCGGATTCAGAAGAAGAGCGAAGGCAGGACGGCAGTGAGACTGAGGACGCAACCGAAGGGGAGAACAGCAGTGCATACGAGTCCGACACAGATCGGTACCAGAGTGATCAAGAACCGAGTGTGAGAACGAGATATAGGAGATCAAGGGGTGAGGCTGCCACTTGGCCGGGAAGGGACAGGAGGCTAAGTTTGAGGTCGGCTCAGGAAGAAACGCTTGCTCCTATATCCGAAGACTCGGATCAAGAAGAAGATACTCAGGATCAAGCTGAGGAAGGTCTTAGAAGGTCAAGGAGGGTACGAGTGCCTAGCAGAAGATACTCTACTCCTGATTGGACCTACCTCGTTGCAGATGTCGGCGGGACACAGGACCGGGAGGATCAGGGAAGTGAACCTGATCAGAACTGATCCGATAATCACAGTACAAATACTGTTCCTGCTACCGGGGGCGGAGGCCGAAAGACTGCTGACACTCAACATCGTCTATCCTCCTCTCCTAAGCGGAATAAGAAAATTGATTTTAGAGACTGTTGAATTTCCGGTTTGCTGTTCACGATATCCAGTGTTGGAGGGAACTCTTCTTCGACTAGAAATGATTGAGCGAATAGTGGAAGTTCTTGGACCACTTGTTGTCGTCGATTAATACCTTGTTGTAAATGTCTTCAAAGGGGCGTAGAACTGGGAAAGTGAAGAAGGTGATCCTGGTCAGAACGGACCCCTTTGTAGCTGTGGATGTAGAATTGATAGTACCAGGAGTGGAGATTGAAAAGACATTTATGAAGACGTAGTGTCACTCCTTGAACCATACATAACTTCAGACGGATATAAGACTCTTGAAAAGACTTTGTAAAAATTACTGCAAGATAACCTAGCGCCGAGTGGAAGAAGAAAAGTGGTAGGGGTTTCCTTTTAGCGGACGGAGAAGGGCTAGGGTTGTCTGTTTCTACCGAACTTTGAACTGTTTTGCGGAAATAAATTGTCAAGCTTCCAAGTGTTCAAAAGAGAGACATTGCGAGAAAGAAAGACTTTTGGCTCAGAAAGGAGAAGAAGTGAATGCTGGAAGAAAGTCAAGAACTACACTGTTTGAGAACATGGAGGCTGGCAACCCGAACCGCAGGGCAAAATGTATAGTTGGCACACTGTTGGGAGTGGTGATTTCCCTGATAGTTTTAGTGGTTACTGTCTCATACATAGTGGGACACGAGAGAGATGCAACTGCAGTGAAGGAGGACAAGGGAGTGTCAACACCGAGAACTCCTATTGTTAATGATAAGGGAAACATCAATGATAAAGACAAAGCGTTGTTAGATGCAGAAATAAAAAGGTTACACACCGATGAGTCACAGGGAAATTACAAGTCAAATGCTTATGCTAAATTGCTTTATGAATACGTTGACGCCATGGAGGTGAAGAATTGCTACGTTTGTATGCAATTACCAGCTTCTGTGGAGGAGGGTATCAGATACCATCATCTTCCATTGACATATGGAATCACATGCAGTTTGTTGTTGAGCATATTTTATGGACGAGATGGATTTGAGTATTATTTCTCGAATTTCGACTCGACATTGCCAGAGGTCCCGAATTTCAAGCATTTGAACAAGTGGGACTACTACAAAAGCGAAGACAGATTACACAAATGGTTTATTCCATGGAAAACGTTAGATACTTCACATGCCCGAAGAAATAATCTGACTTGTCAAGTGTCAGAAATTGAGAAAAAGTTTATAGGGCAGGTAGATACTAGATACAGGAGGCAGAAGATTCTGAAGGCCTCAGGACAATGGGAAACAGATTGGACCAAGGAGGAAAGGGCACACCAAAGAAAGGGTAGTATTGGTCCAATTGCTTTAGATAAGGAGAAACGGGGGAAACTGTGCATCCACAGGAGTTACTCCTATTATGAGAATTTTTATGTAGGTCAAGTCAATTGTGAACATGCCTTTCAACTGGAGTATTACTCTAAGGATTTTTTGAAGGGGATGCAAGCAATTCCAAATGTATATTTTGTATGTGGAAGAAATGCCTATGTGAAGCTACCAGATAATTGGTACGGATCATGCTATCTGGCTGTTGTCTTCCCTAAAATATATCATGTTGAGAATTTAGAAACGACAAAGAAAGAAATACCAACTAGGTGGAAGAGAGGGCTGGGTGCAGCAGAAGTAGTTGGAGATGTACTCGGTGCTGCATTCCCTTTCTTAGGACTGATATTGAATGACATTAAGATCAGGAGGTTAGCTACAGTCGTAGATAGGCTATCTGCCAGTACTGCTAGATCATTGATGCTGATAGAAGGTGAGATGCAATCGATTAGGGCAATGGTTCTTCAGAACCGACTTGCTTTAGACGTTCTGTTAGCTAAAGAGGGAGGAGTCTGTAAGGCTTTGAAGGTCCAGGAGTGCTGCACTTACATTCCAGACAATTCAAAACCTCTAGAGAAGTATATAGGAAACATCACTGCCATACACTACGAAATTGAGGATCTGACAAAGATAAATGTGTGGGAAAAGGTAGGTCATGGAATGGGTAAAGTTGGAAGTTGGTTTGCCAACTTAGGAAAGGGTATCGTTTGGTACATATTGAAACCCATCATCATAATTGTGATTTGTGTAATCACTTTGTGGGGATTGGTGCGTTTGTATCAGTGGTATAGAGCAAATAGGTTACAGAGAACTATGAGGAAACAGGAGGAAAAGTTGACAGAGATGCAGGATACCCAATACAGGAGTCTAAAGGCATTAGAGACAATGAAAAGAGGTGGCACTGCCACAACTTCACTTTGAAAGATTCTACATTTTGTGATGGTGTCTTGATGGTGATGACCCCTGAAGGTCATCAAAGGGGGGATTGAGAGAGCACAAGTTTGAAAAATGTATAAGTGCACCATATTTACAAGCACGTAGTTAGTTTAAACATGCTTTTGCACACGAGTGTTTTATATTTAGGAGTGAAATACACAGAGTGTCTTATATTCAGTGGTGAAATGCATAGAATGTTTAAGTAGAGTAACAATAATCATAACTGTGTGAGACTAATGTAGAAATGTTTGGGATGAATATGAAAACCTCATGTTCTCATGTTAAAGGAATCATGTTAGAGTTGAATAGAGCTTTACAAAACCAGTATAATGTGTAGGCCTCATGGCAATTCACAGAAAATCTAAACGTGCTGCTAAAATAATGTGAGATGGGGTTAACGTGGTTCTTCCAAAAATGTCCTATCGAATTTAGTTTTGAAATATATGCTTTATAGATGTGTATTTTAAGAAATGTATGTTGGTTGAGAATGCTGTTTAAATTAAGTAAAATGTTTTCAGAGTGCAGGGACCCGCTTCATGTAAATCAAGTAGGCCTGAACTGATAGTGATGTCTCTTTGATGTGCCATGTGCTCGTTAGAGGAGAAGTCGAGAGGTGCCAAGTACAGAGCTTCGATTATATTTTATGACCTATAGATATGGTGGAGTCTGGAATTTGAGGCCCACTGCAGGACGGACTGTATGCAGGTGCGAGGGTCTTAATCAGCTAGAATGAAAGGGGCTTTGTTCAGTGGCGCTTGGCGCAGGCCTGTAGGAGTTTCCAGGAATTTCAGGGGGTATCAGCGCACTGGAGAAGAAGCCTGGGAACCAAGGTCAACTATAACGAGGGTCTTGAAGAGTACCATCATGGAGTTTACCGCGCAAAGATGTACCACGTGAGGGGCGTCCCAAGGGGCGTTCCTATCGAAAATGTGATTTGATATCAGGGAAAGAGACCCGGGAGGAGAGCAGAGCAGATGATTTTGGGAGCCTAAGGAAGCGAATGGGTAGGCAGATAGGCTGATCAGGAGAGACCCATCATCAGAGAAGAAACAAAGAGAAGTGCGTGATCTTCTTAGGAAATCACCACGGCTGACACCTAGAGGGGTAAAGATCTTGTTAAGTAGGGATGTCACTTAGTGTAGTGTAGGGATAGACTAACCTTAATTTTTTTCTTTTCTGTAATGACTTTGAGGTTGCAACTTGTATCCATTTTGGCAACGCTTATGCTTTTTGAAATTGTACTCATTATTCTGTTTTTCAGACTCAGACTATTGAAAAAGTTCATGTTCATAGTGATACCAATTTATCTTCTGAATCTCATTTTGAGAAGTTTGTACCTTCAGTTATCTTTGACTTTATATTAAATCTTTGAAACTTAAATTTGGTCAGTGGTCATTTAGAGTGGTGTAAGTTCTTACATTGATTGACTTATTGTTAGATTACCTTTTACTCAACGACAGGTACCAACGATTCAGTCGACTTGGTTTGGGATCTGGTAAGGTAACTAGTAACCAGAAATCCCGCGTTAACAAAAAGAATGATGACTATCGAAGATAGCATCAATTTGGAGTACTGCAGGAATTTATCAGATGAAATGACTTCTGTGTCTAATGAAGATGGAACTGAAGTGCAAACGAGAGAAAAAGAGCAAGCACTTGATCTGTTACCAGGTGAAAGGATCAGGAAAAAGGTTTGTCTAAAAGGAAATTGTTTAGTGCCAAGGTGGCAGAAAGGGAGGCCAGTTAGTCTTGTCACAACAAATGCAGTGAAGTGCAAAAGACTAAAGAGGTGGATTGACACTGGCCATACTTTTAGTGTACCTACACCTGAAAATCCTGATGAGGATAGTATCATCACTGCTGATTCAGATTCTGAAGAAGAGCCTGAAAAGAATCCAGATCTTGAAGATCGACAAGTTGGGCGACATCTGGAGAACATGAATAGAAAACAAGCCTTGAATGAAGAAGACTTGAAAGTTGTGACTGAAGGCTCAGAAAATGATGGAGATCTGCCAGAAAAAGAAGCAGAAGAAAAATGTGATCAGATTGTGATTCAAGACCAGGAGAGTATTGAAAAGCAGAAAAGAAGCTCTGAAAGAAGGAACAGGAATTCTGAAACTGGGAAGTTGAAGGTAATTGAAAAAGAAGAAGAAGATAAATTGCCAAGTACCAGCTGCAAAGATGAAGTTCCTAACAGAGTGAAGCTGCCGAGTAAAGAAGTACCTGAGTCCAGAATTCAAATTTCTGACACTGAAAATGATGAGAGTGATGAAGATTCTCAAATAAGAAAATTCAGAAAAGGAGCTTGGAAAACAGAATGTAATGTGTCCGAGCAAAAGAAGAAATCATCAAGAGAAGATGAAATTTGGCCAGGAGAAAATGAAGGCCTAAAATTCAAATTGGTACACAGATCAAAGGAACAGATTGATGAGATATCAAGTCAAAAAGATTCTGAAAAGCAAAATGAGGCAGGAAAGAAAATGGAAGTGATTCCTGTAATGGAGGTAAATAGTCGCAGTCAGAAAAACATTGAAGAGAATAGTGACAATGATTGAGGTATATACCTGTTAAAAATTTTAGGTTTTCTGTTTTTGGCATAAGGCTGAAGAAATTGTGTTAGGTGACACAAGGTCGAAGAAATTGTGTTAGCTGGAAAAATATAACTTGTGACATTAGGTCGAAGAAAAACTTAGAAGGTTTAAGGATATATATATATATATAAAAAAATAATAATTGATACTTTGTATGTAGTTGAGCTTATATAGCACACAGCTACCCGCAGTGGGTTTCCCGGCGCTTGCTTAGGGAACCCTTCCTGGTATTCCCCTGTGAGATAGCAGGGTATCCACATGGTGAAAGTCAGGCATCCCGCCACGAAGGGCTGTTGTGGAGATTAAGCAAGCTTTTGCCCAGAGTCGCAGAGTGTGAACCCGTGAGTCGAGGAGGCACCGGGGCGAGAATTATCGAGTCCGTGGAATTTTTAGCCCAAGACCCGCCGAGGCAGGGAATTGAACCCTGGTCCAGGACCGATCTCAGCTTCCAGGTCTGCTGCCTCTAACCCCTGAGCCACACTTCTCCACGGTTAATTTAGGTTGTAATTTTTCTTTTAAAAATTAGCAAGGAAAAGTTTAAGGTCAATAGGACAAGCAAAGTTTCAGCTAGTCAAGGCAAACATAGTATAATACTGACACCTTTATTAATTATAGTTTTTGCGACACTTTTGTTGAAGATCAGTTGCAAGTTACATAAGAGAAAGGTAGAACTAGAGGAGTTTTCTTAAAACTCAATATGAGAATTGTAGATAAACTGGTAAGATAAGTCTTTAGAATTTACTAACACAGGTGAAATTGAATCATGTTCATCTTAGATAAAATTTTTGCTAAAATTTTTGGTGGTGTTTGGTGATTTTAAAATCACCAGATGGGGGAGTAGATGAAGCGAGATTTAGAAATAATTTTTATTTCAACTCGTGAAGTCACACTTCCATAATTTAATTAATTATACTAACAATTTGTGGTGTGTGAGTATTAATACAACCTAGTTTAAAGTTGCATACACAAAAGACACGTGGGAAACTAACATGTGTGCTCATAAATGTGCATTATGTTGCATTCTCATGAATGTGGAAAATAATAAATTAATTATGTCTATTGTTGTGTCATAACTAATAGCAGCTGTTTTTAAATAATGACATGTGCTTATTTTGCTTTCCTTGTCTATGTGATGTCACTCTATTCTCTATAGGTGCATAAAGAAACCCTGCTGGATTAAATGAAGAATGGTAGATATAAAATGCTGCTTTATTTGTGCTTCTGCTAGGTAATTTAGACTAATGGGTTAATCATTAGCAATGATGGGTGACAACAAAACAAACTGTATTTCTTTCATTAATTACTCTTTTGTGTTTGTTTATATAATAGTTTTACAAATGAAGCTTAGAGATGGCTGCAGAAAAATAGTGCACTTTTAAAAAGTGGCGCAAGAGAGGTGGCGCAGAAAAATGACGCTTTCTGAAAAGAGGCCTGTTGATGAAAATGGCACAAGAGAAAATAATTCTGAAAGGATGGAAACAGCCTCTGAGCTTTTATTCTGAAAGGTTTTGGAAAGAACTGCTAAAAAGATGACTCTGAGGAGAAATTTGCTAACGTGCTACGAGAGTTCAGAGCGGACAGGCTCAAGGTTAGAAGGAAGAGACATGATAGATTTACATTGCTTAAACTCCTTTTCGCTACAAATTGTAGCAGCTTGAGGAAATGCTGCCAAGACTTCTGCATGAACAATGAACTAGTGAATTTGCCCGGACATGTGAGAAGGAGGTGTCACAATTTACTGTGGCACGAGGTGGCTCAGCCAATGGAGAGCTAGAATTCGTCTGCTGGAATGTGAAAAATAGTTAGCTCAGCTTATTTTAGGGTATAAGAATGGGTTCAGAGAACAGATATTTGGCTTACGCTCGAGAAACCTGAAGGACGTGTTATGCTGATGGACTACACACGTGAGGAAAGGAGTTTTTATTAATTGCTTTATTTCTAGGTGATGAGGGTAGAGACAGAGAGATAGTTAGGATTTGGAAATGCTTAATTTTACCTATTTCTGCTAATGAATAATAATTCTTGATTTATGCTCTTTTTATTAATTCTGAATAAACCTCTTTTATGACATTTTCTAATGCTTGTTTAATAAAATTCCAAAACCTAAGTTTTTCTATATATGTTTAATAAACTTTCTAAATGACAAGCTGGTCTTTTTAAACAACATATTTAGATCTTATCGCCTCATGATTCAGTCGCTCTATTGTTGATATGGGCCTAGTGTTGAAGTATATGTTTGGTGGTAATAGATAGAGTCATTTATGAATAATTTTGGTGAGAGCGCTGGATCACTCGGAAGCTCAGTTGCTGGGGCTCCTATGCCCTTTACAAATTTGATACCATAACATAACAATAACGTGGTCAGAGCAACATGGTTCTACTGCGGTACTTCGCAAAAGTTTTATAAAATATATAAAGTAAAAAAACAACTTTTTCTTACCATTACAAACTAATAGAAACTAACTCCTCCCTTCCTATGGCTGACTTTTACTTTGGTAAGGGCAGTCATTAGCCAATCATTTACTGTTTTGTTGTCATAAAGAAACCACTGTATTCCGCAAAATTACCATGGTATACCACAGCCTAATATTTCACTAAGTTATTGTGCCTTATGGGACTGATTCACAATGGAAAATGATACCTTTGTGTAAATTTACAATTGCTTGCAAATTCACAAAGCCATTTTACAAGTACTGTCTGTACGACTGTGGAGTCTCAGTCCATAAAATTATAGGACTGTCCTATCTTTTTACATGTGGAAATGCCTCAGTCGTAAAGATACAACTCCTAGAATACCTAACCCTTAGCGTTGAACTCTGCTCTGCCCGAGTTAGGCAGATGTCGCAGAGTTCTGAAAAACTTTGCTCCGCATAGCCACATCAAGTTGACGAGCACGAGTGAGGAAAATCCATCTCCCAGTGAGATCTTTCCTCGTTCGCAATCGTCAACATCAATTTGGCGAGCGCAAGCATTGAAAATGAACCTCCTGGTAACATTTCTCAATGCGGGCGGTTGGATTTCTCATTGCAAGAGGTCCACATGCTCGCGACCGCTCGTGTTGAGGAATCGGCCGTTCGCGTTGAGAAAGCTGCCACTCAAGTAAAAAATGTGCTTGAGCGGCAGAAAGGAAGCAGCGACCGCTTGCCCTGTACATTGTGCCGATCGCGATGATTGCACAGTGCGGACAAACACCCGGCACTGAAAATCACAGAGAACAGCATGTTTCTAATGCATTCCGCCACCTGTGGAGCTCCGCTGAGTTTTTTTACACTTTGAGGAGTTACGTACGGTGGAACTGCGCAAACTCCGTCCAGGCTTAAAAATACCTTTGTGAATTACAAACATTCAAAAACTACACGAAAATGTAAGTTTACCTTTGTGAATGACAACCTATAATTTTAAAACTGCATACACAATTTAGATCTAGTACTAAAAAGGACTCTTTAAACACCATTGTTTTAATTGTTGATACATTTCATGCTACCTCTGTTTAAACAATATTAACACACTATCTTTGTGGGGACTTGAACAACAGTATAATAACATACCATCTCTCTGGGGGGACTTGAGCATTCCTTAAATTACACACAACCTCTGCTTGGACGTGAACATCAATAGTTCACTCTATAATGGGATTGAAGCTGTTACTTTGCACACTATTTCAGTGAAAACTTGCATACAATCTTCTTACCACAGTCTCCGTTAGGACTTTAACATCAGTATGATAACACAATATATATGTGGGGACTTGACCACCACTATAATAACACACTAACTTTGTGGGGACTTGAACATAACTAATAACACACTATCTCTGTGGGGACTCGGACAGGATTACATTCACAAACTATCTATGGGGAAAAACACTAACCCTATGCTATTTCTATAGTGACTTGAATAAAATTACAATCGCATTCTACCTTTGTGGGAACTTTAATCACAGCCGAAGATACCATTTCTACACAGACCCCGGTGCTACTGTGATTACCACCCCTATTTACATTATCACACACCATCCCAAATCAGTGATGACATACCACCTCTGTGGTGATCATCCAACACTACATTACATTCATTCCTAGGGATGTGTGTCCTAATGGCTATTTTGCCAAAAATGTAAGCAGCTCATCAAGCTCTGAGTTCTAATGAACCATATTCCTTGGTCCCTTATGTTAATATCTTTATGTTTTAGTTCCATTATCTCCTAAGGCTCTGAACACTTATAAATGGGTTAAATGCAGTTTTGAGTGCATTTCTGTAATCATGATATGTTACTCTCTGACATATTAACACACACTGTTTTTTGTGTTCACCCCTAGTATATATGCACCAAATTCATATATGAATAGATGATAATGTTAAATGTGTATATTGTTCAAAAAATAAAAATTTAACCATGTGCCTTTCAATGTATTCAATCACAAATTGTATTATGGACTAGGTCCTCACAAGGATGGTAGCACATGTTCAAGTCCCCACAAGGATGGGTCTGTGCGCACAATTGAATAATAATTTATTTGCTAATTTGAAGCAGTATCCTGTATCATGAATTTTTTCTTACCATTTTTCTGTTATTAGAATATTTGAAAAACACTTAAAAAAGTTAGTCCTCCCAGGCAAGTATCCACATATAGTCCCCACAAGGATGGTAACACGTGTATGTGTGGGTGTGAAGAAGAGAGGGAGAGTTTGTTCTAGCAGATGTATGACCTTATAACACAAACAATCACAACGCATACCTTTACAATGCAGTTTGTACAATCCATCCTCCATTAAATTGCATGCCATTACAACACAATCCATTACGGCACATGTTCCATTACAACAAAAATTATTATTCTAGCACCGCCGGGTGCTTACCTCAGGGTAGGTGCTGGACAGTGAGGCATATGCTTTGTAATGGCATGCGTTGTCATTGATGATGTATTGTATTGACTGCGTTGTAAAGGCATTGCGTTGTAATACCTGCATTTTAATGGATGTTTCACGTTCAAGCAGCCCGAAAGGTGAGAGGTGTTGGGAGATGTTTTTTTTTGCTCTTCTCTGTTTAGTGAAGGTGTGTGTCACTGTTGGAAGATATGTCCATGCTTAGCCTGTTTTATTAGTTAATTACTAAATATTTGGGAATGTGACACTGGCGTCCAGTATATTCGTAACTCCCCTTCATCCCACAGCAGAGGTATTCTCTTAGGTTACCCCTTATTGTAGAGTGTGGCCAGAACCCATCTTCTGCACATTCTACATACACTCAAAATGTCTCATGGGACATCTCCTTCAAGACCCAAGTGGACCAATGTGGTGTGCTTTTCATTCACTTCAGAGATCCTTTATGCATAAAGATATAGACCACAAATTGTAAACATAGGTGGCCATATTTATCAAGGGGTTGCGTTGCACTTGTGCCACATAAGGGGCAACAAGGGTGATGCAATACCTAAGTGAGATTTATCAAGCCATGCAAGGCCATCTTGCATGTCCCTTCTTGCTTGATAAACCCATGCAAGGCAGCCCACGTTGCTGCCTTGTGTTAATCTGCGGCAGGGAGGCATTCCATGGGTGAAGCGTGGGTGCTCCCAAGCATCCACCCATGGATTTTGGCATATTCCCAGATTTACCATTAGTGGTAAACCTGGGAATGCACCAACATGCTACTCCTCCCCTGGTAAGGCATAACAAGGAGAACAAGCTTTATTTCTCCAAGTTGTTTCCTCCTTCTGCGATGGCTGCATTATGCAGCACATGTAGAAAGAGGAAAGTGCCTCTCTGGATTATTTTTGTGCATGAAAATGTCCCTTCCTGCCCATAGACAATCCTGACTACAACACAGGCACCCTGGCACCATTATGCAGAAGTGCCTGCAATGGCGCCAGGCAGCTAAAAATGCATCAGCACTAAGAGAGGACAGGAATGCATTTTAAAATGGTAAACAAACGCATTCCTGCTTATTCCCTTTTATGCAGCAAGGTGGCTTGCTGCATTGCGCTATGTAAAAAACATATAAATCTCGCTCTTGGAATTAACCATCATTAAAAAACTGAGCAATTGAATAAATTTTTTGTCTTAAAGAGATCTACCAAAATATGAATAAGTGAAAATTTAGGTATGATGCAAGGAAATCAGAAATTGGAAATCAAGAAGCAATCTGCTCTGCCTTCTGTTGATCAGTCAAAAGCATATTCTTGCTTCATCTTAGAGTATAAAAAGTGTTTTTTTTTCATTTAGAATGGAATGTCATTAAATACGTTATATGATGAATATTGGGGCTGCTGCCCTCGCTGTTGCTGAGATATTCTGTGTATGGTTTCTGAGACACATTTTGTGCAACAAAATTAAATTGATTTCCGATCATGTAGAGCCATTCCTGCTGGGACTGGCAGGAGCTGTGGTCTTATTAAATTCCACTGTGATCATTGTCACAATGACAGAGTTCTTTGTTTCCAGCCCTTTTCCCCTTCTGCATTAAGTATCACATTTACACTGGTATTCATTTTGCTCATATCCTTCTGCAGGTCTTTCTTTACACTTCACTCACCCTCACCTGTCATTTAATTCCAATTCCTTTTCGTTCCACCTAGTTTATAATTGGCAATACATAGTTTTGTCTCAAGAGCATAAAGCCAAATATTTCTTAAATGCTGATTCAGCTTTACTATGTTCAATGTGTTTTGCAATATCATAGCACACCTTTGGGGACCTTGTTGCATTTTAAAATGATGTGTTGACATTATGCATAAGAAAGTGCCTCAATGTGCCTGTACTATGCTTGACAACATGCCAAACACACCATGTCGAGCGAAATCAAAGCATGCAACTTACACTTACATTATTGTATTGTAAGCACATAATTTGACAACAGATATTTTTAAGGCTTGTGCAAAGTGGGCAATTGTGGATTTCTGTATTTTAACCTATAATGTATAGTCGGAGCCAAACCCCAATAATCACCTGAACCCTAATATTTTTATCATCCCGATTATTATCAAATAATACAAATCCAGTGTCTGGAGTTGAACTGTTGGTTAGAGACTGCAGTCATCATCTGGAAAACAGAATACAATATTGATAGCATAAATGACTGATTTCTAGATGAAAATAATGCACTAAGGGCTAGATGTAGGTAAATCTATTTTACTGACTCATAAATACTGGATTTTACCGATTCGGTATTTATGAATCAGTAAAATAGAAGGAGGAAGATTTAGGTAAAATCTGTAATTGAATTACCGATTCTGTAAAAATCGGTATTTACCGAATCGGTAAATACCGATTCTGTATTGCCCATTGATTCCTATGGGCCTTGAAGCCCATAGGAATCAATGGGCAATACTGAATCGGTAAATACCGATTTCAGCAAGGGTGCAGGGGGTGTCACTTTGACACCCTCTAGCACCCCAAATACAGGCATGTGTTCCATGTGGCACACAGACATGCCCTAAGGGCATGTCTGTCTGTCACATGCCATAGGTGTGCATGCACACATGTGCACGCACACCTGGATTCGGTATTTTACCACCCAATTGGATTGGGTGGTAAAATACTGAATCTGTAAGGCCTTTGGGACTCAGAAGAGTCCCACCTACATCTAGAATTTACCGAATCGGTAAAAATACCGATTCGGTATTTTACCAATTCGGTAAATTTACTGATTCGGTAATTTTACCGAATCGGTAAAATTGGCCCCCTACATCACAAAAAACCATTTACCGGTCGGTAACGGCCGAAATCGTCCGTTATCGGCCGGTAAATGGCCACCTACATCTGGCCCTAAATGAATTTTAATGGCAAAATAGTCAAAAGGCGATGCAGAGAAGAATGCATTAAATAACATGAAGGCTCAATTACAGTATTACAGACAATGGAAAATCCTAACTTGTATTAATCCCTAGTTAGGCAGAATATTAGTAATATAAGGGGTCGATTATGATGCGGCCCTTTACGGCTTCGACTGACGGTCAGAGCATTCAGGGCCGCATCATAATAAGCCCCGTGGTTTACTTTCCGACCACCTAATTATGAACTAGGCTGTCAGAAAGTTAACCGTCCGGTCATTCCGGCTGGCTTTCGATGGGCTCTAGGAGCCCGTAGCCAGTCAGGAGCCGGCCAGTAATCATAAGGGCGGGTTTTTCCGACCTTGAGATTATGATGCACGGATTCTGGCATGGTTTCCATGCCTGGCCTGTCTGACATGGAAACCATGTGGGAAAGCATGCTTGGGAGCCCCTAGCAGGACCTCCTTGTGCTTGCAGCCTCTGGTTGGGAGTTGAGGCAGCACCTATGGTACCCCTTGAGCTACGACTGGTGTATGGCCCTACAATGATCTCCTATTGAGAAAAGGGAGATGCGATCGAACAGTGTTAGGTCACATTGTAATGATGCGGTCGGGACCGCTGACCGGAGCTCAGTCGGTCCTCGACAGAGACGGTGTCGCGCAGACATAGTAATCAGGCCCTAAGTGTCAAACTCATAAAGAATATTGACAGCATCCCATTAGCAAGAACAGAATCTTGGAGGAAAATGTAAGGTCATCCCAAAAATGAAAATAAAAATCCTCCTGAAAGGTAGAAACCCAGAGGTTTAATAGACAAAAAACACAAGCTATTGCTAGATCCTGCTAATTGAGCAAAGTATGATCATGGTTTGAGTTGCATTAGCGAATAAGAAACACCAACTTAATTTTCTAACGCTGTAATACTAACCCATTTCTTAAGGTAGCAGAACTCTTCCATCTGTTCTCTCAGCAACGGCACTCCAAGAGGTAATCACTACAAAATGAAACATCTCTCAAAGCATAGCTAATAGACTTAGCACATCTACCCTAACACTTCAAGTGGAATTTCTTTGAAAATGATTTGTTTTGGTACACAATGGACACTTCATTCACAATACATGTTTTCTAACAAAAGCTGTACTTTGTACATACATTGAAGTCATTCACTTGCTGCTCTTCGGACAGAGAGAAGAGATGGATTTGCTGTGGGACACTGCTTGGGACAGAGAAATGAGCAAGAGCAAGTTGAAAAGAAAACCAGAAACTGCATCCATATTAGAAATATAGGGGCATATTATCAAGGACGGGTGATACATTATCGCCGCTTTTATCGGCAGGAAACGTCTGATAAAACGGCGATAATGCGCTTGATAATATGCTCTATAGAATTCCTATTAAAGCCCATGTTAGATGTGAAGAAATCTAACATGGGCTTCGATAGGAATTCTATAGAGCATATTATCAAGCCCATTATCGCCGTTTTATTGGAAGTTTCCTGCCGATAAAAGCGGCAATAATGTATCGCCCGTCCTTGATAATATGCCCCTAAGAGTATTACACAAAAATGTGGCATAACTATTCATAGAATTATTAACACTTCTAAGTGGCCTAAGTAAATCGTTCCAAGTGCAACATCATTAGCTCATCAGTTACAACTATATGCATCATTAAAATCACTAAACAACATTTGCACATTTTGCAACACTACAACCGTATTGTTTCATACTGTTAGGCAACACAGGGCTTGAAATAGCAAGAAAATAAAAATGCAAAGATTTTCCAAACAGGGTCACCCAAAATATTTAATGCCCGGGCTCCCCATAATCTTCAAGATGGTACTGCTTGGCAGGACCTTGACAGTTTTATGACGGACACTCATCTTAATAGTATTAAAAATACAAAAATACAAAAAATAAAATGTTGAATATTTGGGTAGAGATGCCTTGGCCATGGGGTCCTATTACCAAAATATAGTACCTTGCACAACTTAAATAGTTAAATACAAGTTGAACAGTTTTTGATAACTGAAAAGGTGTATCTTTCAGGCAAATGTATGATGTGTATGTTTTTTTACTGGTTGTTGGTAAGTTAAGCCCATTGAACTGGCAGTACAGTGTGTAGGATTTGGGGCATTAGAGTCCAGTTGTAGAGCAAGAACTGTTTATTGACCCAGTCCTCTCGGAATATCATGCAATATTAGTCAATAAATTACTTGTACAGAAACGCAGTGGAGGCTTGGGTCCATCACTACATAAACAACACAGGATACCTTGACAGTTTTGTATTGCTGTTTCATAGGAACAGCAGTACAGGTGGGTGCTATTTCTTTATTTAAGTATTTTCTGGACTGAAGGTAACATACAGTGCAGCATCTGCCACTCTTAGCTATTTGTTCAGGTAGATGAGGGATGGGGGTCATTGACATATTATCGATGAACACAATATCAAAACACCAAAATTTCAGAGAATAAATATTGTAAAAAAAAATTATCACCTTCCTATACTTAACTAATGAAACCGCAAATATCAAGAACATCAATATTGTTGTTAACAATATTGATTTGTACTCCTCGAGCCCTGATGCCTTGACTGTACAAAGGTGGCCCGGCTCAGCCCTCTGCACGAGCATCAGGGGCCAGCGAAGGGCTATCACCCAGCACCAGTGCACGCCCGGTGCGTGAGGACGGGGGCTCGGGGGATAGGGCCTATCCTTGAGGCCTCTTCATTGCAGCGGACTTCCACCCGCTGTGCTGCGATCCCAGTTGGGGGTTACCCTGGCCGCCTCATCCTGCTCTCCCTCTGAGGCGCCACTCCCTACACTACACTGGGACCACAACCAAAAATATACCGCTGCACTGGGCACCACACATCGGCAAGTGCACCGCCACATCCATTGCAGGGGCCCATACTGGAGGAAGCAATGGGGCGTGGGGACCCTAAACAACGAAGACTGACCTTTGACAAACCTGCCGACTCAGGCAGTACATCTCACTCGCTAGATTGTGAGAGCACCTTGGGCGTGACGGACCGCCAATCGACGGGGGAGGGGATGTCGGCCATCTTGGCAGAGCTCCGCTCGGGGTTCTGCTGCCTTGATGACCGGCTGGATACCCTGACCTCCAGGCTGGACAGACTGGGGGAACGCATCGACGGCCACTACACCCGGAAAGGAGGAGCAGAGCAGAGACTATTAGACCAAAAAGAACAAAACCGAGACATGGCCTGTAGAAGGGAGCACACAGAGCACCTCTTGAAATCCGTCACCATCAAAAAGGAAGATTTGGAGGCCTGGTCCCGGGGAAATAACGTACGTATAGCAGGACTTGCGGAGATCACCAACATGGGCCAGCCAGAAACCTTTCTCGAGGAGCTGTTACCAGACCTTTTTGGTGCCAAGCACTTATCCGCCATATTCGTCATGGAGAGGGCACATTGGTCCCTGGGCCCACGCCCCCCGTCAGGGCACCCACCGCGACCCATTGTAGCGCACCTCCTGAACTGCTGGGACAGAGATACCATTCTCTGCCTGACGAGAGAAGCTGCCCCAGTGACCCATCAGGGTTCGGTCATCTCATTTTAGGACTCTGGTTGTCCAGGAAGCCCAACTGAAGTTCACGGAGGCAAAACAACAACTTCGCCCCTTGGATTTGAAGTACGCAATGCTCTATCCTGCACGGCTCAGGGTGTTGGTGGATGGTAAGCCTCGTTTCTTTGAAAATGCCCCGGACTTCTTGGCCTTCAGCAAACAAAGTGTGGCCGAGTCCCGTCGCAGTACTGCCCAATCCTCCTGGCACTCCTCTCCAGACAATAACCAGGCCCCCAGTGCTGAACTCTTCACGTCGGACTCATACTTTGCTGCTGGTGATAATGGTTCATGCTCCCAGCCTGGCCAATGGCCTTTGGTAATTTTGTCCTATATTAACCACTCTCCTACCCTTTTGCACTGGCGTTTCATACTCCCATTGACTCAGTTGTTTTCTTTTGTCTGGCCATACTATGACTATTTTGAATTAGAGTGGTGTTGTTGCCCCTGTTGTTAATCGCACGCTTGCTTGCTAAGTGGACTCAGTATTTCATCGATTGTTGGAGATTCCAGTGTAGGGGCCGTTGCTGGGGTCTTTCCAGAAGTCGGTGTTATAATATCTCTTTTTTTCAGTGATGTGGGCATCGGCCGCCCAAGGCGTTGCCTCCCCCCGGATGGTTCCGCATATCTTTATTCTGAGATTTGTTGTTGTTGTGATGTTGTAGGTTTCTGTGGGGAGGGATCTGATTCTCTGGACCTCTGGGCTCAGGTGTGGGTGGTGGGTGGGAACTAGGGGTTGGTGGGTTTCAAGTTTTTTTTGTGTTTTTGCATATGGGTTTGTTGTGTTCCTCAGTTGGTAAAGCTCTTTGGTGGATTCCGCACTCCTCTCGCCACAGTGTGGTTGTTGTTAGTCATGCTCCTCTCTACTTCTCTCTAAGCATGGCTGTAGCTCCATCAGTAAATGTTCGTCTGCTCACATGGAATGTTAGGGGGCTCAATAACTGGAGAAATTGCAAGCTAGTACTAGCATACTTGAAATGTCATGAAGTAAAGATGGCCTTCTTACAGGAGACCCATCTCCCACCCCAAGGCTCCCCTCCCGTTGCCTCCTCCTGGGGTTCCAATATATTTTTTTCCAGTTTCAGTACTTACTCACGGGGGTCTGCATGTTGATACACAGCTCCCTTCCTTTCACCCTTCTGCATAAAGCTGAAGACCCTCATGGGCGCTATCTGTTAGTTGAAGGTACACTGCCGGGTCAAACAGTAATCTTTTTGAATGTTTATGCCCACTGATGACCTGGACTTTTTTACTAATTTACATGCCCTTCTCAGTCGGCACGATTGCGACATCCTCTTTCTGGGTGGGGATCTTAACATTTGGCTAAATCATGCTTTCGATTCCTCCAACCCACAAGCTACACCAAAGGTTTACTCTCTTATGGTTCTTAACAACCTGATTAGTACACTGGACCTCAGGGACACTTGGTGACGGCATTACCCATCGGTCCCTGGCTATACCTTTTACCCAGCACCTCCCTCAACACACACACGTATTGACTACATTTTCGCCACAGAGGTGGGTTGCTGGTGGGTTGAGGGGGTGGACGTAGTACCTTGCACGTTTTCCAATCACTCCCCCCTTATATTATGTCTGGTTATCCCACATTCGACTGGTTGGGAGCAACGGTGGTCTTTCCCGGCCTTGGCTCTTCTTGACAGGTTTTCCGTGCTGAGGGTTAGGAGGCCATTACGAAGTACTTCGCCCTGACCACCGGATCGGTGATGCACTACTCCACACTCTGGGACGCCTTTAAGGCATTCATAAGGCATTTCCAAGCAGGACGGGGTGTTGCGGTCGATCCGTGGCAGCCTTGCCAAGGTGGAGGATGAATTAGCCCTTCTGGATGAGTCCTCTCCCGACCCGCCAGTGCAAACCAAGCGTAATGCACTACTACTAGACTTTAACGACCACGCGGACAGAGAGGCGAATCTACCTGGCAAATACCACTTGGCAAGGCGCGAGGATGAGTGCCCTGGCAGGACACTGGCTCCTCTGGTAGCCCCCCAAAAGGGGCTGGGCATATTACGTCAGTTGACCACGGGGACAGGACCACTGCCACGTCTGACTCGGACATTGTGATGGAACTGGTGGCCTACAGTTGCTCTCTCTATTCCATCACATTGCTTAGCAACTTTTTGCAGCATCTGTCATATCTAGAGGAGGTGGCCATGGTTTGGCTGACCAAGGGACGAGCTGACTTTCTGGCACACCCCTTCACGGTTGATGAAATCTGAAAGGCTATCGACAAACTCTCGGGCTCCAAGGCACTGGGCCTCGATGGCCTCAGTGGAGTATTCTACAAAGCGTATAAAGAGAGCTTGTTGCCTCCACTCTTGAAAGTGTTTGCTGAGGCGTTAGAATCGGACACACTGCCCCATACCAAGTGAGAGATGGCCATCTCCCTGTGACTTAAGCCGGCAAGGACCCTGCACAATGCTCATCCTATCGCCCGATATCTATATCTATGTATATAAAAACTAATGTATGTCTGTCTGTCTGTCTGTTTGTCTTTATGCATTACTACAACATTCATTCGATCGCCATGAAACTTTGGGATGTTGTTGAGTACACTCCCACAAAGGTTTCTGGCATACATTTGGTTTTAAATATCGCCCCCCCCAGGGCCCTCATAATCTTTCGAATACTGATGTACGCACCAGACGGAAAAACAAAAAATCGTGTATCCACAAGCACTCGAATAAATAGAATTAGAACAGCATTCATCCGATCGCCAGGAAACTTTGGGAAGTTGTTGAGTACACTCTCGCAAAGGTTTCTGGCATAAAATATTTTTAAATATCGGCCCCCAAGGGCCCTCATAATCTTTCGAATACTGATGTACGCACCAGACGGAAAAACAAAAAATCGCGTATCCACAAGCACTCGAATAAATAAATAGAATTAAAACGACACTTTGAAATGTTTTCCATATGAAAATGAATAGGTTTCAATAAAGATGACACAATAAATTGAATGTTATTGTTGTATGCTGCTTGTGTGCGTTCCAGCACGCAAGCTTCTAGAATGTAGAATGTCCCAACTCTGTTCTGGGTCAGTTGGAGCTGGACTGTCCTTGTGGGCAGTTGGTGGTTGTCAAGCTGTTCTCTGCCTGTGAATAAACCTATCTGATGAAGACTACGCTTGGTGTGGACCTCCTATCTTTTACAACATACTGGCGACAGTGGGAGCAACCTTCAAAGAAAAACAAGTCTTCAGGTTTGAAGGAGAACAGCGTTCACGTGTGTTCCAACTAGAAGTAAGACTTTACATATATTATGGAGTGAATGCGCACTGATAGCGCCAGCGGCGGGTTAAAGAAAGCTTTATGTGCCTTGATAGCACCTGCGGCTGTGTTAGACTTTCAAAATTTTTTTTAATATAGAGCGAGCGCAAACAATTCTCCATGTCCGTGCTAAGCGGCGGCTACAGTCAGTGCACTTGATGGCACCCGCGGCTGGTATTCGATTGTAAAACCACTCGGAAAGAGAATATTTAACTACACGGGAAGTGAACTTTTAAATATAAAAATGTTGTGGCATTTCAAGGCTACTCACTTGAAAGGCTCGAGCGCTTCGCAATTCCAACTGCGCAGTAGAACGTTGAAGTTCACCATTCTTTCTCTCTGCTGCACAGACATCAGGATCAGCTCTCCAGATAATCGTCATTGTTACAGTGCATTCTGGGTGTGACGCTTCACATCTTCTTTGTTTTTCGGCCATCTTGGTTTGGGAGAGTTCGAGGAGCTTACTGAGCAACATATATTTATACTATCAAAACGTGGTTTTTGACGTTTTCAACAATTTCGAATTACTCAACGGTGTAGTGCCTAATAAGATATATTAATCCACTTTAAAGAAAAAAGTGAAATAATAAGTTTTTTTTGTGAAAAAAAAAGGGAAACTTATTTATTTATTTTGTTACAAAACTCCAACAGCCATGGCAAATATTATGGTTCCACCACATTTTTTACCAGTGGCAGGAGAGCCTAAAATGGATTGGGATTTGTGGTATCCCATGTTTCTTGCCTATGTCAGTGTTTTAGAGGAGGAAGGGTGTTCGGCCAAAAGGAAATTAGATCTATTACGCTTGTCTTTAGGTGGCCAAGGACTAAAGGAGTTATCGGATTTGCCTCATTTGGAAGACTCTAGCTCTGAAACAGATGTTTTTGAAATTGCTGTTAAGCAACTTACCATTAGATTTGGGAAAAAAGTGAACACAGTAATGGAACGTTTTAAATTTTACTCAAGAGCGCAAAAGGAAAACGAATCCATAGAGAACTATATATCTGCATTACGCGCTCTGGCTGGTTCCTGTGCTTTCGACACAATTAACTATGAACAGGTGCTTAGGGACCAGATCATGATGAAGACTAAGAGCAAGAAGATACAGGAAAGATTGTGGTTAGGAACGGAAACTTCACTTAAAGCTGTAGTTAACATAGCCAAAGGGATCGAACAGTCAGAAAAGTTTGTGTCTGAAATAAGAAGTCAGAGTCAGGGCATTTCAGTCAAGATCCAAGAATCTATACCTGAAGTTTCTGTTGTCAGAGGTCAAGCATTTCAAAAGAAACCTGTTGTCCCCAATTTTAAAAGAGAAGGTTTCACGAGAGAAAACAGGTTTAATGAAGGTGTCACGAAAGAAAACAGGTTTAATAATAGACGCACTTTCATTATCTGTTATAGATGTGGAAGTTTTGACCATGTGGGAAATTTTAAAAGTTGTCCTGCTTTAAATAAGATTTGTGTAAAATGTAAAAAGACTGGTCATTTTGGGAAAATGTGTCGTTCACCCCAAAAAGTTAATTGCATTCCTGTAGACGAAGAGGAGTTTGATGCAGAATTTAGTGAGTTCAACTGCATTTCTTGTATATCCTCTGACGAATGCAAAAGCTTTCCTTCTGCTTTATTTTACATTGATGGTAGAGAGGTTTCCATGTTAGTAGACTCCTGTGCCTGGTATTCCATAATTGGGAAAGATGTTTTCGAAGAATTGTGGCCTAATAGAGAATTCACATGTCCCGATATCAAACCTGGCAGCTATTCTGGCCACAAGATGAAATTAATTGGTTTTTTTTGGGCAAAGGTTGAATTTAAAGACAGGTTCACTCAAGCTAAAATATATATCGCTAACAAAGGGGAGTCGCTTTTAGGCTGGCCCCATCAGAAAGAGATGGGCATTAAATTAGATCCCAATGCCTCACCCCCTGTATATATTGACCCAAGTATTCCATGGCCAGTTTGCATGGTAGCCCCGAGTGACAATGAATTTGTAGATAGCATCAAGAAGGAATTCCCAAAAGTATTTAATGAAAAGTTAGGCGAGTATGCCCAATTCAAACATAAGATCATTCTTAAGGACAATGCGGTACCTGTAAGGCATAGGGTCAGGAATGTACCTTTGGCCTATCGTAGCAAAATGAAAGGGATTCTTGATGATTTAGTTAAATCCAACATCATTGAACCTATCGAGTCTTCTCCTTGGGTTTCCCCCATTGTTCTGTCCTTAAAGGCCAATGGCGAGCTCCGCTTATGTGTGGACCTTCGAAGCCTTAATAAAGAGATATGGTCTGACATGCATCCCTTACCCAAAATCAATGAGCTTATTTCCACCCTCTCTGGTGCAAGCGTATTCTCTACATTAGATCTTGCTAGTGCATATCACCAGGTTGTCTTGCATGAGGATTCTAGGAATCTTACAGCTTTTGTTACTCCTGAGGGTATGTTTCGCTATTTACGGATGCCGTTCGGCCTTGCTAGTGCCGCATCAGTGTTTCAGCGCTTAATGAAGGAAGTGTTGAATGGATGTGATGGGGCTATTGCATTCCAGGACGACATCTTGGTTTTTGGCAGTGATGTTCTAGAACATGATAAGAATCTCAAAGCTGTTTTGGGGGGGATACAATCAAAAGGTTTGACCCTCAAGTTTGCTAAGTGCAAATTCAGACAGGAGAAGGTAGATTATTTGGGACATGAGATTTCCAAGGAAGGGATAAAACCTAAATTCGATCATATTTCCAGTATCTCAAAGGCCCCTCCTCCTACCAATAAGGATCAATTGTTTTCTTTTCTTGGTTTAACTGAATACTTTAGCAAATTTGTAAAGAACTATGCTTCCAAAGTGGCTTCACTTCGACTGTTACTAAAAAAAAGTGAAAAATTTCTAAATTGTTACCTTGGTGGTTGAAATCCAATGGTCCCATTGTGTCTGCTTTCAATGCCAAGGAAATGGGAGAACGGGTCAAGATTTATCAAGAGAAAATGGGTAAATGTTCTGTGAAAAGCGTTTCACGCCACAAGGTCAAAGTTGGCGACCTTGTGCGTGTGAAATTTGGAAGCTCGTCTGCCAGGAATTGGGCTAAGTGGTCGGATCCTATTAGAGTGATTGAAGTATTTAGTAAGGCTGTACGTGTTGAAGGGGGGAAAATTTGGAATTTCAGACGTGTCTCTGTTGTTAGATCTGACAAGTTGTTTATGAATCCTAGGAAATGTTTTTCTCATTCTTGTGCTGAGGATAATGATCAATTGTTTTTGGATGATTTCAATACTATGCAAAACTCACAGGTGTCTCTGCCTATCAATTCTGATGTACCTGTTGTCACCACCCTTGGCCCGCAGGAGATTTTCAATGACTCTGATGGTTTGGTTGATGTCGTTGAATTGGGACCTGTGGCTCAAGATGAGTCTGTGCAAAGAGCTGCAGACGTGGTACCCAGAAGGAATGTACGTGTCTCGCGTCCACCTGCAAAAATGAAAGATTATGTTTGTTCTTAGTTTTTTTTTGTTTTTTTTTGTATGTTTGGGGGGGGGAGGTGTGTTGTATGATGCTTGTGTGCGTTCCAGCACTCAAGCTTCTAGAATGTAGAATGTCCCAACTCTGTTCTGGGTCAGTTGGAGCTGGACTGTCCTTGTGGGCAGTTGGTGGTTGTCAAGCTGTTCTCTGCCTGTGAATAAACCTATCTGATGAAGACTACGCTTGGTGTGGACCTCCTATCTTTTACAACAGTTATCATAACGAGTTTCCTTGAATTTCCTTTCTTCGGAGGTCGCAGCAATGCGCGACGAGTAAGCTAGTATATAATAAAAACGAATGTATGTCTTTCTGTCTGTTTGTCCTTTATACATTACTACACCATTCATCCGATCGCCATGAAACTTTGCGAAGTTGTTGAGTACACTCCCGCAAAGGTTTCGGGCATAACATTTTTTTAAATATCAGCCCCCCAGGGCCCTCATAATCTTTCGAATACTGATGTACGCACCAGAAGGAAAAACAACAAATCGTGTATCCGCAATATATATAGGGAAGCTTGTAAAGCGCTTGGTTACGCAGAAGCGTGTCCCCGCGCTGCAACTAAGGAGAAACTCAGAAGTAGAAGCAGGAAGAAAGCATGATTATTTTGAGAATAGGTATGTTTTTAAGTTCTTCCGAAAGCTGGATTCGGAAGAATCCAGGCGGAGATTGGGAGGCAGGGCATTCCAGCTCTTTGCTGCCAAGTGGCGAAAAGAGCGTCCTCCCATTCGAGCCCTTTTAACCCTAGGGACTTTTAGTAGGCCTCTGTGAGAAGAGCGCAGAGCGCGTGATGGTACATACTTAGAGATTAGGTTCTGAAGTGGTATTGGTGCTTTCTTGGCGAGGATGCGGTGACAAGTACAGAGGGCTTTAAATTCCACTCTGCTTCTCACTGGCAACCAATGGAGGGTCTGGAGGGCAGCTTTGGAATCCGATCTTTTGGGGATTTTTAAGACAAGGCGGGCTGCCGCGTTCTGTAATACTTGGAGGCGGTTTATTGCCTTAGCGGGCGCTCCAAGGTACAGTAGGTTGCCGTAGTCTAGGCACGATGTAACGAGGGCATGAACCAGCGTTCTCCGGGCGGACATGGGAAGGAGGGCAAGAACCTTCCGTAAGGTTTTTAGAACGCTGAAACAGACACCCGCCACCCGATCTATTTGGGGTCCAAAAGACAGGTCAGCATCGAGCCAGACACCTAGGTTTTTGACTTCCTGACGTGGCACGGGAGCCTCCCCTAGGCATGGGGGCCACCACGCCGACGACCAGACAGATGGGCTCCTCCCCACCACGAGCACCTCGGTCTTATTGCCATTTAACTTAAGGCAATTGATGGACATCCAGGTTGCAAGGTCTTGCATGCACGCCCTGAAGCTGTCCATGGCAAGTCCGGGTGCACGTGAGAGGGAGATAACCAGCTGCGTGTCATCGGCGTATGACACTATGTTCAGTCCATGGCCCATAGCAATAGGGGCCACTGGAGAGACATAAAGATTGAATAGAGTTGGGCTCAGGGACGATCCCTGGGGAACGCCCTGGCCCAATTCTATGTCTTTGGAATAGTAGTCACCCTGGCGGACTTGAAAACTTCTTTCAGTCAGGAAGGATTGGATCCATTGGAGTGCAGCTTCAGATATTCCTCCATTGTTCACACACTGTAGTAGAGTGGCATGGGCTACAGTGTCGAATGCTGCACTCAGGTCCAATAGGATGAGGGCCATGGTATGACCCTCATCCACCCCCTGGCGAAGAGTCTCCACCGCCGTTAGGAGCGCTGACTCCGTTGAGTGGCGGGGACGGAAGCCAAATTGGGTGTCATGTAATAGAGCAGCCTTTTCCACGAAGTCCATCAGCTGCATATTAACCGTTTTTTCAGCGACTTTAGCCAGGTAAGGTAAAAGTGAGATTGGACGGAGGTTCTCTAGTTTCTTGAAGCTGATAGTGGGTTTCTTCCTTAAGGGTAGGACCACCGCCTTTTTCCAATCTTTAGGTACGGTCTTGGTGCTGAAAGACATGTCTAATAGATGTCTGATGTATGGTTCCAATACCACCAGACTCTCTGTCAGACGTTTTGGTGTGGTAGGGTCCCGTGGAGAGCCCGACCTCACAGATCTACAGATTTTAATGAAATCTTCTGGGGGCGGGGTGACAAAGATGGTCAGTCTGTGTCTATCCCCCCAATCCCTAGTGCTTTCCACGAATTCTGTCCCATTTATGGGTTTAGCGGGAAATGCCAAGTAAATTTTAGATATTTTTTCTGAGAAGAAATCAGCGATCTTGTCGCACGATTCAGAAGAACAGTCGTCCGGGATGATTGCAGATTTTCCGCTCGAAAGAGTTTTGTAAAGGGAAAACAGCTCTTTCGCTGAATTACCAGCTTCATTGATTCTGAGCGTATAATATGCTGTTTTAGACTTTCTGATGTGGTTGTGGTAAAGCCGCCTCTCAGACAAGTAGGCGTTTCTGGTTTCTTTAGAGAAGGTCCTGCGCCATTCTCTTTCGGTTTTCTTTAATGCAGTTTTCAAGACTCTTAATTTGTCATTAAACCACGGGGCGGATTTTTGTATATGACCACAAGATTTAGCTTTTAGAAGAGGAGCTGTGCAGTCTAGTGCCTCATGGATGCGATTGCAGAGGTTGGTATTGGCCGTGTCAACATCATCCCCCACAGGGCTCCCCCCTTTAGTCAGTGCCTCGTGGAATTTAAGCTGGGAGAAGGTATTCCATTTTCGCCTAAGATGGTACCGTGGTGTTGGCTGCGGGGGTCTATTTCCAGGGATTCGTATAGAAAAAGGGACTAAGTAATGATCCGACCAGGGGATGGGTATAGGGCTCATGGCTGTTACTTCCCCCCTATTGACAAAGATGGGATCTAATAGGTGACCCAACTGGTGAGTCGGGCCGTTGACAATTTGGTTCAGTTGGAGGGCTCCTAATGCCTGACTGAAATTCTTGCCAACACTATCTAAAGGGTTGTTCAGATGTAAGTTAAGGTCTCCGAGAAGCAAAAATGTATCTGTGCACAGTGCGGTCTCTATAATGCCTTCCACCAGACTCTCCTCAAACATGGCTATAGGGCCTGGGGGTCTATAGATTAACACGCCCTTAAGCGTGTAACTATTGTTCAAAGTAATAGTAAAACTCCCTGCCTCGCTGTCCAGGATGGGAGAGCAATCTAATTGGCAGTGCAAGCTTTCTCGGACTACAATAGCAATGCCCCCTCCTCTGCCTGTGGGTCTGTCCTGTCTATGTATAGCATATCCTCCTGGAAGTGCCTCAAGAGCATCAGGTGTAGAGTCATTGTCTAGCCAAGTCTCTGTTAAAAATACGAGATCCCTTTGTTTGTCAGTGAGTAGGTTGTAAAAGTCTAACTTGTGTTTTCGTAACGATCGTACGTTAAGCAATCCACAGTGCAGGGTGTAGTCCGTGCTAGGTGTATTTTTACCAAGGTCAAATGAGAAGTGGCAGTGTACACAACCCATGCAGTCCTCCACCCGTAGATTGTGCTTGCAAGACTCATTGATGCCGCCGCGTAAGGAGAGCAAATCCTGCTTGCTCCATCGTACGCGGCCGGTTTGAGGGGCAGGGTGTGTGGCCCTGGACCGCGTACGATCGCGGACGGGCACAGACGGGCTTGCCTTAGGCGCGCCTTAGGCGCGCAAACGGCGCTCCCGCTGCGCTCGTCGGCTGCGCGTCCAGGGAGGGCACATTAATATGGTACCAAGGGCGTGGACTCTAAAGTGGGCGTGGCTTAGGGGTCGAGCTCGAGGTGGTGGCAGCGCGGTTCCCCAGCTGCGACAGCGCGAAAATCCGCTGTGCTTGTAAATCTCCCCAGGTCACAAAGTGCTCAAGTGAGTGCAAGGTACTTTAAAAACACAGAGTACAGTTTAAACAGTTTTAAAATTCACGAGCAGAATCTCCCGGCATCCGCCTCAGGAGTGCTCCAAGTTGCTAGGCGCGCTTGTGAGTCAGTGCGCCTATAAGGTCAGGGGAAGTGGGCGTGGCCTCTAAAGTGGGCGTGGCTTAGGGGTCGAGCGCGAGGTGGTGGCAGCGCGGTTCCCCAGCTGCGACAGCGCGAAAATCCGCTGTGCTTATAAATCTCCCCAGGTCACAAAGTGCTCACGTGAGTGCAAGGTACTTTAAAAACACAGAGTACAGTTTAAACAGTTTTAAAATTCACGAGCAGAATCTCCCGGCATCCGCCTCAGGAGTGCTCCAAGTTGCTAGGCGCGCTTGTGAGTCAGTGCGCCTATAAGGTCAGGTGAAGTGGGCGTGGCCTCTAAAGTGGGCGTGGCTTAGGGGTCGAGCACGAGGTGGTGGCAGCGCGGTTCCCCAGCTGCGACAGCGCGAAAATCCGCTGTGCTTGTAAATCTCCCCAGGTCACAAAGTGCTCAAGTGAGTGCAAGGTACTTTAAAAACACAGAGTACAGTTTAAACAGTTTTAAAATTCACGAGCAGAATCTCCCGGCATCCGCCTCAGGAGTGCTCCAAGTTGCTAGGCGCGCTTGTGAGTCAGTGCGCCTATAAGGTCAGGGGAAGTGGGCGTGGCCTCTAAAGTGGGCGTGGCTTAGGGGTCGAGCGCGAGGTGGTGGCAGCGCGGTTCCCCAGCTGCGACAGCGCGAAAATCCGCTGTGCTTGTAAATCTCCCCAGGTCACAAAGTGCTCAAGTGAGTGCAAGGTACACAGAGTACAGTTTAAACAGTTTTAAAATTCACGAGCAGAATCTCCCGGCATCCGCCTCAGGAGTGCTCCAAGTTGCCCTCGAATAAATAAATAGAATTGAAACACCATTCATCTGATCGCCATGAAACTTTGGGAAGTTGTTGAGTACACTCCCGCAAAGGTTTATGGCATCATTTTTTTTTAAAATATCGGCCCCCCAGGGCCCTCATAATCTTTCGAATACTGATGTACACACAAGACAGAAAAACAAAAAATCGTGTATCCACAAGCACTCGAATAAATAAATAGAATTAAAACAACACTTTGAAATGTTTTCCATATTAAAATGACTACGTTTCAATAAAAATGACACAATGTAAATTGAATGTTATCATAACGAGTTTCCTTGAATTTCCTTTCTTCGGAGATCGCAGCAATGCGCGATGGGTAAGCTAGTATATATATCAATATATACATATATATATATATATATATATAGAGAGAGAGAGAGAGAGATAGATACATACACAATATATATATTCAAACCACATATTATTCTTCATAAATAAAACCTAAAGTAGTGTTTAACAGAAACAATTCAAACTAAAACTAAACTAACCAATATAAACTATAAACAAACTAAACCGATAAAATCATAGAAACAAATAACTCAACAGTTTCAAAGGCTCACACATTTGATCAAATACTGCAAAATTGACAAATGCTGCAAGATGAAGAAACTCTGTCAGATTCTCTGACCAGACCCTTAAAAAAGAAATATATACATCTAGACAACTACTCTGCAAAGAAAGTAAAATAAATATTTAAACGAAAACTTACTTGGGATTAAATTTAAAATGATAAAATAGCAAATAATTAATAAAACACCCTACTTCTATCTCTTTATATGCACTTAATACATGAAAATACTACAACTTTGAAAAGTGCTAACCTGCCTCACAATCAACAGCAATCACAAACCAGATAAAAGACATTAAAAAAGTAAGTATATATAAATTATTATAAAATAGCACACCCCAAAACAAATTAAAACGAAACCCAACAACCTCAACCTCTTCAAACTACAGACAAATGAACATTTAACCGCATGCGTGCGGCAGCTTTTCCCGCTGTGTGCGGCATTTTTTAAATTACCGCGATACATGACGACGGCAGGTAACGCTGATGACGAGCTGAGCTCGTCATCAGCATGGAAGGGGTTAAAATGAAACTGACACTCTTTTTTCTTCCAACAGAAAAGAAAACACATTACAACACCTCCAATGGAAAAGTTGCAAAAAAAGTCAAACATTTAAGAAGGAAAAACCAAAGGTGATGATGGACGGAGCGTTGACAATACAAACACTCACCCCCAGTCAACTGATCTGGGTTTAATCCATCACCGTTCTTTAGCTCACTCAGCCACCCCAGTTCAGACATGGCCATATGCAAATCAGTCTGACCCTGTGCCTCATGGGAACAGTCGAGCCCGAACTGCCAAGCCATGTCTTCCCTGGACCGGGATCAAGCTTCCCAGGACCGGTTTCTGGCATTACAGCCGTCTTCAGCAGGGCTTGCTTGACTCCAGCGGCAAAGTGGGCAAGGGACTCACGTCTGAGCATGCCCTGCCAACTTAGGGCAAACAAAGAAAAACCAAAGGTGATGATGGACGGAGCGTTGACAATACAAACACTCACCCCCAGTCAACTGATCTGGGTTTAATCTAAGCATGAGCGCTAAATCCGCTCCGCTCGCGGATTTTGCGGATTTTCGGTAAATCCGCGATCCGCGAACTCTCGCGAATTTACAGAAAATTCGCAATCCGCGAGCGGCGGATTCCTCGGTCAAAAGTTCAAGCCTTGCTGGTCTGTTGTAACTAATTTACGATGGCGCCGGCAAGCTGCCAGCGCCATCCTAAAATAGTTACTTAATTAGCTTCAACAGGAAGCTCTAATAGATAAGATAAAGCAGGGGCTTTATCAATTAGAGCTTCCTGTTGAAGCTAATTTAGTAACTATTTTAGGATGGCGCTGGCAGCTTGCCGGCGCCATCGTAAATTAGTTACAACAGGCACAAAACGGTGGCGTCTTCTTGAATAAATATGAAGGGCAGGGTTCATTCTGGCACGACGGTCCTGGCACAAAAATTAAACCTCAACCGCAAGCACTTACAGATATCAGTTAAGCATGTGCCCTAGTTGAAGCTTAAATTCAGTGACTCATTCATCGGCCCCAAAAACAATCGTGAGCGTTGTCAAGGCTGGGCAGATGTGCCTTCTTCCCAGATATACCATCGAAAATCAGCTGTGATGCTGGACAGAGGCCTTTGCATCCTTGACTTTCACGAGCGCAATCCTCGTGCTGTTCCTGTGGCCAGGAGCTTCTGTATCTTTATCTGCGGCTCTGATCGGTCTCTCACCTTTAATGCACACAAGAGGCATGTGCACTCGCATGGAAGCCCCGTCCGTTTGGCCCCGCCCACACACTCGTGGTGTGCACCGTCTTCCCGCCATTTACCCACTATGACAGCTCACTCACGGGACCCCTGCGCCCTTCGGCGCGATTGCATAGTAACACACACCTGGTCGCTGTAGACAACTCTCTGGCACTTTAGGCAGCAGTAGTGTAGTAAAAGCACTATACATCTACCCAACGAGGTAGCACTTACTGATTATCTAGTAGGAAGTACTCCAGTTGTGTAGAGCTATGGCACAGAACGGTGGCGTCTTCTTGAATAAATATGAAGGGCAGGGTTCAATCTGGCACGATGATCCTGGCACGGAAGCCCTGCCCCAAATCCGCCGATCCGCAAAATCCGCGGATTTTGCGGATCCACGATCCGTGAATACGCAAATCCGCGAATCGTGGATCCGCAAAATCCGCCCATGCTTAGTTTAATCCATCACCGTTCTTTAGCTCACTCCGCCACCCCAGTTCAGACATGGCCACATGCAAATCAGTCTGACCCTGTGCCTCATGGGAACAGTCCAGCCCAAACTGCCAAGCCTTGTCTTCCGTGGACCGGAATCAAGCTTCCCAGGACCGGTTTCTGGCATTACAGCTGTCTTCAGCCGGTCTTGCTTGACTCCAGTGGCAAAGTGAGCAAGGGACTCACGTCTGAGCATACCCTGCCAACTTAGGGCGAACAAAGAAAAACCAAAGGTGATGATGGACGGAGCGTTGACAATACAAACACTCACCCCCAGTCAACTGATCTGGGTTTAATCCATCACCGTTCTTTAGCTCACTCCGCCACCCCAGTTCAGACATGGCCATATGCAAATCCGTCTGACCCTGTGCCTCATGGGAACAGTCCAGCCTGAACTGCCAAGCCATGTCTTCCCTGGACCGGAATCTAGCTTCCCAGGACCGGTTTCTGGCATTACAGCCATCTTCAGCCGGGCTTGCTTGACTCCAGTGGCAAAGTGAGCAAGGGACTCACGTCTGAGCATACCCTGCCAACTTAGGGCGAACAAAGAAAAACCAAAGTTGATGATGGACGGAGCGTTGACAATACAAACACTCACCCCCAGTCAACTGATCTGGGTTTAATCCATCACCGTTCTTTAGCTCACTCCGCCACCCCAGTTCAGACATGGCCATATGCAAAACAGTCTGACCCTGTGCCTCATGGGAACAGTCCAGCCCGAACTGCCAAGCCATGTCTTCCCTGGACCGGAATCAAGCTTCCCAGGACCGGTTTCTGGCATTACAGCCGTCTTCAGCCGGGCTTGCTTGACTCCAGTGGCAAAGTGAGCAAGGGACTCACGTCTGAGCATACCCTGCCAACTTAGGGCGAACCAAGAAAAACCAAAGTTGATGATGGACGGAGCGTTGACAATACAAACACTCACCCCCAGTCAACTGATCTGGGTTTAATCCATCACCGTTCTTTAGCTCACTCCGCCACCCCAGTTCAGACATGGCCATATGCAAATCAGTCTGACCCTGTGCCTCATGGGAACAGTCCAGCCCGAACTGCCAAGCCATGTCTTCCCTGGACCGCAATCAAGCTTCCCAGACGGCTGATAGCCAGAAACCGGTCCTAGGATGCTTGATTCCTGTCCAGGAAAGACATGGCTTGGCGGTTTGGGCTGGACTGTTCCCATGAGGCACAGGGTCAAGGCTGATTTGCATAAGGCCAGGTTTGAACTGGGGTGGTGTGGAGTGCAAAAAAACGATGGATTTAGTCCCAGATCTCTGTACTGGGGTGAATGTATGACATTGTTCTGCATTCTGTCCATCAACTGTTGTTTTGCATTTGTCACCCCGAGTGGGATGGGTATGCTCAGACGTGAGTGCCATGCTCTCCACACCACTGGAGTCAAGCTATCCTGGCTGAAGACGGCTGATAGCCAGAAACTGGTCCTAGGATGCTTGATTCCTGTCCAGGAAAGACATGGCTTTGGCAGTTCGGGCTGTACTGTTCCTATGAGGCACAGGGTCAAGGCTGATTTGCATATGGCCATGTCTGAACTGGGGTGGTGTGGAGTGCAAACAAACCATGGATTTAGGCCCAGATCTCTGTACTGGGGAGAATGTATGACATTGTTCTGCATTCTGTCCATCAACTGTTGTTTTGCATTTGTCACCCCGAGTGGGATGGGTATGCTCAGACGTGAGTGCCATGCTCTCCACACCACTGGAGTCAAGCTATCCTGGCTGAAGATGGCTGATAGCCAGAAACCGGTCCTAGGAGGCTTGATTCCTGTCCAGGAAAGACATGGCTTGGCAGTTCGGGCTGGACTGTTCCCATGAGGCACAGGGTCCAGGCTGATTTGTATATGGCCATGTCTGAACTGGAGAGGTGTGGAGTGCAAAAAAACGATGGATTTAGGCCCAGATCTCTGTACCGGGGTGCATGTATGACATTGTTCTGCATTCTGTCCATCAACTTTTTTTTGCATTTGTGACCCCGAGTGGGATGGGTATGCTCAGACGTGAGTCCCATGCTCTCCACACCACTGGAGTCAAGCTATCCTGGCTGAAGACGGCTAATCGCCAGAAACCGGTCCTAGGATGCTTGATTCCTGTCCAGGAAAGACATGGCTTGGCAGTTCGGGCTGGATTGTTCCCATGAGGCACAGGGTCAAGGCTGATTTGCATATGGCCATGTCTGAACTGGGGTGGTGTGGAGTGCAAAAAAACGATGGATTTAGGCCCAGATCTCTGTACTGGGGTGAATGTATGACATTGTTCTGCATTCTGTCCATCAACTGTTGTTTTGCATTTGTCACCCCGAGTGGGATGGGTATGCTCAGACGTGAGTCCCATGCTCTCCACACCACTGGAGTCAAGCTATCCTGGCTGAAGACGGCTGATAGCCAGAAACCGGTCCTAGGATGCTTGATTCCTGTCCAGGAAAGACATGGCTTTGGCAGTTCGGGCTGGACTGTTCCCATGAGGCACAGGGTCAAGGCTGATTTGCATATGGCCATGTCTGAACTGGTGTGGTGTGGAGTGCAAAAAAATGATGGATTTAGGCCCAGATCTCTGTACTGGGGTGAATGTATGACATTGTTCTGCATTCTGTCCATCAACTGTTGTTTTGCATTTGTCACCCCGAGTGGGATGGGTATGCTCAGACGGGAGTGCCATGCTCTCCACACCACTGGAGTCAAGCTATCCTGGCTGAAGATGGCTGATAGCCAGAAACCGGTCCTAGGAGGCTTGGTTCCTGTCCAGGAAAGACATGGCTTGGCAGTTCGGGCTGGACTTTTCCCACGAGGCACAGGGTCCAGGCTGATTTGTATATGGCCATGTCTGAACTGGGGAGGTGTGGAGTGCAAAAAAACGATGGATTTAGGCCCAGATCTCTGTACCGGGGTGAATGTATGACATTGTTCTGCATTCTGTTCATCAACTGTTTTTTTGCATTTGTGACCCCGAGTGGGATGGGTATGCTCAGACGTGAGTCCCATGCTCTCCACACCACTGGAGTCAAGCTATCCTGGCTGAAGACGGCTGATAGCCAGAAACCGGTCCTAGGATGCTTCATTCCTGTCCAGGAAAGACATGGCTTTGGCAGTTCGGGCTGGACTGTTCCCATGAGGCACAGGGTCAAGGCTGATTTGCATATGGCCATGTCTGAACTGGGGTGGTGTGGAGTGCAAAAAAATGATGGATTTAGGTCCAGATCTCTGTACTGGGGTGAATGTATGACATTGTTCTGCATTCTGTCCATCAACTGTTGTTTTGCATTTGTCACCCCGAGTGGGATGGGTATGCTCAGACGTGAGTGCCATGCTCTCCACACCACTGGAGTCAAGCTATCCTGGCTGAAGATGGCTGATAGCCAGAAACAGGTCCTAGGATGCTTGATTCCTGTCCAGGAAAGACATGGCTTGGCAGTTCGGGCTGGACTGTTCCCATGAGGCACATGGTCAAGGCTGATTTGCATAAGGCCATGTCTGAACTGGGGTGGTGTGGAGTGCAAAAAAAAAAAAATAATGGATTTAGGCCCAGATCTCTGTACTGGGGTGAATGTATGACATTGTTCTGCATTCTGTCCATCGACTGTTGTTTTGCAAACATCGAAAAAGAGCATACATAGAACTATAAATAATGAATGTAGTTGCATAAATTTATATGCAACACAAAACGATCATAGACGGAATGTTGAACATTGTCAAACATTCACTCCCAGTCACAGATCTGGGTTTAATCCATTGGTATTTTACTCACCACGCCCCCCCAGTTCAGACATAGCCATATGCAAATCAGTCTTGACCCTGTGCATCATGGGAACAGTCCCAATTTCACCCTAAGTGGGAAGGGTATGCCCAGACGTGGGTCCCGTCCTCACTACGCCACTGGAGTCAAGCTATCCTGGCTGATTAGGGCTGAAAGCCCGAAACTGGTCCTTAGATGCTTGATTTCTGTCCAGGGAAGACATGTTCGGTCTGGACTGTTCCCATGAGCCACAGGGTCAAGGCTGATTTGCATATGGCTATGTCTGAACTGGGTTGGCGTATTTTCTACAGGAGATAACTCACTAAAACTAAGCCATTGTGAAACCTGGTTGATGGATGGGACATTCAAAATGTGTCCCAAACCATTCAGTCACATTTACACAATAGATAGAGAGCACTTGCTACAGACTCTTAAACCACATTAAACATAAAACAAATAACTTCTACCCACAAAAAATATTCATAGACATTGAACAAACCATGTTTCAAATCCATTTAAAAATGTACCCTCACACAGCCATACAAGGCTGTCACTACCATTTCAATCAAATCATATGGAGACACCTCCAGCAATCTACACAAAGGGCCTGCTTACACAGACTCATGGGGGTACTGCAGTGGGTGTCTCTCGACTGCCCTACTAGGAGTCAGGCGGTCAGACTGCCACAGCCCCGCGGCAGCCACAAGGGAACTGCCTTTCCTTGACAGTGTTGCGGCAGTCAGGAGGCCGCAATATGCAGCAATATGCTTGGCAGGACTGCTGCAGACCTGCCAAGCATATTACGAGTTTCCTTTCCACCGGCGGTGTCATGAAGGTTCCTCCTCCATGAAGACCATGGTGGGGATCCATGTAGGAAAGCACAACATGTGCTTCCATGTGTGCATGCATACCAGTTCCTGCACGGCATGGACTTTCTAGTCCATGCCTTGAGGGAGCTGTTTTTGCCATTTCCATTGCGGTGCCCATTTTTAGAGGTACCACCTTGGAAACTCCAAAAAACAGCCCAACGGACAGGTGAAATTCCCAATCTGGCTAATGCTACGACGACGGCTTAAAGTGTTGCGATGTTGGGGCGGGCGCAGCACAGCACCTCTAGAGTCGTATTTGGGCCCTAATAGTAAAATGTGATACAAGCAGTAATTCAAAACACTAAATAAAATTTTAATCCTAAATAAGACTAATAAAATAATTATTTATATTAAGAATCAAAACCTTACCAACCATAAAGCTCACAGAACAAACTCAGTGTTACGTAAAATAACTTCAACAGATTAAATACACATTTCCTAATAACAATCACATGATAGTTATACAAATGATGAAATATAACATTAAAAAAAAAAAAAGAAAAAATCCCCATATGACCTCCGTAGCTACTGCTGCCTCTCGACCTGTCCCGCCACTGGCGCAAATAGCTTTGGTGGATACTTAGGGGCCCATCCCATGTCGGGCGGATCGCCACCGCCATGGTGGCGGTGGCGATCCGCCCGACATTTATGCCTGCCGGCCACCCATTTCCCCCCGCCATATTACTACGGCGGAGGGACCACGGCAGACGGAAACACTGTCTGCCGCTTTTCCGCCCCAGTCGCCTTGTGGCCGGGGCGGAAAAGGTTTTATATTGTGGTGTTGTCTATTAGACACCGCCAGCCATATTACAATGGGCTCAGACACATGCCTTTCCGTGGCGGCAAGCGGTCTTCACTCTTGGGGCCCCCTGCGGGGCTCCAGAGTGAAAGAGAGGTGTGGGTGCACATGGGGGTTACCTGTGGTACCCCCCAGCATTTGCATACACAAAGCGGCAGGCACCGCGCCGTGCCGGCCGCTTCGTGTATGCAAATGCATACATGCATTTTTAGCATTGTGGCGGCCGGTGCTGAGAGCACCACCGCCACAATGTTAAAAATGAGGGATGTGCCCGCCTCTGTGGCGGGCGCATCCTCATCCCCATCACGGGACCCCCGCCCTTATGGTGGGTGGTCCCAATCCCCGTGAGGATGGCGGGCGGGCAAAGTCCACCCGCCATCCTAATGACCCCCTAAGTCTCAGCTGATATAATCTGAACGGGAATGCCCATTTATACTCAACTTGAGCTGACCCAGAGGTGTTAATCATTGAAAGATGTCCTAGATCCAGATGTAACCTATGGTATTCCATAATCTATAATCTGCACTCAACTCGGGGAGGGGGGATCATCCAACCAATTCCAGAACAGCCCGACATCAGTCCTGCCCCTGGAAACATTAACCCTCTGGTCTATGGCTCGATAATCTTTAACAGAATTCCACCAAGCATTCCAACTAGGGGGCGTTTCCTGTCGCTACAACAGGCAAATCTCCCTCCTTGCCAACAACATCAAATAAAACACCAATTTGTATTGGGACTCAGACTGAGGTCGTATCCCATAGCAACCACACCAAAAAAAATGAGAGTTGGGCTTACCTCCATATCTATATCCAGGACCCTGGAGATGGTCTTACCGACATCAATCAAACATTTGTGTATTCTGGGACAGGACATAAATATATGGACATCATCCGCACTCTGAAAACCGCACCTCCAGCAATTTGCTGCACCTCCACCCTTCAGTTTGGAGACTTTAAGAGGAGTCCAGTATATCCTATGGAGTGTGAAGAAATGATTTCAGCATGAGTGCAGCAGATTTAATCACTGAATAAAGCATGTCAATAGATACTTGCCATAATTCCTTCCATTCTTAGCCTGGCAAGTAATTCTCCCAATATAACATTTCAACAAATAAATTAAATATGACTTACTCTTGTGTAGCTACATGTAGTCAAAAGTATAATCCCCAAAAAACAGGAAAAATATTTTCCAAAAAGCCCCTCCAAAAATGCATAAAATATAACCAATCCAGTAGAGTTTTCTCAAAGCAATTCAAAGTATCTAGGAACCATAAAAAACCTGAAAAAGAGTTTAAAAAGAAACAGTTATGGAAACCCGGAAAAAAGGAAATCCAAGTAAAAAATGTTGATTTATTATAAACCAAAAGAGATTTCCTATAAAAAACAGAATGGTAAATCCAGATGCCTATAGGACATGCTCGTAGGGAAAAAATGGAAAGTAAAAGAGAAAACCCAACAGCAAAAAACATTACATTCTTAAATGTACATTACACTAAAACATCATAAAGCAAGTGACATAACACAATATAACATAACATATTGATACATCACTAAAACATTGGACAAAACCCCAATACTACACACTAGTAAAAGAATATAATTAATACGAATAAATGTACAAATAACCCACAAACAACATTATAACTAACCTCAAGACATCCCCCATACATAACTTGTGCTCTGTAAACCCTTAAAAATCTTTTAAAAGACTTACCTGTTTGAACAAAGAGCAGGCACCTTATATGAACCTGGCTCCTGGAAAATAGACAAAAATGACACTAATAGATTACAAAATAGAAGGTAGCAGTAAATAAACTGTCAGATAAACACATAAAAACTATCTCCCCATAGAAATGAATGGGAAAATTAGAAAGAAATGTTGAATAAATGCATCAAAACATGCAACAAAAAATATTAAACATGTTCAACATGTCAAAGTTGTTGTAGAAAATGCAATAAACACTGTAAAGTCTAAACTAAATAATAGTATAAAAAATATGCAATTACTTAATATATATTGAAAAGACTTATGTGAAAATTATGTTAAAATATGTATATGAAACAAGTTTAGAAATGTTAAAAAACATTAAAGAATAGTAAAAAACTGTAAAAAAGTACAACATACAATACTGTATAAATATGATGTATATTATTTATCTAATAACAGATGTATTTAAAATTATTTTATTTATCAATATATAAAGGTTTGTAACTTGCAATTTATATGTTTATAAATGTAAAAATTTACATTAAATAAACTGTGGAAAAAAAGTGTTACATCTTTACTCTATGAAAATATGTAAATAATTAATTTTAATTACAAGCATAGCTACTTACTTTTCCATTATCTAGCTAAACACGAACAATACAAATTAAATGACATAAACTAATCCTAATACATAGAAATATAATTTCTTTTGAAAAATTCTTCTCACTAAAATAATTAAATTGATCACATTCCAACATAAACCATTTTAAAGAAATGGTTGGACACTAAAAGAATTGGTATTCAATATTTCCACTCCACTCAAAAACTACTTGGGGAAGGCGTTGGACACTAAAGAGGTGAAATTTACTATTCCTACTCTTATCCAAACCAATCTGGGGTAGGTTTGGACAATTAAGGGATGACATTTTCTATTCCCTCTCCAATATAATTCAATTGGGTAAAGGTGTTGGACACTGGAGGGAAAAATGTACTATTCCCTCTCAAATCTAAACCACTTTGGGGAATTTGTTGGACTTTAAATGGGTGGCATTTACTATTGGACACTAAAGGAGTGATATTTGCTATTTCCACTACAATCTAAAACATTTTTCTAAAGCAATACTTTTTACAACTATATTAAAAACAGCACTTAAAACAAACCTTCGATATTCCTGTTCATGATATTTTTTGACACCCCGATGTTCTTGACACAATGTTTTTTGTATCATAAAATTTTGTGTTCGATATTTTGCCAAACACCTGTTGGGGATTAGGCTAGATGGCCATCAAGTGAGCCTTGTCTCCTGTCAGCTGCCAAGATAGTAGCTAGTAGTATCATGCTGATTGGATAGAGATAAACTCTTTCTTCTCTGATGTTGTCTTCTTAGGGTGTCTCTATTCTTAGAAACAAATTTTCCCTGTATATTCGCCCGCACAATCAAGGTTTGCTTAGCCTCCTAACTACGAGCAAGAAAATAAGTAAGTGGAAATTAGCGCTGGTGCGCGGTTCAGGTAGGGAGCTCCTGTACTTTCAATGGTTCTGCATAACAAGTGAGGTTGACTGTTTTGAGCATGGCTTAAATAGCATTGGATGCCCAAAATTGTTGTTGACTCTCTTGAGATGTTGCAGTCTGGTCAGAGGCTCCAGTGTAAAGAGGGCATTACCGACACGTGCTCATAGTTGCATGTGTGCACCTCATACTGACGCTGATGAATCTATATTCCCTCCATGTGTCCCTCAAAGTGCATGGTCCACCCGACGGCTCTAATTGCTAGATTATGGCCTTGTCCATGCGCAGGCGCACTGGGAATCCTCATGGAGGGTGCATCTCCATAAACAGAAAGACGCAAACGGTGCTGATCGTTTTGTGATGCAAGTTGCATCTCCACTGATATAATGGGCAAATACCTGTGCAACACACATAACGACTTCATATTTAGGCGGAGTACCATTCAGCAGCATCTACAACACAGTGAATCTGGGAATAAATATCACCTCAATAAGGCTGTAGATGCATACTCTGGAATATCAGTGCAACATCACTACAGATGTTGACACAATGGATCCTTTATCACATGGGATAGCGCCCATGGCATATATAGATGAATACTTAGACCCTATTGTGGGCAGTATTTTTAAAGCAACACCAGCAATGCAGTGCTCGTAGGAGGTTAGGAAATGTGGTTGGGCAGACGTTTGGCCTTTTCAAAGGAAGAGTCATTTATGTCCACAAATTAAGGGAACTTTAGAATATGACTCAATGACATATTGCAGGATCATTGCCATATGTGCAAGGTTGCACAAAAGAGTAGCGCCTGTACTTTGGAGGTAAAGGAGACTGAAGCTGACTATACTTAGCTGGCAAATGTACATGATGATGACGAAGTCATGGAGGGAGGGAGGTGGCGGTCCCCGGGGCAGTGTGGGGGTATTGCCTCCCCACACATTCTTATCACTGCCCCCGGGACCTAGCCCACCCGGGGGCTTCAATACAATTTGTTATTTTTTCTGCTGAATTCGCGCACCCAGTGCGAATTCCGCCGATTGTATTTTTTTTAATGCTTTTGTGGGCCCTGGGGCTCCTTGGGGACCCCCTAAGCAGGCCTAGGGGGTCAGGGTGTTTCTATCCTGCCCACTTTTCTTGTTTTTGTGTTTCTTTTTCTCTTTTTTTTGTGACTCGGTTCTACAAGATGGCTGCCAACACTTCCTGGTTTGGAGTGTTGACAGCCAATTAGAATAAAGCTTGTGGTCAGGAGGGTGCGCAAGTCCACCGCGCCTCTATATATCGAAACTTGTATTTTTTTATTTTCTCGGCAACTACTAAATGGATTTACACCATTTTAAAAAAGGGCGCTTTCTGAAGCTAGCACTACCTTTTTGCCAAATTTGGTGTAATTCTGTTTAGCAGTTCCAGCTATAGCCATGTCTAAAGTTTCCTATGGGAAATTCATTTTTGACCTCTTTTTTTTTCAATTTCTCAGGAACTACTGAACGGATTTACACCATTTAACAAAAAGAGTTCTTTCTGAAACAAGAGCTACCTTTATGCCAAATTTGGTGCAATTTCGCTCAGCAGTTTTGGCTGTAGACGTGTCTAAAATTTCCTATGGAAATTAACATGAAGAAAACACGTTTTGAGACCCTCCTTTTTTCTCGGCCCCCGCTTGCCGAATCACCCCGAAACTTTCAGGGTAGGAGCTAATCGGAAGCGCCCCACGAGTTTTGAAAAATTCGCGAAGATTCGTCATCCAGCGCCAAAGTTATTGGGAAAACAATAAACGCTTTTCCTTAGGATACTAGGTCCTAACTTTCAGATTCTCTTTTCTTGTGACTCGGTTTTAAAAAGTCACAAGATGGCTGCCAACAATCCCTGGTTTGGAGTGTTGACAGCCAATTAGAATAAAGCTTGTGGTCATGGCTCATGCGGCATATATAGATGAATACTTGAACCCTATTGTGAGGAGTATTTTTAAAGCAGCCATGAGCCTTAGACCGGGGTGGGAAGGAGTGTCTGTAGTCAACAAATCTTGAGATCACTGCCTCTCCAGGATACTGCCTCTCCGCAGCTCCGTTGAACGAGTTTCAACGGAGGCTCATGGGGCAACAGTCTCTTTTAGAGAAAATACTTAAGTACGTAGCATACCTTTTGATGTACTGTATACAGTGCATGTTTAATTCTGACATGTTCTCACCACGTAGCAGTATCCACACGTAAATACACTTTTTCTAAATTCACTTAAATTTCAAGTTTGAGTGTAGGAGGGATCTTGTGGTCCTGGGAGGGCTTCGCAATATGCTGACATAGGAGGAACAGCTCATTATAGCTCTGTCCCTCCACCTCTCTTCCCCATTTTTAACAATACCAGTTTAACGGAACATTAAAGTTTTTTTCCACAGAGCCAGGTATTTTTTAATATATTCACTCCTACACTCACTCCTGACCCTCTCACTCACATACCTACACAAAACATAGCTTTGTGCAACCAATAGTGCTCCAGAATAGTCGTTGGTTGTAGCACGCCCCGTGGGGGTCTTCCCGCAGAGGGGCGGGAAGACCCCCATGATGAAGCATGACACCAAGGGCGCTTTTGGTGTGTGAGGGGTATTTAAACAAAATTGTGTGCTTTCCACCATTGTAGGTGACACACCTAGTTTGGGAGAACACAGACACATATTCTTTTGGGGTGGATCCTTTTGTTTCTTGCAGTACACATAACCTACAAATACATTATAACACATACACAACATATAAATGTGTTTTACAATAAGGATATGTAGTACTTACCTGTCTTTACACAGCAGGACCTCACGAGGCAATGAGTCCGCCACCAGGATATTGCCAGCACAAGTTGTACACCTAAATAGGCTCAGTAGGATACCGCCAGCCTAAGGCACCCCTGGACAAAATAGGGTAAGAACACAGTGGAGTTTGGGCCAACTCATGGAACTCCGTCCTAAAACCCCTAACTTAAGTCACCATAGCATGAAGGTAGAGGAGGATGCATGCTGCAAAAACTGCCAATATACGTTCTGTGTGGCAGGTGAAGGAAAGTTGAAGGAAATTAGGCTGGCATGTGGGCTACTAAATGTCGGATCTATGCGTAAACACAAGCTAGATGTTTATGACCTCCTTACTGATAAAAAATTGGACCTCCTGTTCCTCACGGAAACATGGCTGGATGCTGATTCAGAATCAGACATAATTGAAGCACTCCCTGAAGGGTACACGATGGTCAGGCGGGACCGGGCCTCAGGTAGAGGGGGGGGGGGATAGCAATCGCTTCCAAAGAGCCGCTGTGCTGTCAATTGGAACAGCTAACGGTAGCGGATAGTGAGACGGGTGCCTTTACTATTAAAGTGAATGCCCGTGCTACGATAAAAGGGTTCCTGATTCATAGACCTCCAGGCCCCTATACCCGTTTCACTGACAGCCTGGTGGAGGGCATTACGGAAGCGGCTTTACGGAGGGATAAATTCCTTGTGTTGGGGATCTTAACATACATTTGGAGAACTCACTTGATAGAGGGGTGGCAGGCTTCTGTCAGGAACTGCAGTCACTCCAACTGGATTTGAAAGTAAAGGCCCCCACCCATCAGCTGGGTCATTTACTGGACCCCGTATTTGCCAACTGGGGGGAAGTGGAAGTAAATTCCCCTATCCCCGTCCTTTGGTCTGATCATTTTTTTGTGCCCTTTATGGTGCGAATTCCCGAAATTAGAGTTCAGGAACAGCCTTTCTCTAACTACCCCAGCCGTAAATGGGCCAAATTCTCCCAGGCCATGTTTAATGCTGCTCTGACTAAAGGAGGGAGGCCAGGCGGGATGGATGTTGAATCCGCATATAGCAATCTGGATAGACGCATAACTGAGGCCTTGGACAGCACAGCACCACTATGCTTGAGCAACCCACGAGGGCGGTCACGGAAATCGACTCCGTGGTATAATGAGGATTTGCATCGAGCAAAGACAGAATGCAAACTCCTTGAGAGGCAGTGGAGGGTTGCCTTTTTGAATCAGGCAAAGCAGGAGTACAAAGCTAAGCGGAGGGCCTACCATAGACTTATTAGAAGGGCTAAGGCAGCCTACTATGCAGGTAGAATTGGCGATGCGGAAAATTCCACGAAGGAACTGTTTAAAATTTACAGGGAAATGTCCTCGTCTAAATCACCTGTTATGCCCATGGAAAGCTCAGTAGATTCATGTAATCGGATTGCGGAATTTTTTTCGGAGAAAGTAGCCAAGATCTACTCCGCCTTTTTAGGAGATACAAAAATGGGATCTGAGTTTGTGGAGGCTGAGCGGGAAGTTAGGGGATTGTACACACTAGAGAATTTTACTACCCCTCTCCCTGAGGCACTACGACAGATCTGCAACTCGATAAAGTCGGGCTCTACTAGGGATCCTGCCTCGCCAAAGCCGCTCACAGAAAGCCTTGCAATTCTGGAGCCCTATATTAGACATCTGTTAGATGTATCTTTTAGGACGCATACGGTGCCTGAAGGGTGGAAGCAGGCGGTGGTTCTCCCCCTTCAGAAAAAGCCGAATATCAGCTATGAGAAAATGGAGAACCTCCGCCCGATCTCGCTTCTACCCTATTTGGCCAAAGTGGCAGAGAAGGTCGGGAATTCCCAGCTGATGACGTATGTGGAGGAAGCCAATCTGCTCCACGCGACACAGTTTGGGTTTAGACCCCGCCATTCTACGGAGTCAGCTTTGCTAATGGCTGTTGAGACCATCAGACAAGGGGTGGATGAGGGTCAGACTATGGCCCTTATCCTCCTAGACCTGAGTGCAGCCTTCGACACTGTAGCACACTTCACCTTGCTACAGTGTCTGAATAAGGGTGGAATCTCAGGGGCTGCGCTGAAATGGATTCAGTCCTTCCTGTCTAACCGGGGATTTCAGGTTAGGCAGGGTGATTACTATTCTAGAGTGGTTAACTTGGGTCAGGGCGTACTGCAGGGTTCGGCCTTGAGGCCGACTCTATTTAATCTTTATGTTTCTCCTGTAGCAACTATAGTTGAGGGCTACGGTTTGCGAATTGTGTCCTATGCCGATGACACGCAGCTGGTCATCTCCCTGTCGCGGACACCTGATCTGGCTGCTGTCAACTTCAGAGCATGCATGCAGGAACTTGCCTCATGGATGTCTACCAACTGCCTGAGGTTGAACGGTAGCAAAACAGAGGTGCTTGTGGTGGGGGGAGGCCCGTCTGTGTGGTCATCGGCATGGTGGCCCACCTGTTTGGGACCGGTTCCTACGCCATGCAAGCAAACCAAAAATCTGGGTGTGTGGCTCGACGCTGATTTAACATTTGTGCCTCAGATTAGTCGGGTGGTGGGGGTGTGCTTTGGGGTCCTGAAAGGTCTACGGAAAGTGCTGGACCTCCTCCCGACGGAGGCTAGACGGACTCTGGTACACGCTCTTGTCACCACACGACTGGATTATGGTAACCTCCTCAATCTGGGTGCCACGGTGAGGAATCTTGATCACCTACAGGTGTTACAAAATGCCGCAGCCCGGCTGGTCCTGAGGCTCCCTAGAAGATCTGCCTCGAAGGCCGCATTGCAGGCACTACACTGGCTCCTGGTTAGAAGTAGAAATGAGTTCAAGGCTCTGTGTATGTGTCACCGTATTATTGGGGGCAAAGCACCGAGGCCGCTCCACAGCCTTATTACTAAGTACAGGCCGGCCTGATCCCTGAGATCTTCTGGTTGTGGCCTATTAGCGATCCCCAGAATTAAAAAGGCCCGTATGGGGGGCAGGTCCTTCCGGCTCCTTGCAGCAAGGAGCTGGAATAAAGTCCCGCTGGAGCTCCGTTTGGAGCCATCAGAGGCAAGGTTCAGGGGAAAGCTCAAGACCCATCTGTTTGTGCAGTAGCTAAGTTGCAGTGAGCAGAGTTGAGGGCATGCTGTTTCCACTTACTACAGCACGGGGACACGCCGGGGTGCGTAACCAGGCGCTTTATAAGCTTACAAAAAAAAAATAAGGCAGCGGAGTACTGTCAACCAGCAGAGAAGACCGCAGCGGTTGGAAGCTGGTTATAGCCGCAAAATATGATGGTTAGGCAACCATAGACTTGATGGAGTACTTGGAAGGGCCCCTGCAGCGGGACAACAGTAAGACCACGAAGATTTAAATCAGACCCTTAGTAAAGGTGCCTTTGAAACAAACTCTCTATGACTGCAGAAGTGAGTTTTTCTAATAATGATAACTACGCCTCAGTTTAAATATAAACGCCATCTTGTCCCAGATCAAACTCATCCCTCTCACTCATATCTTTCCTCCCGACCATCTTCTCACCTCGCAAACTTTGCAGCAAGCTCAGATGCACTGGTTAATTTCCACTGATTTTGTTGTTCTGCTCTCAATTCACTTTTAGTCACAACCTGATACATTACATAGGTCCTCCCTCCAGTTCACTGTGCCTATTCATTCACATAATACATTATTGTTCATGTACCCAGTTTTTTTCTAGTGTGTCTGGATGACATTAGCATAGACAGTGCTGAATAATTATTCATGGAGTGAGGGAGTGCTTGAGTATAAAGGTAATGTGAGGTTTATATTTTATGTGCTCTGATTTGCTGATGAAATGTCACATTTACTCACTACACAGTGAGTCTGCAGAGCTTATGAAAAAATAATGTATAAAAACCTCATATTTTTTTGGGTGAGCCAGAGGACTTTCCTATTCTACTAGGGAGATTGTTTGTCTTTTGCCCGATTTTGCTGCCCACTTGGGACTTAGACTAATTTCCGATTCTAGCATTCTCTCTGTAACTTACATTGAGAGTCTTCATTGCATTGACTCTGTACCGCTTTATTTTTTAATTTTATCATAAAACCCCATTCACTGTATATTGATCTAGAATTCAGTTATTGAGTAGGCCCAATCTACTTCGTTCCATTTACGGATTTTAATTGCATTTTCCTGATTTTAATGTTTTGGAGGTACCTTTTCGCTGGGACACATTGCCTCAGGAACATGAGGTTTAACACCATTTCCCACACAGTAAATATTGACAATCTAGATGAGGAAAGATTTTGGGGTGTCTAAAACTTCAGGGTTCCACACAACCTTAGTTTTGGTAGCAGAGAAGTGCTGCACATTAAAGGGCACCTCCTTTCTGCATTAGAACATCCCATTTTGCCCAGTCTAAGTGATAGTGGATTTTCCAGTGTTGATTATACTGGAGGATTATTCAGAGAACCTGGTGGGCAGGTTGACTCTCAAAAGAATGCATTTCTGCAGTTCAGAAAATGAATCATACTACAACCCAAAAGGAAGTGAGAGTGTTCCAATGAATTTTTAGCTAATGTCGTCAGTGGATTTCCAAATTTTTCCTTGCTTGCAAAATCTTTAGCAAGGTTGACTCACAGTGATATCAAAGATCCAGTACCAATTGATGATGAACACTTCGAGGTCTACTGGATGTTAAAATTTGTGTAATGCATGCACCCTAATAATGTCTCATTATAATTTGGAATTTTGTCATGAGAAAAGCAAATGTGCAATTGGCGTTCCAACACAAATTATGAGACCTGTGGCTTGTTTGAGCTATGCCAGATCCAGTAGCTGTAAAACTTCCTGGTTGTTTGAAAGAGGTTGCAGCTGTTTTCATTTCAATTTAACAAAGTTAAGTCATTCTGATGGCACAGACATTAATTATATTTATTCTGCATTATGATGAGATTTTGCTGACTCGTACATGAAATCAGCATTAGGGGTGGGTGAAATGTTTTATACCTCCATCTGAATTGGCGAACTTTGGCAACTCTGCATTATCCTTGTAATGCAGAGATTCATCCAAATTCCGCCAATTGCTGTGCAACAACATTTTCCCATGAGGCTCCACAATGCGAGCAAGTGTTCCCTAATGCCATAAGTCCTAAGCGGGCTTGGCCAAGGGTCTGCTTCTTGAGTAGATTTGCTGCAGCTCGAGTAGATTTGCTACTTGAGCAGCAGCCAAATCAACTGTAATGGTTGTGCGCTCTTATGCACCACTTGAAGCCTTTCAAGTTGACTTTTCAGCTCTGCTTGCACTGATGGTGCTAAATCGCATCCCGTCATGCATATTTTCCACCCATTGACAGAACTCTGCAGAATCTGTTTTTTTTATGTAACTCCATGGAATTCTGTGGAGTGGAACCCTGCTCAGCATATGACAAACAGTCGACTGACCAGGTATGAACAATTCATACTGCCAGTTGAATAATTCTCACTCAGAAGATTTAATTTCTTAAACCCTGAAATATTGCTACCAATTACAAATAAAAACTGTGAAGACAAAAATTGGAGTGATGATGATGATGATGATGATGAAACAGCACATGACTGCTTCAGTGTTATATAATTATGTACCAAACCAGGACTAGATATTAAAGGAATTCCTCTTGAAATTAACAATCTGATTTAGACTCCTTATGGTTCCTATTTATCGAGCACTAGAGCCTGCCTATGCAGTATGTTTCATTTCTGAAGTCCTTGAAGCCTCACATCTGTTAAATATAACTTCAGTTTAAGTGGCAGGGTTGTTTGTATGCTTGTCAGAAAAATTTGAATGTGCCATTTTATACAGACCGTCAATATGGTTTGGTCCATGATTTTGGGCAACTGTGGTCACAAAAGGGATTTATGACATCTTCTGGAGTTCCTATCAAGACAGTCTCTATATACCTTGATTTATTGAAAGCAACACAACAACCAACAGAGATTGCAGTAGTCAGGTTTGCTGCCCAACAAGCTGGAAAACAAATGGTCACTTTTGGTAATAAGTATGCTGGCCAGCAGGCCATATATTATACAATAGAGAATAAGACATTAATTCCAGGAACAGAATGGGGTGAAGCAAGGGAAGATTCCATGGTAAGATGTGAGTTGTTTCTAATTAAATCCTGTTCAGGATTCTTTAAGTGAATTGAATGATCTCCAGGAGGATGCTTCAGCAGAAGAAAAAAGAAAATTGGGAAATGTTGGGTTACCAAAATAATTACTAGGACATCTATGTAACTCCTGAATACACATTTGTATTAACTGACACAAGTTTGCACGCCATGGGCAGGTAATTGTCAGATGCCGTGAGAGATTCTGGAGTGACGACTTTTAATAAGGATTGGATAAATAAAAAATGTAGAAGTATTGATGAAGATTTGTGTAGCCATTGTCTGACCTGTCAAAGAAATAATCACGAGAAGAAAATTAATGTTATAATGAACCATATTGACACACTGGAGGATCTATTTACACAACTTCAAGCAGATGTTGTTGTTGAAATGCCAGTTACAGTGGCCTTAAATACAGTCTTGTGATGGTTTGCCTATTTTCTAAATGGGTCAAGGTCTAACCCACTCAGAGATCAGAAAAGCATATGGTTTCAAAATCATCTTGAAGGAATTAAAAGCAATATTTGACCTGCCAACCTCTATTGAGACAGATCGTGGCTCACATTTAAAAACATATATTTTGCAGATGATTTATACAGCTCTCCAGTTTCACCATAGGTTCCATTTTAGATATCATCCTCAATCGTCTGGATTAATTGAGAGGATGAATAGAACCATCAAAAACAAATTGGCCAAATTATGTGCTTCTAATGGTTTGACATGGCCATCTGCTCTTCCTCTTGATTTGAGGAGTATCAGAAGTACTCCTGACAAAACAACTGGTCTCTTGCCTCATTAGGTCATGAAGGGTAGAGCAATGAGACAGGATTCTACTCTTTGAGCTAAACTTGCCTCAATTACTGATGACATTGTTTTAGATTACTGGCTGACATGGTGAAGTCCGTTTCTCATCAGGTAAACTTGGCAACAGCACCATCAAAAGTAATCCAGTGCCACTCATTGAACCCAGCGACTGGTTAATGAAAAAAAAGACATGTTTGTAAGAGATGCCTTGAGGAAAGGTAGTGAAGCCCTCAAGCTATATTAGTTACTAACACTGCTATGCAGTGTGCCTGAAATACACAGTGAATCCATGCCATTCACACAAAAATATTGATGGCAGTGGCTGATTCACAGACTCAGGTTCAAGTTCACAGTGTGAATTCAGAGGAGAGTGAAAAACAACAAAAACAAAAAATTGAAAGTGGTGAAGACAACAAAGTTATTGAAGAGCTTGCTGATGAGAGTGAATTTCCTGGGGAAGGCACTAGTGGTAGTATGCAGTTTCAAAGTAAGAGTCACAGTGAGCAGTTGTTCTACTGTCAAAGTCAAAGGTAGCATTAAGAAGTAGTTACTGCTCCAAACTGAAAATGCGAGTAACAAGTACCCTTAGATTGAGAAAGCAGTGTACAGTGAATCGTGTTCCTGAGGCTGATCAAAGTTTAAGTCCATAAGTAAGTGAAGAAAACTCAGCAGTGGTCACAAGTGAAGAATTAAGCGGTGAAGCAAACATGTCACTGGAAAGAACCTGCAAAAGAAAATGCGGGCAGAATGAAAGCCTAAATTCAATCAATGATGAACCTTTATTAAAGTTGTCTTTGTAAATAGCGAAAGTGAATCACCAGCTGTTAAGAGAACGGCAAGAAAGAGAAATCCTAATAGAAAGTATTTCTCGCAACTCCTAATAGAAAGTATTTCTCGCCTGAATAGGTGTACCTAGCATCAGTATCTGAAGTAAGAGTCAGAACCAGAAATCTACAGTACAGTACACCACTACCAATACGTCTTTTGAAATAAAACCTGCAAGTGATCTTAAAGAAGAAGAACCACCCTGAATATCCAAAAGACTGATAAAGAATGAACTGAACTGGAGAAAACAACGAGAATCTAAAAAATTTGCTTTTAGAGAGCATATACTGAAAGAACTTTGATAAAAAAGAAGACACATTTGGAGTATTTTTTCCTTTTTGAGCTATTTTTGATTATTGTTTTCAAAGAAATAAGAAAAGGATAGAGATTATTATGGATTACATAAAATGTTTATTTTTGGAGCCTCACAATAAAATTTTGGTTTTTGTCTCAATAGAAAATGGCAAATAGCAATTGTTTCAAAATGTTAAGTCTGATCGTTTTACTCTTTTCTCCAATGGCATGTGACTCTACAGATGTTGAATTAAATACAATACATTGTGGTTTTAGACATAATACACTGAGATGTAGCGACAATTTAGCTTGTGTATTTCATAATAATATTTATACTAAAATGTTGAATGAATATGTTGAAATTATGGATGTTAAAAACTGTTATGTGTTCACTTTTCTTCCCTCTTCTGCAGGTGAAGGCACTACATACTTACAACTACTGATATTTTGTAGTTTCTGCAGCAATGTGTTTATTAGCATATTTATCAAACATGAGTTTTTATTCCCTTACTTGTTGGATTTCAATGGCTCACTGGAAGATTGACCTTTTTCTGAAGATGAAGATACTATGGGTCTTAAGTATGGTAGATTTCTGAATACAATTGCACATCTTAAACATGAAATTAGAAGTGCTAACAGGGAGTATGTGTGCAGTTCAAATAATGAAAAGTATGAGTTTGTCACAGAATGTAATGAAAGGAGAGTTAAGATTGTGAGAGATAGGAGGGCTCAAAGACGAATAAGAGAGTAGATTAAGGTTGAGGTAAAAATGTAAGTGTTAAGATTAAAAAATGGAACATGTAAGAAAGAATGAGGTGTGTATGTGCATCGTGAACCTACCAAGATTGGGATAATAGAGTATGTGGGTGAAAGGAAATGTGAGAAATTGAATGTTGAAAATGGTGATTTTCTGATTTGTGAAGAACCAATATTGAGAAGGATCTATTACATGTGCAGTAAGACTGCTTATGCTTATTTAAATTTGCCACGCAGTTAGGATGAATCAAGTTATCTTGCTTTAGTGTTTCCTTGAATCTGTCATGTGTGTGAAGAGGAGGATGTAGTGAAAATAAAGAGAGTTAATTGTGGGTTTGGACAGATAGTTTTAGATGCATTTGCCACAATTATCCCACCAATAGGTGCAGACAGGATTGATATCAAAATTATACCTTTGTCTACACTTGTGGACCAGCTTCTAATACCGCAGGAACCTTAACACAAATTAATTCTGAGCAATGTGGGCAATGAATATGCAAAACCGGTTAGTGATAGATATCCTTCTTGTGAAGGAAGGTGCTGTTTGCAAGTTACCAGGGGTAAAATAATGCTCTGTATTCATACTTGATAACCATAAGGTTTAACCCATAGGTATAAACATCATAAATTTGCTCATGAAATTCAAGCTTTAGAAGAGACTACAATATGAGAACTTATAGGTTCTTGGTTTAATGTGATAAGGAACGTCTGGTGTCTCTTACCTAATGTTTCTGGTGTCTGTTTAAATATTGTCTGTGTAAGGGAGAAAGAAAATCATTAAAACAAAAGAGAGAAAAGAGCTTGAGATGAAGAATGTTAAGGATTGTATTTACAATCACTTAAAGTTGATGGAGGAATCAACTCGGAAGAAACAAAAAGTGATGCAGACTGTGTTATATTTTTGACTAATTTAATCTTATTAATTGTATTTGTTTTAACTAGACCTCATAAACACCATCTTGTTCAAAATGAAAGTCACCCCTTTCAGTTATGTCTTTTCTCCCTGCCCACCTTCTCTCCTTGTAAACTCTGCAGCATGCTGATAAGCTCAGGCAATGTGACATTGAATTTTCATGCGCTCTGATTTCCTGCTGAAATACTACATATGCTAACACCACAGTGAGTCTGTAGATCCTGTAGTTTTATATGTGGAAATTAAAAACAAACTTGATTTTGAGGTGTGACCCAGAAGACTTTCCTAATCAACTATGGAAGCTGTCTGTTTATTTCCCAGTGTTGCAATCCACTTGAGACTTCATGGCATTGAATCTGTTCTGCTTTATTTAAAAAAATTGGTAATTAAAAATTAAACACCTTAACTTTCCATTGAACTAGTGCTTGTTGTTTGAGTGGGCCAAATGTATTTCATTCCATATCCTGAATTTAATTGTATTTTTCTGATTTGTATGCTGTTGGATGTGCCTTAATGGGAACGGAGTTTATCATTGTCTCCGATCCAGTGAATGTGGGCCTTCTGGATGAGGTAACATTTTTGAGTGTCTATAATTTCAGGGTTCCCTGCACCCACAGCACAGGCTTTTGTTGTTTGAGCAAACAGCAGGTCTTGCTGTAGCTCTCCTTTGAAGGTTGATGCAGGTTGTCATTGTTGGCATAAAGCTCAGGTCCTGCTGGAGATTTGTGCTGGTGGTGGTCACTGATGGTCGTTTGTTGGCAGGAAGAGATCACTTCTCAGTCCAGAGGAGCTCAAAACTTCTATATCTTGAATTTGAGTTCCAGAGAAGTAAACTCTGATGCCAGCCATGGGTCCAGGATCTTGAGATGTGCTCCTCTAGGGGATCAGGTCACACTCCAGCAGAGGCCAGTACCATGATTCAGGCAGGCCCAGTTGGTGTTGGTCAACCGGGCAGTTGTCGAGACACAATGGAAGGTTGTAGTGTTCCTATTGCTAAAAAAAGGAGTACAACCAACTTACCCTTAGAGGCACTTATGGGGAGCCTGGGTTCAAGGCAACCAGGACCATACTTTCTTCAGTAGACAGTGCTTCTTGTGTATCTTCCACAGGTCCAGGAGTGTTCTGATGAGAGACTCTGAAGGTGTCACTTCATTCCCTATGCTAGGCTGTTTGTGGGGCATGCCCCATGTGTCTAACCTTCCTCCGTTCCTGGGTTTGGCTTAAAACTCTATAGGGTAACAAAGGGCTGGCAGGCCTATGAATGAGTTGCCATTGTCAGTGGCCCTTAGAATTCAGGAAGGGGGAAGCAAGCCCTGGGAGTACCTTTTGAAGCTCAGGAAGGGCTAAGTACACCCCCCAGAACATCTTACTCTGGAGAGCAACATCCAAGGCCCTTTTATCCCCATGTCTGGAATCATACACAAAACACCACAGGAGGGCCAGTCGCAGTCATGTGACCCTGGACACAGGATAAAAGACATATTTGGTTTAGGCAGAAAAAAGCCAAATTTCTAAAATAGGCTTTTCAAAATAGTAAATTTAAATCCGACTTTACCATTAAAGAGGAATTTAAATTACAATTAATTTGAGCGGAAAGAGCATTCCTCTATACAATTCCAAACTGAAGTTATCACTTACTAAGTGTAATAAGGTAACTCAGTATTAGTGTATGATAGAGCTATCCTTTCAACAGTGAAAAATAACTTTAGACATTTTTCACTGTCAGGGCATATAAAAATAAATAAAAGTCCTATTTTTAAATTCCATCCACCCAGTCCTTGGAGCTTTTAGGGCCGACCTTAGGGGTGGCTTATAAGTATAAAAAAAAGAATGTTTAGGACTGGCAAATATTTTGTTTTTCCAGGTGGAAACGGTAGTTTAAACACTGCACTGCTGGTTGTAGTGGCAGGCCTGAAACATTGCACAATGAGTGCTGCAGCCCACCAGTAGCATTTAATTACAGGCCCTGGGTAAGTGAAGTACCATTTACTTGAGACATACAAGTAAATAAAATACTGCAAATAGGTGTACACCAATTTTGATGTGTTTTCAAAGGAGAACACAAGCACTTAACCACTGCTTAGCAAAGAAAAAGTGCACAGATTCCTACAAGCCAAAAAAAAAAACGGCTTCAGCAAAGGAAGGCAAGGGAAAGGAAAACTCTGGGGTGACCTCGCAGAGGGGGTCAGGTCAAAGTTGACATTTTTATAGAGGACTTACTTTGTACGCAATCATGTGATTCTGCTCTCAGCAAACATTTATTACGAACTCCATGCAGGCCAAGGTACAGGTTATTGCATGGGGGATTTTCTACTTTTCTTCTTGCTGTAGCTCCTCTGCAGGAATATTTTGTGGTGTTTCTGCATTCAGGCTAACATGTGTTTGGGTTTCTTGGCATGTTCCTGCTGTAACTTCCTCCTTTTCATGGTTCTAGTGGAGTTTCAACAAAGTACTGACCTCCTTACTTCTTGCATAATTTCTAGTCATATAATGTGTAGGTTTCTCTCTTTACATTCAGTTTTCTTCCTCTCCTAACAAGAAGTGACAAGGTCCTTAATTATTGAACCATTGGTGTGCTTTTTCAGGTCCACGGTCTCCCCAGTGCAATCGTTTATTCATCTGCAGAAGCAGATGATGGTCGTGGAATGTTCTCTTCTGCTTTCTCTGCCATGACTCAGTTGTATAATGTAGCTGTGACTGCCAGTAAGACCTTCTCCTGCTCTTTAGAAAATGGTAGCGGTGCCTCCATTTGCTATAAAACAACAGTTTTAAGAAATGCATGGATACACAAAGTTTCAATGGATGGAAACCTCTAAATAGCTTTAAAGTTGTCAAAATCCATGGGCTTTGCCACAAGTCTGTAGACATTAGAGGAAGGTCTTCTCTTGTAGCAAGGTGTGCCATACTGAGAGACTCAGATTCCAGACCACGAACCCTGTCATATTTTTCATAATTTCTCAGTTCACCAAGAGTTCACTACATAAAACACAATCTGACACCTGTCCCCCTTATAAATACATGATTTCAAAGTATGTAATGCATTTTTATATGTTTGAGAGGGCTTTCAGTCGAGTGCAACACCCAAATCATGAGTATAGATGTTGAACTGTGTGCAAAGTCCATATACTCCGACAGGAGATCCAGTGTGGTTCCATACGTTTTATAGTTCATACATTATGTTCAGAGTCTGTGGACAATGGCATGCAATCAAACAAGGCTTCATAAGTATTTCAATTCGCTCAGAGTCTGCAGAGTTCACAACGTCTCAGTAAACTTCCCAGATCCTCCATGAATGGCTGCCACAACAGAAATCTTTCTATTGCCTCAATGCAATCAAACAATTCAGGTCTTTGAACCCGAGTCTGAGTTTGTAGACCTCAAAAGGATGATGGGAGAAATCTGCCTTTTTGAAATGCGGGTGCTCTGGCGGACCACAAACCCAGGTTTGCAAATTGTCCTCATACAAGGGTTCGATATATTCTAAAACTTTACCCTTCAAAGCCCACCCAAAGCATTTTATAATGCTAATTTCTCAAATACTACTATATGGATTTACACCAGACCAAGTACAGTCACGTCTCTTTGTAAATTTTTATGCCAATTTTGCTGTGATTGTGGTCAGTGTTTTTTTAATAGGAGAGAGGGAAGATTCCTCTTGGGAGTTAAAATAGGAAACACGGTTTGTCTCTCTTTATTTCCCCAGATAGTTTAGTACAAAATGTGGCATGTCAAGCCTAAACTAGATTTAATTTTTGGGAATGTTACATGCAGTTTCATCAAACCGTCCAAAGTTCTGAGCAAAAATAAAATCACATTTTCACTTAAAACTCAAACCTAACTGCTACAAAGTGGCTTAAGGTTAGCTTAGCAGGAAAGCATGAAAGTGCTTTTAGAGGCAATTTCAATCAAACATAAATTAAAACTGAGAAAAACACAAATCCAAGTTAATTAAAAAAAGGTTAGTGAATGTGATCATTATGTGAGAATAAAACAGAAATCAATATTAATACAAATGGGTTTATATCCAGGGAACGGTTTAAAATTGAACAGAATGAAAAACGGAATGGGAAATAGTGAGATGGTTGGAGGGAAATACATGAATTTAATTCACAGAGTAATCATTACTAAATTAAAAAAATTAACTTTAATAAAAAATGCAAAGGGGAATGCTGTATTTATTGCAGAGGCGTAATCCGGCATCTGTTATTGCTAAAAGTTAATGTAGAATTCTGCATTGTGGAAGACAAATTGACAAGGAAACATTGACTTTAACTGCAGAAAAATATCCTGCTATATTTTCTTATCAGGAGTAGCACTTATTTGATGCTGAAGAGAAGAGTCAAATTCAAGTAGGAATATACTATGTGTTTACATGACGGAGCAGATGGAAATTAAGCTTGAGCGGAGTTCTCTGAGTTTTACTCTGTGGAACACTGCACAGTGACAGAAAAACTCTGCAGTGCTCTCCGGATTTCCACCGGGGTGGAAACAGTTATGTCGCGCTGCTCACACTGATTTTTAACACCAAGAGATTTGTCCCGCTGCGGCTTTCTGCTGGCTCGAGTAGACATTCTACTCGAGCGGCAGCTTCCTCAACGCAAACGTCGGATTTCTCAACGTGAGCGGTTGCAACCTGCTGTGACAGCCTGCGATGAGAAATCTCATCGGAAGGAAGTCTAAAGTGTGATATTTTATCATGAGCATTCGTCAACTTACCGATGGCGAGCCGCTCGAGAGAAAAAATTACGCTCTGCGTCACTTCACTGAGTTTTTTGGAACTCCACACTCCATGCAAAGGGCGGAGTGGGCAAAACTCAGTAAACTCTGCCGGCAGAGTGGAATTCTTTGCCCACCCCTAATGGAAATATCAGCCATGTTACAGATAATTTTTTTGATCTATTAATTTCGATTTTGGTATAATACTTATCGTGACACTTGCTGGCTATTTCAGAGAGCTCCTGTTCTACTTATTTATATTGGACTCTGGAGTTCTGTTCAACAATACATCGCATGGGAGAGTTGTTCATAATTGGGCAATGTGGTTCCATCAGCGGCTACACCTGGTGACAGACACTGGTTTGGTGTGTCTTTGTGGCTGTTGAATCCACAGAAATGTTTTCTTGTATGTGGTTCCTTCATTAAGAGGGAATACATTGAAAATAACCCCTAAAGATATTTAAAAAAAATAAACTAAAGAAAGAAATACCTGTTTTAATTTAAAAACAATGTAATGCTTCTTCAAACAACTATAGCATTCAGGAGCTTTCGCAGCTTTTCTGAGACCTAGGTGGGGACTCCCCTGGTTCATCTCCGTTATGTTGTCTGCATCAAAGAAGCAAATGCTGTTGGTGGGCCTGGAAACGTAGCTCAAGACTGTTGACTGCAGTGGCTGCAGTCGCACCTTCAAGCTCTGTCAGTTCTTACCAATGACCATACATGGTCTTGGGAGGATGAGGCTTTGCTCTCCAGCACCACTCCGAGCCTGATGACACTCAGGAAAGACAGTGGTACCCATATCAGGGCATGCAAGTCACACTTGACCTGCATCCAGCTAGTTATGTCTTTTACTGGAGATGAGGGTGGGATGTTAAGGCTCTATGGAAGGTGGAGAAATGCAGGTTGTTATTGGTTTCCCTGTCATTGACCAACAAACCGCTATTTAAATTCACCTAATTACAGTGCTTGGGCAGTGAACCACCACTACTATTTAAATTCACGTTATTAAAATTACATTACGGCGTTTGGTTTGTGAACCACCACTACGTCCAGCAAATCAATGTTTACCTTATTACTCTATACTTTATTTTTTAATTTATTTTAGTGTAAACATTCTATTTTCAATTCGTTTTTTCTTTATTTGTCGACTGTATTTTTATTACTGGGAAATATTTAAATGGAAGACCAGTCCTTTTCACAAGAGATACTGGTTTAGTAATAAAATGTACAGGTCTCTGCTCTTTCCTGAATCTCAGACTATGTGGATGGGCCAGGTTGTTCCTGAGATGTGAACTTTGCATTCAGTGTCTCTTCACTGTGCTTCTTTAGCTCCATTTCCTATTGGCAGATATGATCCGAAATTTCTGGTGCACTGGTAGAGGGCTGTATATTTTGGAAGTAGTTTCTATACTTTTAATATGTCCGATCGGGCATTTTCAAAGTTAATCTCATCACCTGTTCCCAATTATCAAACTGAAGCAATTGGCTTTAACAATGCTTGAAGGTTAGGTCAAAACACAGATGTATTATGTGTCCTTTGTGTTTTAAGGATCTGTTTCTATATAGTTCTACTTGATCAGTGTGACAGTACAACATATTAGGAGAACCAGGCCAAATTAAATAGCACGCTCAAGCACAAGGAGGTTCATATGAATCAACATTCTCACAAAAAAATTCAATATCTGCTGTTCTTCTATATTTAGTCCTGTTTGATTTAGAAAAATTACTCTATTTTTCAAATTTTGCTGTGGGCTCCTTTTGGGGGGTGTTTTCACAGTGTCACGGTTTGAAGTGTTGCACATAAATACATTACACATTGCTTCTGGGTCTAGCCTGACTGCTCTATGCCTAGCTACCCGAGGGTTGGGTACAGGCTAATTAGGGTTGCTTGTAACTTTAAGCTGAGAAGAAGTGTGGTTGCTGTTTGGGAAGGGTTTCACCACTGTCAACCAGTAACCCAATTTTTACAAATGTCATTGAGAATCTGCCCCAAAATATCCAAATCCCTACTAATAAAAGTGTAAAGTGGGTTAGGTCCTTTCTATTTCGTACTAATTGTACATGAGTGTTTCCTGAATATTCACATTGTTGATGTTTTGGGGCCTGTACACAAAGGCATATAAGAGTACTTCAGGAGTGCTACTTTAGATGCCTTCTCAAATAGTGAGTCTCCCTAATTACATATCTAGCCTAGGGCAGAAACATTATACGGATGAAAGCAAAAGCAACAATTCTTCTTATTGCAAATGGTGAAGAGGGAACCACACAAAAATGGATCAAAGCAAATGTTGTATTCCTCTCTGGCATGTAGGTGATGATGAGCACCTTTAAGGGATATCCAGAGAAGTAATTATTCACTCAATGCTATATCAGTATTTCTACGGTACAGAAGATCCCCCTACAAGTTCAAGTAAAGTTGCCTCATCACAGTTGCCATTGCTGCCACTTGGCTCCAAGATCCCAATAACTCAAAAAGAAAGTAAGTCAGATATTGGAATATACAATTTAAATGTCAATACAATGGGCCCAATCCAAACAATTTTTACACTTCTGGTGCTCAAATCTTCACCTAAAGTTGAATATGTCTGATACTACTTCAGAGAATCATGATCAGTGGACGATCCTGGCGATGCTTGGAACTTACGACAGGTGAGAATCCTCAGGTTTGCAGAATGTTCTGCGATCATATATTTAGTGTCAAGGGTGCGAAAAAATATGTTGAGACGGATCAATAGGTTGGTCATACAGATGAATATTTGGAGTAAATGTGCAAATGTGGTGAAAGAGTTCCCACACTGCTACATCTGTCATCATATTGCACGGGATGAATTTGAAGTGATTTCAGAAGCAGAAAACCATCCTAGAAAAAGAAAAAGTGTAATATGCTAATGCAAATTCCCACCAGACTGATTCCATTATATTGTCGGATTGCCAGCTTATGAAGAAATCATGGTATACTATTTCCATGAGGACATTCCTAATAAGTGAGTATGGAGGAGGACACATTTGCATTAATAACCATATTTATTCCTAAAGCAAATAGCTATTTTCACATTTAAGATCAGCTTTGACATTTACAAAATGTGATTTTGTGCTTTAAAAAAAGGTTCAATCACATATAGATATTTTTAAGAGGAAGTCTCCTACAAGAGACAGGACGTCCATGTTCCAGGACTGGAACTACCATGGATGTACTTTTCACTTGGCATTGACAAACTTATTCCTATCACAGTTCCTCTTTGGATTTGGTTGGAGTTTTACTCCTTTCTACAGTAAGAGAATTTTTTTCCATGGTGAAAATGGAATTTGAAGGCATTTATCCTCTGGGACACTTTTCCCCTGTGGAAAAAAATGTGCATTTGCACTCAAGCAAAGGCATTATATTTGTATGTGCAATTTTATATTATGGACATTTAAGGTTCTGACAATTGTACTCATAAGCGTAGTATAAATTCATAAGCCATTCCATTAGTATTCCTGAAAAAACTGTGACTTACAGATACGTCCAAGTGTAGTCTTGGACAACTTGATAATTTAAAAATTCGTAAATCTACATCTGTGAGAAGTAGGAAACTTGCAACTATAAAGTTACTTTTAGTGAGCATTGGACTAAGAAGGCTTACTTTTTCTACATTAAAATTAGCGTTGCAAATACAGCTCAATGAATTTGTCTTAAATTATGAATCTTTTTAAGTGCCTGAATAAATCTGATTTATAAAAGCTGTGCAGAATATGGTTCCACAATTTAGTGCCTTTTAAAAATATGTGGGTAGAAAAGCTTTAGTCAGTAAAACCCTGAGGTCCTGGCACATGGTCTCAGTAAGTTTATTTATATTCTAGCTTTTTTTGGACTCTATGCAGCAGTCTTTGCTTGCAGTGTGGTATTAAATTGCAATTTCCCCTGATGCAATTATCACACACAATAATTCAGGGCATGCAGAGTTTACAGTCACTTCAAGCTGTGGTTTTATTGTATGTGTTGAACCTCCAACTGTTCAATAACAGTTTAAAATAATCTGTCTTGAGCAGCACTTGCAACTAACTGAGGAAGCTTTTCAGTCTTGGTTCACAGAGCAGCTATTACCAGATCATTAGATCACCAGAAAAAGAGTTTGAAGAAGCTTTACGAAGAGAAGGGTTTGCTGATGCCCATATGTTGGTTGACCTGAGTACAGCATTTGATTCAGAGGAACTTTGCCCAAAATAGTCCTTGTTACCAGGCAACCGAAACCGGCCATGGGAAACTGCTCAGCTAGCCCAGGGGGAGGCGGGATTGTTATGGCCGAGCTGTTTGCGAGGGCCGTTTGAGGCCGATTTTGGCACGGGGCGATATTGCCAGCCTGGTAACAAAAACGGCCCCCAGAGGCACAAAACCAGCCCCCACCCTGGCGGTCCACCTGGGAAACGCCCGGTTCCCGCTACGGCCTGTCCCGTCCTGCTTGGTACACTGCTATGTGCTATGAAGGGTGTTCCCTTGTCTAAAATTATTTTGCGTTTTTAATTCTATTGCTGTCTGTCCAAGTCTCTCTTCAGTGTTCAAAAAGACATCGCATCTCCACTGTCCCACTGTAGAGTCGCACTGCAAGACGCTCTCCAACTGTGAGGCCCATGATGTCATGGTTCGCCTGTTCCTGGAGGAGCACTGCCATGCCATTAAACCAATATATGGGCTTGCCTTTTCTCTTCACACCTCTCTGCACTCCTCATAAACAATACACTGCTGGCATGGGCATAAAACACAGATCGAGGGCATAGGGTCGAGCTTCAAGGCACAATGCATTCAAAATCAATTTAAGTAAAGGGGCCCTTCTGATCAAGTCTGACACAAAACCAATACCCACTTCTTGATGGATAATAAAAGAGGGTATTGATTGTGGAACTGAGAGCAGGCTTCTTAAAATTTGTTTTCGACTATTTGAAGCTCATCAGCATCCTTGTATCCCCAGATTTCAGAGCCATAATTTGAAATAGCAATTCTTTTAGCTCTATATATATATATATAAGATCGCTTGCACAGGCTTTGCTCCCCGGCTGCGTGCAAAATCAAGCACAGCCCCTACAGACCAGACCATGGCATTTCTCTTGGCTTTCCTTTGCGGTATCCATATATTCCTATAGACAAATAAGACCCCAAGGTATGGGGATGTATTTACCCTAGTTATTTAATTCCCTTCGCAATAATGTGTTTTGGGTTTTCTTGGTTAAGCACCCCTAGTCATAGTGTGGGTTTAAAAAAATTAACATTCAGATCCAATGATCCCATGAAGTCAGCAGAGGAGCTCAGGAGACACTGAAGGCCCAAAGCTGTCCGGGCTAACAGAGGAGCGTCATCTGCATATAGGAGCGCTGGTATCAATCGACCCCCCACATGTGGAATATCCTTGCTAGCTCCGCCCAAAACAGAGTCTCATTTGTTTATATAAAGAGTGAACAGTAAGGGGGCCAAAATGCCTCCCTGTCTAACTCCCTTTATAATATGAATCCCTTGCGTATATTTGCCCATTTAAGCAAACCTTACGGTGGCCAAGAGGTCCCTATGCAGGTCAGATAAAAAGTTTACAATGTTTTTATCCATGCCCATTGAGAGCAGCAAGTCCCAGAGTTTGGATCTGTTCACTCGGTCAAATGCGGAGGACAGATCCATAAAAGCAAGGTGTAGTGTCCCTTACTTAGCTATGGTATATTTCCTTGCTAAAAGATGCAGGTTGGGACACTGATCCATGGTACCCCTGCCTTTCCTGAAACCATATTGAAGGTTTGACAGAACATTATGCTGATTGATCCAATCTGTCAGTTTGCTAGGAACTGCTCGGTCTAATACTTTAACAGCTGAGTCAATCAGTGATATAGGCCTATTGCACCTAGGATCTCCTCTCAGCCCTTTTTAGAAAACTGGGATAATAATTGACTTGGACCAAGAACCCGGCAGCCCATATTGACATACCATATTACAAACAGTTGATAATATTTTTGACCATAATGTTATATTCATCTTAAAAAGATCAGCAAGGACCCCATCCAGCCCAGGGTTTTTTTTTGCTTGTCATTTGGGCAATGGCCTCAGCTACTTCTTTTTCAGAAAAGACCAAGTAGTAAGCTGCAGTGATACCACCAATACCACCAAGGCCAGAGAAAAATGGTTTGTTAACAATATCCCAAAACTTTGCACCATTTCTAATAACATCCACAGACAACAGATCATTCCATGCTTACTGTTTAATATCTGTTTTGCGAATACTTAGGGCCTGCTGGTACACTTTCCTAAAAGAAGCTATTAATATTCTCTCTTGGGGTTTTTGTTTAATTGCAGGAAGTAACTTTCGATACGCAGCTGTACAGTTATGATCAAACCACCTTTCACCATTATTAGTAAATTCCTTATTAGGTATGAGAGGGCGCTGGCCACTTGCTTGCATATCCTTTCGTACATTATAAGGAGCTTTCCTCCCATTTGCCTGCCCTCTTGGCATATGTCTATCTCATTCCCAACAGTATTCAATAAGTCGCTTAGAAGAAGATCCGGTACTACCTAGGACCATTTGAGTCTACGACTGGGATAATTAAGTATGTAAGTGAATGTGAGAAATCTTATGTTGTAAATGGTGATTTTCTGATTTGTGATGAAGCAATACTGGGAGGGATGTATTATGTGTGCAGGACGACTGCTTATTTCAATTTGCCACACATTTAGGATGAATCATGTTATCTTGCATTAGTATTTTCTTGAGTCTGTCATGTGAGTACAGAGAAGGATGCAGTGAATATGAAGAGAATGAAACGTGGGTTTGGGCTGATAGATGTAAAAATTAGACATTTGTCTACACTTGTGCATTGGCTTCTAATGCCTCTGGAGTAATTCTGAGCAATAAGGGCAATGATAATGCAAAAACGGTTATGCCGAGATGTCCTTCTTGTGAAGGAAGGCGCTGTTTTCAAGGTACTAAGGGTAAAATAATTATCCACGTTCATACTTGATAACCCTATGGTTATTAACCAATCGGTACAAAACATCGCTCATGTTTCTCAGGAAATTCAAGCTTTAGAAGAGCCTGCCATGTGGGAACCGATGGGTTCTTGGTTTAGTGAGATAGAGAATGTCTGGTTTCGCTTACTAAACTTTTTTGGGTGTCTTTTTAAATATTTTTGGTGTAAGGGAGAAAGAAAATTATTAAAATGAAAGAGAGAGAAAAGAGCTTGAAATGGAGAATGTTAAAGATTGTATTTACAACGACTTAAAGTTGATGGAGGACTCAACTCGGAAGAAGCAGAAAATGATGCAGACTCTGTTGCAATTTTGCCTAGTTGAATCTTCCTAATTGTTTTAGTTTTAACTAAATCTCAGTTTAAATATAAACACCATCTTGTTCAAAAAGGAAGTCACCCCTGGCATTGATGTCATTTCCCCCTGCCCATCTTCTCTCCTTGCAAGCTCTGCAAGCACATTGACAAGCTAAGGCACTGTGATGTTTAATTTTCATGGTCTCAGATTTGCTGATGAAATGCTGCATATGTTCACAACACTGTGAGTCTGTAGTTTTATGTTTGGAAATGTATTAAAACCATCAATTTTTTGGGGTGACCAAGAAGACTTTCCTATTCTACTATGAGGCTGTCAGTTTTCCCAGTTTTGCAACCCACTGAGAACTTAGAATATGTTCTGAGTTTTGCATTCACTGTATATCTAACATTGAGAGCCTTTATTTTTAATTTTTTGTAATTAAACAGTTAACTTTCCATTGAACTAGTGCTTATTTATTTAGTGGACCCAATCTATTTCATTTACTGAATTTAATTATATTTTCCAGATTTTTATGCTGTAGGAGGTGCCTTATTGTGTGGACACCAAGTTTAACACCGTCTCCTATGAATGTGGGCATTCTGGATGGGGTAACATTTTGGAGTGTCTAAAATGTCAGGGTTTCCTATGCCCGCAGCACAGGCTGTTGCTGTCAAAGTAAAAAGCAGGTCTCGTTGTAGCTTCCCTTTGACGGTCGATGAAGGCTGTCATTGTCGGCATGAAGATCGGGTCCCGCTGGAGATCTGTGCTGGCGGCTGTCACTGATGGCCGTTTGTCGGTCGGAAGAGGTCACTCATTGGTCCTGAGGAGTTCAAAACCTCTATATCTTCAACTTAAGTTCAGGAAGAGTAAACTCTGATGCCAGCCAAGGGTCGAGGACCTGGAGGTTGGCTCCTCTAGGAGATCAGGATTCACTCCAGCAGCAGCCAGCACCACGGTTCAGGCAGGTCCAGTTGGTGTTGGTCAACTGGGCAGTTGCAGAGTCACCTCTGGAAGGTTGATGTGTCCCTGTAGATCAAAAAGCAGGTCAGCCAACTGACCCTTAGAGACACTTCTGGGGAGCTGGGGTTCAAGGCAACCAGATCCAACCTTCCTTCAACAAGCAGTGCTTCATGTGTCTTCCACAGGTGCAGGAATATTCTGAAGGGAGACTCTGAAGGTGTCACTTTTATCCCCGGTGCCAGCCTTTGGATGGGGAATGCCCCATGTGACCCGTTCCTGATTTGGCTTCAAACATTCTAGGGTAACAAAGGGCTGGCAGGCCTATGAGTGAGCTGCATTTGGCAGTGGCAGGGCAGATAGCTCTTAGAACATAGGGAGGGGGTGGGCAAGCCCTGAGACTACCCTTTGCAGCTCAGGAAGCCCCAAATACAAGAGCAATACCCTGCCACCACCCAAGGCCCTTTTTTACACATTTCTGGAAGGATACACAAAACACCACAGGAGAGCCATTCGCAGTCATGTGACCCGGGACACTGGATAAAAGGCATGTTTGGTTTAGGCAGAAAAATTGCAAATTTCTAAAAAGTGACATTTCAAAATAGTAGATAAAAATCCGACTTTACCATTACAGAAGCACTCCACCACGGTTTAGCAAAGAAAAAGTGCCCAGATTCCTAAAGGCCAACAAAAATGGCTTCCGCCAAGGATGGTAAGGGGAGGGAAAATTCTGGGTTGACCCGGCACAGAAGGACATGGCCAAGTGCAAATTTTAATAGAGGGCTTCCGTTGTTCCCAAACATGTGGTTCTGTTCTCAGTAAACATTTGTTTTGAACTCCATGCTGCCCCAAGGTACAGATTATTGAATGTGGAGTTTTCTACTTTTCTTTATGCTGCAGCTCCTCTGCAGGAACATTTTGTGGCGTTTCTGCATTCAGGCTAATACGTGTTTAGTTTTCTTAGCATGTTCCTGCCTGCTGTAACTTCCTCCTTTTCATGCTTCAAGTTGAGATTTTGGTCAACTTGAAGTTTCAACAAAGTACTGACCTCCGTACTTGTATCATTTCTAGCCATTGCATTTGCAGGTTACTCTCTTTACAATCAGCTTTCCCCCTATCCTCTGGAGAAAGTGAGAAACTCCTTACATATTGAACCTTTGGTGTGCTTTTTAAGCTTCATAGTCTTCTCAATGCAATCCTTTCTTCTTTTGCAGAAGCAGATGATGGTCATGGAATGTTCTCTTCCGCTTTCCATGCCATGGCTCAGTTGTATAATGTAGCTGTCACTGCGAGGTCTCCTGCTCTTCAGAAAATAGTAGAGGTGCCTCCTTTTGCTATGAAACAACAGTTTTAAAAGGTGCATTGATACACAAAGTTTCAATGCATGGAAACCTCTAAATGGCTTTAAAGTTGTCAGAAATCCATGGTCTTTGCCACAAGTCTGTAGACATTAGAAGGAAGTTCTGTTCTTGAAGCAAGGTGTGCCATACTCAGAGACTCAGGTTCCAGACCACGAACCCTGTGTTATTTTTCAAAATTACTCAGATCACCAAGAGTGCACTCCCTAAAACTCAATCTGACACCTATCCCTTTTCTAAACAAAATATTTCAAGTGGATGTAATGCATGTTTATATATTTGAGAGGGCTTTCAATCGAGTGCATGGGTTCACAACACCCAAATCATGAGTATAGTCGTTGAACCGTGTGCAAAGTCCATAAAATCCGACAGAAGACCCAGCATGGTCCCATACGTTTTACAGTTCATTAATTTATATTCAGAGTCTGTGGGGAATGGCATGCAGTCAAACAAGGCTTCATAAGTCTTTCAATTCGCTCAGAGTCTTCTGAGTTCACAACCTCACAGTAAAGTTCACAGATCCTCCATTAATAACAACAGAAATCTTTCTATTTCCTCCATGCAATCAAATAATTCAGGTCTTTGAACCCAAGTCTGAGTTTGTAGGCCCTGAAAGGATGATGGGAGAAAGCTGCCTTTTTAAAAAGTGGGTGCTCAGGCGGACCACAAACCCAGTTTTGCAATTTGTCCTCATACTAGGGATCGATATATTCCAATACTTTACAGTTCAAAGCTCACCCAGTGCATTTTAAAATGCTAATTTCTCAAAAACTACTATATGGATTTACGCCAGACCAAGTAAAGTCACTTCTCTTCATAAAGTTTGATGCCAATTTTGCCGCTGTGATTCTGGTCAGCGTTTTTTTATAGGAGAGAGGGGAGCTTAAAACAAGAAACACTGGGGCATATTATCAAGTAAGGGCGCTACATTATCGCCTCTTTTATCGGCAGGAAACTGCCGATAAAGCGGCGATAATGGGCTTGATAATATGCTCTATGAATTTCAATCGAAGCCCATGTTAGATGTCTTCACATCTAACATGGTTATAATGAACAAAGGTCCTTAGCTTATTTGAGAATCAAAAACAATACAGTATAGGAACACAATGGAAAGCTATACGATTTAAGGTTTCCAAACCCAGCCGGGAAAGGAGTTTGTTTTTAAGAAACAATGTCCAATCTTTCAATACAAATGAAATAACAAGACACAAGCCTGTGCCGTACCAAAAAGAGGAAAGGAAAGATAGGATTAGGGTGAAAGGGGTGTCTTTCAGGCAAAGGAAGAGAGCAAGGACAGGGCACTGTAAATAAGTCAAAAATCACTAGCAGTGTCGCCTGGAGTGGAGTATACACAATCTCATTTGACAATATTGTAAGTGTAAACCCACTCATGGGTGTCGACGTTTCGATCCCTATTGCTCAACTAGATACATGGGATCATCATCAGGACTTTTTTAATGAACAAAGCATGCAACCGGCATTGACCGAGCAGCCACAGGAGAGACGAGTCTTCACCTAGACTTTCGTCTGAACGCTACATTGTTGGCAACCCTCGTGTACGGCCATTGTTGCCTACACTTCAAAATCTGTACCCCGCTCTCATGTTGAGCGGAGTAAGTGCTGCCATCGGATGCAGTTGGAAACGAACTACGAATTGTACCTGTAATTCTCTAACTAACAATTCGTCTGGACCCCCTAAAAAGACCTCCACGACATCTAACTACGTGAACGACCGCTTCGGCCAAAATCTTGAAGTGAAGTACACCTCCCATGTGAGGCTTCTTACCTTGATTTACTGAGGCTTTTTCTCATTCAGGCATGCTTTGTTCATTAAAAAAGTCCTGATGATGATCCCATTTATCTAGTTGAGCAATAGGGATCGAAACGTCGACACCCATGAGTGGGTTTACACTTACAATATTGTCAAATGAGATTGTGTATACTCCACTCCAGGCGACACTGCTAGTGATTTTTGACTTATTTACAGTGCCCTGTCCTTGCTCTCTTCCTTTGCCTGAAAGACACCCCTTTCACCCTAATCCTATCTTTCCTTTCCTCTTTTTGGTACGGCACAGGCTTGTGTCTTGTTATTTCGTTTGTATTGAAAGATTGGACATTGTTTCTTAAAAATAAACTCCTTTCCCGGCTGGGTTTGGAAACCTTAAATCGTATAGCTTTCCATTGTGTTCCTATACTGTATTGTTTTTGATTCTCAAATAAGCTAAGGACCTTTGTTCATTATAACGCTGTTATACCCATGGTACTTAGCTATCCGTTGGGTCCCCCTTGTGTCTTAAAACAAATTCACATCTAACATGGGCTTCGATTGGAATTCATGGAGCATATTATCAAGCCCATTATCGCCGCTTTATCGGCAGTTTCCTGCCGATAAAAGCAGTGATAATGTAACGCCCTTACTTGATAATATGCCCCACTGTTTGTTTGACTCTCTCTTTATTGCCCCTGATAGTTTAATACAAATGTTGCATGCCACACCTAAACTAGAGTTACTTTTTTGGAATGTTAATGAAGTTTCATTAAACCGTCCAAAGTTATTAGCAAAAAATCACATTTTCACTTAAAACTCAAACCTAACTGCTACAGAGTGGCTTAAGGCTAGGTTAGCAGAAAGCATGAAGTGCTTTATGAGGCAATTTCAATAAAACATAAATTCAAACTGAGAAAAACACAAAGCCAAGTTAATTATAAAAGCTTAGTCAAGGTGATCATTATGTGAGAATCAAACAGAAATCAATATTAATACAAATGGGTTTATATCCAGGGAACGGTTTGAAATTGAACACAATGAAAAACTGAACGGGAAATAGTGAGATGGTCGGAGGGAAATACATGAATTTAATACACAAAGTAATCATTACTAAATTTAAAAAATGAATTTTAATTAAAAATGCAAAGGGGAATGCTATGTTTATTGCACAGGCGTAAAACGGCATCCATTATTGCTAAATGTTAATGTAGAATTCTGCATTGTGGAAGAAAAATTGACAAGGAAGCATTGACTTTGGCTGCAGAATTATATCTTCTTGTGAGGAGTAGCACTTATTTGCTGCTGAAGAGAAGCGTCAAATTTAAGTAGGAATATATTATGTGTTTACATGACGGAGCAGTTGGAAAATAATCCTGGGCAGATATCTCAGAGTTTTACTCAGTAAAACACCGCAAAGTGCCAGAAAAGGTCTGCCACACTCTGCGGATTTCCGCCAGTGACGGAGACAGTGAAGTCGCGATACTCACACTGATTTTTAGCACCGGGAGATTTGTCCAGCTGCTGCTGGTTTCTGCTGGCTCGAGTACACATTCTACACAAGCGGCAGCTTCCTCAACGCGAATGGCAGATTTCTCAACGCAAGCGGTTTTGACCTGCCGTGACAGCCCGCGATGAGAAATCTCACTGGGAGAAGGTCTAAAGTGTCACTTAACTGAGTTTTTCGGACCTCTGCACTCCACGCAGAGCACCAAGTGGGCAAAACACCGTGAGCTCCGCCAGCAGAGCGGAATTCTTTGCTCACCCTTAATGGAATATCATCCATTTTACAAATATTTTTTTATATCTATTAATTTCGATTTTTGCATAATACTTAACGTGACACTTGCTGGCTACTTCAGAGAGCTCATGTTCTAACAATTTGTATGGGACTCTGTGGTTCTGTTCATGGGAGACATGTTCATAATTGGGCATCGTGGTGCCATCAACGGTTTCACCTGGTGACAGGCACTGGTTTGGTGTGTCTTTGTGGCTGTTGAATACACAGAAATGTTTGCTTGTATATGGTTCTTTCATTAAGAAGGAATAGATTGAAAATAACCCGGAAAGAAATTAAAAAAAATTAAACTAAAGAAAAAATATCTGTTTTCATTTTAAAAATATTGTAATATTTCTTCAAACAACTATAGCATACGGGAGATTTCGCAGCTTTTCTGAGACCTGGGTGGGGACTCCTCTGGTTCATCTCCCCTATGTTGTCTGCATCAAAGAAGCAAATGCTGTTGGTGGGGCTGGAAACGTAGCACAAGACTATTCACTGCAGTGGCTGCAGTCGCACCTGCAAGCTCTGTCAGTTCTTACCAATGACCATACATGGTCTTGGGAGGATGGAGCTTGGCTCTCCAGATATTGAAATATTTAATTTAAATGTCAATACAATGGGCCCAATCCAAACAATGTTTACACTTCAGGTGCTCAAATCTCCACCTAAAGTTGAATATGTCTGAAACTATTTCACAGAATCATGATCAGTGGACGATCCTGGCGATGCTTGTAACTTACGACAGGTGAGAATCCTCAGGTGTGGAGAATGTTCTGCGATCATATACTTAGGGTCAAGAGTACGAAAAAATATGTTGAGACGGATCAATAGGTTGGTCATCCGGATGAATATTTGGAGTAAATGTGCAAATATGGTGAAAGAGTTCCCTCACAGCAACTTATGTCATCATATTGCATGGGAGGAATTTGAAGTGATTTTCAGAAACAGAAAAACATCCTAGGGAAGAAAAAGAAAAAGTGTTATATGCATATTCCCACAAGACTGATTCCATTATATTGTCAAATTGTCAGCTTATGAAGAAATCATGGTATAAAATTTCCATGAGGACATTCCGAATAAGTGAGTATGGAGGGGGACACATTTGCATTTAATAACCATATTTATTCCTAAAACAAATAGCTATTTTCACATTTAAGATCAGCTTTGACATTCACAAAAAGTGGTTTTGTGCATGAAAAAAAGGTTTAGTCACATATAGATATTTTTATAAGGAATTCTTCTACAAGGGGCATGACGTCCATGTTCCAGGTTGGAATTACCATGGATGTTGTTTTGAACAACCCGAATAGTACTTTTCTGTTGGCATTGACAAACTTGTTCCTATCACAGTTCCTCTTTGGAATTGGTTGGAGATTTACACCTTTCTACGGTAAGAGTATTTTTTTCCATGGTGAAAATGGAATTTGAAGGCATTTCTTGTCTGTGGAAAAAAATGTGAAGTTGCGCTCAAGTAAAGCCATTATATTATTACGTGCAATTTTATATTATGGACATTTACGGTTCTGACAATCGTACTCATAAGCGTAGTATAAATTCATAAGCCTTTCCATGAGTATTCCAGGAAAACTGTGGCTGGCAGATACTTCCAAGAGTAGTCTTGGACAACTTGGTAATTTTCAAAATTCGTAAATCTCCATCTATGAGAAGTAGAAAACCTGCAACTATAAAGTTACCTTTTTTGAGAATTGGACTAAGAAAGCGTACATTTCCTACATTTAAATTAGCGTTGCAAATACAGCCCTATGAATTTGGCTTAAATTATGAATCTTTTTAAGTGCCTGAATAAATGTGATTTATTAAAGCTGTGCAGAATGTGGTTCCACAATTTAGTGCCTTTTAAAAACTATGTGGCTAGAAAGCTTTAGTCAATAATACCCTGAGGTCCTGGCACATGGTCTTAGTGAGTTTATTTATATTATTGCTTTTTTTGGACTCTGTGCAGCAGTCTTCTCTTGCAGTGTGGTATTAAATTGCAATTTCCCCTGATGCAATTGTCCCATGCAATAATTCAGGGCATGCAGAGTTTATAGTCACTTCAAGCTGTGGTTTTATTATATGTGTTCAACCTCCGACTGTTCAAAAGCAACTTAAAATAATCTGTCTCGAGCAGCATTTGTGGCTAACTGAGGAAACTTTTGAGTCTGGTTTCACAGAGCAGCTATTACCAGATCATTAGATCACCAGAAAAAGAGCTTGAAGAAGCTTTGCGAAGAGAGGGGTTTGGCGTTGCCCATATGTTGGTTGACCTGAGTACAGCATTTGATTCAGAGGAACTTTGCCCAAAATAGTCCTTGTTACCAGGCAACCGAAACCGGCCATGGGAAACTGCTCAGCCAGCCCGGGGGAGGAGGGGTTGTTAGGGCCAAGCTGTTTGCTAGGGCTAGTTGAGGCACATTTTGTTACAGGGGGGCGATATTGTCGGCCCCGGTAACAAAAAAAGGCCCCCAGGGGCCCCAAACCGGCCCCCACCATGGCGGTCCACCTGTGAAACACCCAGTGCCTGCTACGGCCACTCCGGTCCTGCTTGTTACACTGCTATGTGCTATGAAGGGTGTTCCCTCACCTAAAATTGTTATGTGTTTTTAATTATATTGCTGTCTGTCCAAGACCCTCTTCAGTGTTCAAAAAGCGATCTCATCTTCACTGTCCCACTATAGAGTCACACTCCAAGGCGCGCTCCAACTGTGAGGCCCATGATGTCATGGTTATTCCTGTTCCTGGAGGAGCACTGCAATGCCATTAAACCAAAATACGGGCCTGCCTTGTCTCTTCACATCTCTCTGTGCTCCTTATAAACAATACACTGCTGACATGGGCCTAAACACAGATCGAGGGCATAGGGTCGAGCTTCAATGCACTATGCATTCCAAATCCATTTAAGTAAAGGGGTCATTCTGATCAAGTCTGACACAAAACCAATACCCACTTCTTGATGGATAATATAAGGGGGTATTGATTGTGGGACTGAGAGCAAGCTTCTTAAAAAATGTGTTTTCGACTATTTGAAGCTCTTCAGCATCCTTGTATCCTCAGATTTCAGAGCCATAATTTGAAATAGCGATGCTTTTTGCTCTATATATATTTAACATTGTTTACAAAGGCTTTGCTCTGAGGCTGCGCACAAAATCAAGCACAGCCCTATCGACCTGACCATGGCATTTCTCTTTGCTTTCCTTTGCGGTACCCATATATTCCTATCGTCAAATAAGACCCAAGGTACGGGAATGTATTTACCCTAGTTATTTAATTCCCTTCGCAATAATGTGTTTTGGGGTTTCTTGGTTTAGCACCCATAATCATAGTGTGGGATTTAAAAAAAAATAACATGCAGATCCAATGATCCCATGAAGTCAGCAAAGGAGCTCAGGAGACACTGAAGGCCCATCGCTGTCCAGGCTAACAGAGGAGCGCCTTCTGTGTATAGGAGCCTTACAGGTATTTGAGGGAGATACCACCTCTGAGCCCTGGCCTCTTTTGTGTGGAGTTCCACAGGGCTCTTCTTTAAGCCCAACGCTTTTTAACGCCTATATGGCACCACTGGCAGAGATCATTCAGCCTTATGGAGTGAACATCGTAACATACGCTGATGGTACTCAACTAGTGGTTTCACTCAATCATCCTGTCTCATCCACACCCCGCCTCCATACCTGCCTTGAAGAAGTGGCTAAATGGATTAATTATTCCTATCTTAAATTGAGCGGGGAAAAGACTGAGCTTATGATTCTTGGTAACCCATCACTATTTAGACCAATTGAGATGTGGCCGGCCATAATGGGATCAGTACCCATTGCCAAAACAAATATAAAGAGTTTGGGGTTCTGGCTGGACTCAGATCTCACACTTAAAGTCCAAGCCAGGAAGGTAGTCGCTGCCTGCTTTGGCATGCTCCGAATGCTACGCAAAGTACTTTCTCTACTTCCTTTTCAAGCCAGGAAAACTGTAGTGCAAGCGCTTATTCTATCTCGCTTGGACTTCAATAATGCACTCCATTTGGGTGCTCCAGAGGCAGTACTTTCCAAACTTCAAATGATTTAGAACTGCGCAGCAAGAACCCTTATGCGAACACCCTATCAACAGTCAGCCAAATCTGCCATGAAAGCTTTACATTGGTTGGCCATTCGGCAGAGAGTCCACTTTAAAGCTGTCTGTATTTCTCACAAATTGCTTTGAGGGAAGGGACCCAAGATCATTTCTCCTTTAGTCAAATGATATCATCCCAATAGGCCTTTACGATCGGATGAACAGCACCTAGCCTTTGTCCCAAGGATCAAAAGGGCCAGAAGTGGAGGTCGCCGTTCCTCCTATAATGCCGCCAAGCTCTGGAACTCTCTTCCTCTTCAGCTGCGGAAAGAAACTAACCATATGACCTTTCCCAAGTTGTTGAAAACCTGACTCTTCCCTAGATAGATCTCAGAAGCTTCTTTCATTTTTAGCGCTGGGATGCCCATGGGTAGCCATGCGCTCTGTAAATGTCTCTTCTATTCTAGGAGCGCTGGTATCAATCGATCCCCCAAATGTGGAATATCCTTGCTAGCTCTGCCCAAAACAGAGACTAATTTGTTTATATAAATGGACCAAAATGTATCCCTGTCTAGCTCCCCTTATAATACGTATCCCTTGCGTATGATTGCCCATTTGATCAAACCTTTACGTTGGTCGAGAGGTCCGTATGTAGGTCAGATAAAAATTTGACAATGTTTTTATCCATGCCCATTGAAGACAGCAAGCCCCAGAGTTTGGATCTGTTCACTCAGTCAAAGGCAGAGGACCGATCCATAGAAGCAAGGTGTAGTGTCCCTTTCTTAGTTATGGGTATATTTCCCTGCTAATCGATGCAGGTTGAGACACTGATCCATGGCACCCCTGCCTTTCCTGAAACTATATTAAAGGTTTGACAGAACATTATGCTGATTGATCCAATCTGCCAGTTTGCTGGGAACTACTCTGCCTAATTCTTTAACAGCTGAGTCAATCAGTGATATGGGCCTATAGCACCTAGGATCTCCCCTCTTTAAAAAACTGGGATAATAATTGACTTGGACCAAGAACTAAGCAGCCCATATTGACACGCCACATTAAAAACATTTGATAATATTTTTTACCATAATGTTATATTCATCTTGAAAAGATCAGCAGGGACCCCATCCAGCCCAGGGGCTTTATTGCTTGTCATTTGGGCAATGGCTTCAGTTACTTCTTTTTCAGAAAAGATCAAGTAGTAAGCTGCAACCATGGGAGGTGACCCTGTGGGTCCCTGGTCTAACAAATCACCATATATGTGTTTGAAGTGGTTAAACCACTGCTCCTCCTTAATGTTACATTCCACAGTGATACCACTAAGGCCAGTGAAAAATGGCTTGTTAATAATATCCCAAAACTTTGCACCGTTTTTAATAACATTCAGAGACAACAGATCATTCCATGCTTCCTGTTTAATTTCTGTTTTGCGAATACTTAGAGCCTGCTTATACGCTTTCCTAAAAGCAGCTATTAAAATTCTCTCTTGGCGTTTTTGTTTAATTGCAGAAAGTAACTTTCGATGTGCAGCTCTACAGTTATGATCAAACCACCTTTCACCATTATTAGAAAATTCCTTATTAGGGTATGAGAGGGCGCTGGCCACTTGCTTGCATATCCTGTTGTACGCTATAAGGATCTCTCCTCCCACTTGCCTGCCCTCTTGGCATATGTCTATCTCATTCCCAACAGTATTGAATAAGTCGCTAAGAAGAAGATCCGGTACTACCTTGGACCATTTGAGTCTACGACTGGGATAATTAAGTATGTGTGTGAAAGTTAATGTGAGAAATCTTATGTTGTAAATGGTGACTTACTGATTTGTGATAAACCAATACTGAGAGGGATCTATTATGTGTGCAGTACGACTGCTTATTTCAATTTGCCACACAATTAGGATGAATCATGTTATCTTGCATTAGTATTTTCTTGAGTCTGTAATGTGAGTGCAGAGAAGGATGCAGTAAATATGAAGAGAGTGAAACGTGGGTTTGGGCTGATTGATGTGAAAATTTGACATTTGTCTACACCTGTGCATTGGCTTCTAATAATTCTGAGCAATAAGGGCAATGATAATGCAAAACCGGTTATTGCGAGATATACTTCTTGTGAAGGAAGGCACTATTTGCAAGGTACTAACGGTAAAATAATGATCTACCTTCATACTTGATAATCCTATGGTTATTAACCCATAGGTACAAAACATCGCTAATCTTTCTCAAGAAATTCAAGCTTTAGAGCCTGCCATTTGCGAACCGGTAGGTTCTTGGTTTAGTGAGATAGGGAATATCTGGTTCCTCTTACTAAACTTTTTTGGGTGTCTGTTTAAATATTGTTTGTGTAAGGTAGAAAGAGAATCATTCAAATGAAAGAGAGAAGAGCTTGAAATGGAGAATGTTAAAGATTGTATTTACAACCACTTAAAGTTGATGGAGGAATCAACTCGGAAGAAGCAGAAAGGGATGCAGACTGTGTTACAATTTTGCCTAGTTGAATCTTCTTAATTGTTTTAGTTTTAACTAGATCTCAGTTTAAACACAAACACTGTCTTGTTCAAAAAGGAAGTCACCCCTGGCACTCATGTCATGTCCCCCTGCCCATCATCTCTCCTTGCAAGCTCTGCAATCACATTGACAAGCTAAGGCAATGTGATGTTTAATTTTCATGTGCTGTGATTTGCTGATGAAATGCTGCATATGCTCACACTACTGTGAGTCTGTAGATTCTGTAGTTTTATGTGGGGAAATGTATTAAAACCATACATTTTAGGGGTGACCCAAAAAACTTTCGTATTCTAATATGGAAGCTTTCCCAGATTTGCAACTCACTTAGAATGTTGAATATTTTCTGAGTTTTGCATTCACTGTATATCTAACATTGAAGGCATGGATTCTTTTCAGCTTTATTTTTTATTTTTTGTAATTAAACATTTAACTTTCCATTGAACTGGTGCTTATTTATTTAGTGGACATAATCTATTTCATTTACTGAATTTATTTGTATTTTCCAGATTGTTATGCTGTAGGAAGTGCCTTAATGTGTGGACACCAAGTTTAACACTGTCTCCTATCTCGTGAATGTGGCCATTTTGGATGGGGTAACATTTTGGAGTGTCTAAAATTCCAGGGTTTCCTGCGCCCACAGCACAGTCTGTCGCTGTCAGAGCAAAACGCAGGTCTTGCGGCAGCTTTCCTTTGACAGTTGATGGAGGCTGTCATTGGTGGCATGAAGATCAGGTCCTGCTGGAGATCTGTGCTGGCGGCTCTCACTGGTGGTCGTTTGTCGGTCGGAAGAGGTCACTCATCGGTCCTGAGGAGCTCAAAAGTCCTATATCTTCAACTTGAACTCAGGAAGAGTAAACTCTGATGCCAGCCATGCGTCCAGGACCTGGAGGTGGGCTCCTCTAGGAGATCAAGATTCACTCCAGCAGTGGCCAGCACCACCATTCAGGCAGGTCCAGTTGGTGTTGGTCAACTTGGAAGTTGCAGAGTCACCTCTGGAAGGTTGATGTGTCCCTATAGATCAAAAAGCAGGTCAGCCAACTGACCCTTAGAGACACTTCTGGGGAGCTGGGGTTCAAAGCAACCAGATCTAATCTTCCTTCAACAGGCAGTGCTTCATGTGCCTTCCACAAGTGCAGGAATGTTCTAAAGGGAGACTCTGAAGGTGTCACTTTTATCCCCAGTGCCAGCCTTTCGGTGGGGGATGCCCCATTTGACCCGTTCCTGGTTTGGCTTCAAACATTCTAGGTTAACAAAGGGCTGGCATGCCTATGAGTGAGCTGCATTTGGCAGTGGGAGGACAGATAGCTCTTAAAAAATAGGAAGGGGGTGGGCAAGCCCTGAGACTACACTTTGAAGCTCAGGAAGCACCAAATACAAGAGCAACACCCTGCCACCAACCAAAGCCCTTTTGTCCCCATGTCTGGAAGGATACACAGAACAGCACACAGGAGAGCCATTCACAGTCATGTGACCCTGGACACTGGATAAAAGGCATATTTGGTTTAGGCAGAAAAATTTCACATTTCTAAAAGTGAATTTCAAAATAGTAAATACAAATCCAACTTTACCATTTAGGAAGCACTCTACCACGGTTTAGCAAGGAAACAGTGCCCAGATTCCTAAAGGTCAACAAAAATGGCTTCAGCAAAGGAAGGCAAGGGAAAGGAAAATTCTGGGTTGACCCGGCACAGAGGGACTTGTCCAAGTGGTAGTTTTCATAGAGTGCTTCCGTTGTTTCCAAACACGTGGTTCTGTTCTCAGCAAACATTTGTTTTGAACTCCATGCTGCCCAAGTTACAGATTATTGCATGTGGAGTTTTCTACATTTCTTTATGCTGCGGCTCCTCTGCAGGACCGTTTGTGGTGTTTCTGCATTCAGGCTAATATGTATTCAGGTTTCTTAGCATGTTCCTGCTGTAACTTCCTCCTTTTCATGCTTCGAGTTGAGATTTTGGTCATACTTGAAGTTTCAACGAAGTACTGACCTCCATACTTCTTGTATCATTTCTAGTCATCGAATTTCCAGTTTACTCTCTTTACAATCAGTTTTCTTCCTCTCCTCTGGAGAAGTGAGAAACTCCTTACATATTGAACTTTTGGTGTGCTTTTTCAGCTTCATAATCTTCTAAATGCAATCATTTCTTCTTCTGCAGAAGCAGATGATGGTCATGGAATGTTCTCTTCAGCTTTCTCTGCCATGGCTCAATTGTATAATGTAACTGTGACTTTGAGGTCTCCTGCTCTTCAGAAAATAGCAGAGATGCCATTTGCTGTGAAACAACAGTTTCAATAAATGGAAACCTCTAAACTGCTTTAAAGGTATCAAAATCCATGGTCTTTGCCACAAGCCTGTAGACATTAGAAGGAAGTTCTGCTCTTGTAGCAAGGTGTGCCATACTCAGGGTCTCAGGTTCCAGACCACGAACCCTGTGTTCGTTTTAAAAATGTCTCGGATCACTCAGAGTGCACTCCCTAAAACACAATCTGACACCTATCCCTTTTCTACACCAAAGATTTCAAGTGGATATAATGAATGTTTATATATTTGAGAGGGCTTTAAATCCAGTGCATGGGCTCACAACACCCAAATCATGAGTATAGTCGTTGAACTGTGTGCAAAGTCCATAAGATCCAACAGGAGACCCAACTTGGTCCCATACGTTTTCAGGGCCGGTGGGTGACATTTGAAAGTGGTGAGGCGCAAAGTGAGTTGCATACAGCACCGTAGCGAGCGAGCGCAGCAAGCGAGCCCGAACCCCAAAAGGTGGGTTTAGGGGGATTAACCCCCCCAAGAAAATTTTGAAAAAAAAGAAGAAAAATCGTGCATTTTCAAGCAAATTTGAGAAAGCAGGAAGGTTAATAAAGCAATTGTGAAAGTGCAGTTATTACATTAATAGATGGGTAAAATAGGTAGCTGCTTATTCAGTATAACCACAGAGTGTTGCATAGGAAGGCCTGCAGAACTCACCCTTCGGACGGTCTCACTCAAACATATATTCCCCCCCTGTCACCATCATCAGTCATGGCTTTCACCCCTCCGCCGCTCCCTCCACTGTGTCACCCTCATCTCAGGTGAATGAAAGAGGGACTTTAGTCTCCAAGCACAATCCATCCTTTACCACTGGCATGATGTGTAGTCGATGGAGGGTGGATGGAGTGTGTCGAGTGGTCCCAACCTTTATAACTGACCAAAGGATTCTGCACATAATTCGTTTTTACAAAATGTTATTTTTGTCATATGTGTATAAGAGTCTGCAGTGAATAGTGAAGTGAGGGAAACCTATGGTTTCCATGAAGAAGGAGGTGGGGGTCACCCGTGGGCGGTAGAAGATACTGAACCGTGGGCAGGAGGATCCACCCCAGACGGGGACAGAAGTGATCATATTTGTCATTTCTACTACACAGTGCAGTCCACAGGCTGAACTGAGAGCTGAGCACCCAGCACACAGGCGCTCACGGCACCAGCCTCGGACAGGAAGCAAAGGAGCAACAACACACAGTTGTTTGCAAATCAAAAAAAAAGCGTTGTCCTTTGTGCCATCTTGAATAAATCAAATAAAATACCCAACTTGCAATTTTTGCTTTTCGACCATCGGATCGTCACGAGAAGGACGAGCAGATAAATACAACCAATATCTAATATTCTTCGAGGCAAAGTGAACGAAAGGGCGAATATTAATATTTTTAGAACTTAGACGATTCGTACATTATTTCATCATTTTTCAGGTGTTTTAAAAGGTATTTGTTTGGGAGAAAACAGATCTACCAGCAAACGAGACCACCCATTTAAAGATCTGCTGTAATTAGGTCTTTACATATACGTAGCATATAAATAGCAGAAAAAAACACCAAGAAAGCTAAGGAATGGCAAGAGAAATCACTGAAAATAAAAATAAAAGGCAAACAAAGGGACATCCTGTTGTATGTTCTCACTCGATGGGAAGAGTTAAAGCAGGCCTCAAAGACCTCTAGAACTGTACAGACTGAATACAGCGACCATAAAACCGTGATCCAGGGCTGCGTTCTAAAACTCCAAGGGCATCTCGTGATTCGGATGGTAAACCTCAAGCCACCAATCTTCGGCACACTAGCTTCTTATGCCCCATGGAAAAGGTTTATTAGCATATGCAGTGGGTAAATGTAAAAGCAGAATTATTAATATAATAACACCAACAACCACAGCGACAGAGCCAGGGGGACTGCTAAGCAGTTATCATGAAGGGATTTCCTGGCAATGCAGTTTATTTTTGGGAGTTATCTACATTCGTTTTGCAAATTAATGTGCTCTGTTCGTGGCCATGCATTAAAAATCATTACCATAAATGTCGGGGGAGAATGCAGCATCCCACAGACTCTGGTACAGCTTGTTAAGTGCTAATTATTTCTAGCTTTATCTATGGCATGGGTACTCACTAACTCTCTCTCGGGGGCCAAATATACAGTGTGGTTTGTGTCCGAGGGCCGCACCGGTGGGGGCAGGGTCAGTGGGGGAGGGGGCGGACTAGATCAACAAAAAAAAACTATGACCATGAGGTTGATCACAGGTCCCTGCTGCAGCTGCTGCACATGCCTTCATCCACTGAGCCGCCAGACCTGGCATACACACATCTCCCTCCCTCCCTTCCTCCCTCTCTCCCCCTCTCACTCCTCCTCTCACTCACTCCCTCTCTCACTCACTCCCTCTCTCACTCACTCCCTCTCACTCACTCCCTCTCTCACTCACTCCCTCCCTCTCTCACTCCCTCCCTCTCTCACTCACTCCCTCACTCACTCACTCACTCTCTCACTCACTCCCTCTCTCACTCACTCCCTCTCTCACTCACTCCCTCTCTCACTCACTCCCTCCCTCTCTCACTCCCTCCCTCTCTCACTCACTCCCTCTCTCACTCACTCCCGCTCTCCCTCACTCCCTCTCTCACTCCCTCCCTCTTTCACTCACTCAACTCCCTCCCTCCCTCACTCCCTCTCTCACTCCCTCTCTCACTCCCTCCCTTGTTCCCTCGCTCCCTCTCTCTTTCACTCTCTCCCTCCCTCTCCCTCCCTCCCTTTCCCTCCCTCCTTCTCACTCCCTCCCTTGTTCCCGCTCCCTCCCTCGCTCCTTCCCTCTCTCTCTGTCTGTCTCTCTCACTCCCTCTCTCACCCTCTCTCTCTCTCTTGCTCCCTCTCTCCCTCCCTCCCTGCCTCTCTCCCTCCCTCCCTCCCTCCCTCTCACTCCCTCTCTTGCTCCCTCTCCCTCTCACTCCCTCTCACTCCCTCTCTTGCTCACTCTTGCTCCCTCTCTTGTTCCCTCCCGCTCTCCCTCTCCCTCCTTCTCTCCCTCCCTCTCGCTCCCTCTCTCGCTCCCCCTCCCTCTCTCCCTCTCTCGCTCCCTCTCCCTCTCGCTCCCTCTCCCTCTCTCGCTCCCTCTCTCGCTCCCTCTCTCCCTCCCTCGCTCCCTCTCTCCCTCCCTCTCTCCATCCCTGCCTCTGTCTGTCTCTCTGTCTCCTTCCCTCTGTCTGTCTCTCTCTCACTCTCCCCTCTCACTCCCTTCTCTCACTCCCCCCTCTCACTCTCACTCCTTATCTCCCTCTCCCCTCCCTCACTCCCTCACTCCCTCGCTCTCCCCCTCCCTCTCTCTCTCCCCCTCCCTCCCTCTGTCACCCTCTGTCATCTCACCCTTCCTGCGTGTCAGCTGGGGCTGAGACAGCTTCCAGGTGCTCACCCACACAAACACACACACACATAGCTGCACCCAAGCACTTCGCAGGTCGTTAAAGGCCATTGACATGCTAATAAGGCTTTGTTGTATTTCACCTCATCGTAGGCCCCTGTAAAAAATAAATGTGGTTGCATTTATGAATTTCATAGTCCCATCTAGGTAGGTATAAGTTGACCTAGCCTTGATTCACAACTTCAGTTCAGGTGTCTGTTACTAACACAACATGTATGAATACATTACCATTATATAAAATGAATGCTCAGTCAGGGGTCGCTTGACTAAACTAAAGTGTACATGGTAAGTGGAGGATCTCCTGTGCATCTTTACCTGGTATGTCGCAGACCCAACGTTGGTGCTCTATGACGAGGTAATATTTTATGCGCCATTCCACAGAACCGCGGGTCTCCCATCTATGCAGTGTGCAGAAACAATAGTGTAGTATGCCTGCAGCCTAGCGGTGCACCTGCCCAACACATGTGTGCTCCGGGGGCGAGACAACCAAAGAAAGTGGCGAAATGTTAAACTCCATATAGAAGCATTTACTTCGCCAGTGCAAAGCTTGTAACTGTTGTACAATCAATATGCGAAGTGGATGCATAAGCGGAAGCTGAGAGCAGTGTTGCCGAGAATGACCAAAGGTGACGTCATTGAGGAATATGTAGCATACAATGCTGGAATGTTGTTGATATTTAACGCCTGTATGCGCAGCGCAGCTACCATATACTCTGCCTTAGAAATAGCGGAGAGAGTGTTGCCTGACAGAAATATGCATAGACAAGACCGCAATGCTCCCAAAGTCTGTTGTAATGATTATTATCAAATGTATATGTAGTTCCTAATTAATGAAACCAAAATACCAATCTGGAGACCTTAGCGGACAAATAGTCATTCCACTGTAGTTCGGGAATTAAGAGCTCATTATAAACGAAGCTACGTTGCTCCAGAATGTTTCTGCTTGAATATTGGAGATGGCCGCGGCTGTTTCTCGGTTGTGTTAATTACTGAAACATGTGCACTTTACAATCCTGAAATTTGCTCAAGTGACCGGGGTCAAAAATGATGAAGCATGCAGCGCAGGCCATTGTGCGCCATAGTTAGGAATGTGCAGTCATGACGAGGCATTGCAAAGATGTAACAGTTCTGTGACTCACATCAGCCATTCAATTTCTAAGCATGGCCTACTTTAAACCAGATTCGCTGCAGCTTTTCAACCAGTGGGGTTTTGTTGTACTTTGATACTGTCTTTGGTTAATCGTTTTAATCTCCTCCTCATCTCCCCCACGCCCCCAACCCACAGCCCCCGTCGGCTCAGTTGCAGGAGTGCAGTATAAAATGAGGGGTGAGCTAATGGCCAGAGCTGCCGACTATGACAATGAGGAACCAGCATAGAGTCCCCGTGTCGGCTCAGTATCGTGTGATCCTGGGCAAATCACTTAATCTCTCCGTACCGAAAAAAGTGAATCTTACCTTGTGTGATTGGAGCTCATGTAAAACGCTCCAACGCTGTCGGGTCCGTTTGTGTATTTACATCTTTATCAGGGCAAAAGTCCTAAAAAAATAATAATAATAATAATAATTGGGGGGGGGGCTAACCAAGTTAGTAAACATGTAAATGGTATCACAAGCAGCCGCCAGCGTGAACAGTGGGTGCCCGATTCCCTCAGAATCCCTTACGAATGCGCTCTACTGGGCCATCCGCGGCCTCCCCCTCCTTCACTCGGTCTCGACTCTGCTCCGTCCGCCCTCATATGCTGGCCTGCCCTGCCCATGCCCACAAGCGACCTGCACCTACCATCGAATCTTCTGTGACTTCTGTCTATCTCGAATCGATCCTGACACTGTCTCTACTCGAGTCAACAACGTCTGCTGCTGCTGCCTGTGGCGACTGGCGACGACAGACAGCCCCCGCCCCTACACTAGAAACGACAGCAGCACGAATGGCCAATCACTGCATGGCTTCACATGCTGAAGTCACACAGTGATTGGCCATGATTAGTCCAGTGTGCCACCCACGCGCGGCATCCAATAATGGATTGCCATCCCTTCAGCGCGGTGGACCAGCCAATCCTGGTGCTGCATGCAGCGCTAGGATTGGCTAGGGGGGCACACTGACTCCTCGCCCTGGCACCTTTCATACCACGGGGCCTGGCTAAAGCAGCCCCCTGGCCCCTTCGGTCTGTCTAGGCAGTTTCAGTCTCTAACGCGCATGCTCGGGCTCGTTGCAGCCCTAAATTCCTCATGCGCAGAGACATGCTGTGCTGGCCTGCTGCAGTCTACAAACTGTCACTCAGCAGACCAGCCAGCCAGCCCCACCCCCTGCACACTCCCTATTCAATCGGGTGTGTCCCGGAACAGGGAAGCGCTGCGCGAATAAAATTCAAATCACTTTAAAGTATGCTGCTCTTGTCGGGTGCGTCCATCCAGGCTTAGTGGGGCTACGCCCCTACGCCCCAATGGACGCACCGCTGCTGCATGCGGGCGCACAGAAGACATTTTCTGCAAAAGGTGGGGTTCAGTGACTTTGGTATTGTGTACTGGGAGAGAGCGGCTGGCATGATTTCACTCTTCACTGCCCTGAACGAGGGTACATACATTAGTGAGGTGCCGCGGGGGTCTCGGCTCTTCTTTCTGTTGAACGTATCTCTAATCAGCAGCCCACAGGAGCCTGGCTAAACATTTTATATTCGGAGTCTGTGGACAATGGCATGCAATCAAACAAGGCTTCATAAGTCCTTCAATTCGCTCACAGTCTTCAGAGTTCACAGCCTCACAGTTCAGTTCACAGATCCTCCATCAACGGCTGTCACAACAGAAATCTTTCTAGCTCCTCTACACAATCAAATAATTCAGGTCTTTGAACCCAAGTCTGGGTTTGTAGGCCCTGAAAGGATGAAGGGAGAAAGCTGCCTTTTTAAAATGTGGGTGCTCAGGCTGACCACAAACCCAGGTTTGCAAATTATCCTCATACTAGGGATCGAAATATTCCAATACTTTACAGTTCAAAGCCCACCCGGTGCATTTTAAAATACTAATTTCTCAAAAACTACTATACGGATTTACGCCAGACCAAGTAAAGTCACTTCTCTTCATAAAGTTTGCTGCCAATTTTGCTGTGATTCAGGTCAGCGTTTTTTTATAGGAGAGAGGGAATGTTCCTCTTGGCAGTTAAAACAGGAAACACTGTTTGTTTGACTCTCTCTTTATTGCCCCTGATAGTTTAGTACAAAATGTGGCATGTCACACCTAAACTAGAGTTACTTTTTTGGAATGTTACATGCAGTTTCATTAAACCGTCCAAAGTTATGAGCAAAAATAAAATCAAATTTTCACTTAAAACTCACACCTAACTGCTACAGAGTGGCTTAAGGCTAGCTTAGCAGAAAGCATGAAAGTGCTTTCTGAGGCAATTTCAATAAAACATAAATTCAAACTGAGAAAAACACAAAGCCAAGTTAATTAAAAAAGCTTAGTCAAGGTGATCATTATGTGAGAATCAAACAGAAATCAATATTAATACAAATGGCTTTATATCCAGGGAACGGTTTGAAATTGAACACAATGAAAAACAGAACGGGAAATAGTGAGATGGTTGGAGGGAAATACATGAATTTAATACACAGAGTAATCATTACTAAATGTAAAAAATGAATTTTAATTAAAAATGCAAAGGGGAATGCTGTGTATATTGCACAGGCTTAATACGGCATCTGGTATTGCTAAAAGTTAATGTAGAATTCTGCATTGTGGAAGAATAATTGACAAGGAAACATTGACTTTAACTGTAGAAGTATATCTTCTTGTGAGGAGTAGCACTTATTTGCTGCTGAAGAGAAGAGTCAAATTCAAGTAGGAATATATTATGTGTTTGTATGATGGAGCAGATGGAAAATAAGCCTGGGCAGAGTTCTCAGAGTTTTACCCTGTAGAACACTGCAAGTGCCTGAAAAACTCGGCAGCGCTCTGCGGATTTTCGCCAGTGACGGAGACAGTCAAGTCCCGCTGCTCACACTGATTTTTAGCACCAGTAATGTGTCTCACTGCTGCTGCTTTCTGCTGGCTCGAGTAGACATTCTACTCAAGGGCAGCTTCCTCAACACGAATGGCAGATTCCTCAATGCAAGTGGTCGCGACCTGCCGTGACAGCCCACGATGAGAAATCTCACCGGGAGGAGATCTAAAGCGTCACTACACTGAGTTTTTCGGACCTCCGCACTACACACGGAGCGCGGAGTGGGCAAAACACTGTGAGCTCCGCCGGCAGAGCGGAATTCTTTGCCCACCCCTAATGGAATATCAGCCATTTTGCAAATAATGTTTTCATCCATTAATTTCGATTTTTGTACAATACTTAACGTAACACTTGCTGGCTACTTCAGAGAGCTCATGTTCTAACAATTTATATGGGGCTCTGTGGTTCTGTTCATCGGACACATGTTCATAATTGGGCATCGTGGTGCCTTCAGCAGTTTCACCTGGTGACAGGCACTGGTTTGGTGTGTCTTTGTGGCTGTTGAATCCACAGAAATGTTTGCTTGTATGTGGTTCCTTCGTTAAGAAGGAATACATTGAAAATACCCCGAAAGAAATTTAAAAAAATTGAAACTAAAGAAATAAATACCATTTTTAATTTTAAAACAATGTAATACTTCTTCAAACAACTATAGCAAATAGGAGCTTTCACAGGTTTTCTGAGACCTGGGTGGGTACTCCCCTGGTTCATCTCCCCTATGTTGTATGCATCACAGAAGCAAATGCAGTCGGTGGGGCTGGAAACGTAGCTCAAGACTATTGACTGCAGTGGCTGCAGTCGCACCTTCAAGCTCTGTCAATTCTTACCAATGACGATACATGGTCTTGGGAGGATGGAGCTTGGCTCTCCAGCACCACTCTGAGCCTGATGACACTAAGGAAAGAGAGTGGTACCCATACCAGGGCCTGCAAGACACACTTGACCAGCGTCCAGCTAGTTATCTTTTTTAATGGAGATGAGGGTGGGATGTTGAGGCTCTATGGAAGGTGAAGAAATGGACGTTATTGTTGGTTTCCCTGTCTATGACCAGCAAAACTGCTTTTTAAATTCACCTCATTAAAATTACATTACAGTGCTTGGTCTGTGAACCACCACTACTACTATTTAGATTCACGTTGTTAAAATTACATTACAAATCAATGTTTACCTTTTTATTCTATACTTTATTTTTAATTTCATTTTAGTGTAAACATTCTATTTTCAATTTGTTTTTGCTTTATTCTGTATCCCTTGTGGTTTAAGGATCTGTTTCTATATAGTTCTACTTCAACAGTGTGGCAATATAACATATTAGGAGAACCTAGCCAAAATAAATAGAACGTTCCAGCACAAGGAGGTTCATAGGAATCAACATTCTCACACACATATTCAATATCTGCTGTTCTACTATATTTTGTCTTGTTTGATTTATAAAAATTACTCTAGTTTTCAGATTTTGCTGTGGGCTCCTTTTGGGGTGTGGCTTCACAGTGTCACTGTTTGAAGTGTTGCTCAAATACATTACACATTGCTTCTGGGTCTAGCCTGACTGCTGTATGCCTAGCTACCCGAGGGTTGGGTACAGGCGAATTAGGGTTGCTTGTGACTTTAACCTGAGAGGAAATGTAGTTGCTGATTGAGAAGGGTTACACCACTCTCCACCAGTAACCCAATTTTTGCAAATATCATTGGGAATATGACCAAAAATATCTAAATGACTACTTTTACTACTGTTTTGGGGCCAGTTCACAAAGGCATATCAGTGTACCTCAGGAGTGCTACTTTACATGCCTTCTCAAATAGTACCCATAGTGAGTATCCCTAATTACACATCTAGTCTTGGGCAGAAAAAAATATTACGGCTCATGCCATGAAAGCAAAAGCAACAATTCTTCTTATTGCAAATGGTGAAGAGGGAACCACACAAAAATTGATCACAGCAGATGATGTATTCCTCTCTGGTCTGTAGTTGATGATGAACCACCCTAAAGTGATATCCAGAGAAGTATTTATTCACTCAATGCTATATCACTATTCCTAGGGTACAGAAGATTCCCCTACACTTTACATGTAAAGTTACCTCATCACAGTTGCCATTGCTGCCACTTGGCTCCAAGATCCCAATAACCCAAAAATAAAGTAAGTCAGATATTAGAATATACAACTTAAATGTCAATACAATGGGCTAAATCCAAACAATTTTACACTTCAGGTGCTCAAATCTCCACCTAAAGTTGAAAATGCCTGATACTACTTCACAGAATCATTATCAGTGGACGATCCTGGCGATGCTTGGAACTTACGACAGGTGAGAATTCTCAGGTGTGCAGAATGTTCTGCGATCATATATTCAGGGTCAAGGGTGCCAAAAACAAATGTCGAGACGGATCAATAGGTTTGTCATACGGATGAATATTTGGAGTAAATGTGCAAATGTGGTGAAAGAGTTCCCAGACAGCAACATATGTCATCATATTGCACGGGATGAATATGAAGTGATTTCAGAAACAGAAAAACATCCTAGGAAAGAAAAAGAAAAAGTGTAGGATGCTAATGCAAATTCCCACCAGACTGATTCCATTACATTGTCAGATTGTCAGCTAATGAAAAAATCATGGTATAATATTTCCATGAGGACATTCCTAATAAGTGAGTATGGAGGAGGACATGTTTGCATTAATAACCATATTTATTCCTAAAGCAATAGCTATTTTCGCATTTCAGATCAGCTTTGACATTCACAAAAAGTGGTTTTGTGCTTTAAAAAAAGGTTTAGTCACATATAGATATTGTTATGAGGAAGTCTCCTACATGGGGCAGGACGTCCATGTTTCAGGGCTGGAATTACCATGGATGGATGTTGTTTTGAACAACCTGAAGACTACTTTTCTGTGGGCATTGACAAACTTGTTCCTATCACAGTTCCTCTTTGGAATTGGTTGGAGATGTACTGCTTTCTACGATAAGAGTATTATTTTTCCATGGTGAAAATTGAATTTGAAGGCATTTCTCCTCTGGGACACTTTTCCCCTATGGAAAAAAAATGCAGTTGCACTCAAGTAAAGGCATTATATTGTTATGTGCAATTTTATATTTTGAACATTTACGGTTCTGACAATCGTACTCATAAGCGTAGTATACATTCATAAGCCCTCCCATGAGTATTCCTGGAAAACTGTGGCTGGCAGATACATCCAAGAGTAGTCTTGGACAACTTGGTAATTTTCAAAATTCGTAAATCCACATCTGTGAGAAGTAGAAAACTTGCAACTATAAAGTTACCTATTTTGAGAATTGGACTAAGAAAGCGTACATTTCCTACAATAAAATTAGCGTTGTAAATACAGCTCAATGAATTTGTCTTAAATGATTAATCTTTTTAAGTGCCTGAATAAATCTGATTTATAAAAGCTGTGCAGAATGTGGTTCCACAATTTAGTGCCTTTTAAAAATATGTGGGTAGAAAAGCTTTAGTCAGTAAAACCCTGAGATCCTGACACATGGTCTTAGTAAGTTTATTTATATTATAGCTTTTTTTAGACACTGTGCAGCAGTCTTTGCTTGCAGTGTGCTATTAAATTGCAATTTCCCCTGATGCAATTGTCACACGCAATAATTCAGGGCATGCAGAGTTTACAGTCACTTCAAGCTGTGGTTTTATTATATGTGTTCAACCTCCGACTGTTCAATAGCACCTTAAAATAATCTGTCCCGAGCAGCACTTGCGACTAACTGAGGAAGCTTTTCGGTCTGGTTTCACAGAGCAGCCATTACCAGATCATTAGATCACCAGAAAAAGAGCTTGAAGAAGCTTTACGAAGAGAGGGGTTTGGTGGTGCCCTTATGTTGGTTGGACTGAGTACAGCATTTTATTCAGAGGAACTTTGCCCCAAATAGTCGTTGTTACCAGGGCCGGACTGGCAACCGAAACCGGCCATGGCAAACTACTCAGCCGGTTTGGGTGGGGGGGGAGGGGGTTGGGGTGGTGTTACAGCCAAGCTATTTGCTAGGGCCGGTTGAGGTCAATTTTAGTACAGGGGGCTGATATTCCCAGCCCCCGGTAACAAAAATGGCCCAGAGGGGCTAAAACAGGGTCCCCACCTTGGCGGCCCACTGTGAAATGCCCGGTGCCCAGTCTGGTCCTGCTTGTTACACTGCTATGTAGGGTGTTCCCTCGCCTAACTTTTTTTGTGTTTTTAGTTGTATTGCTGTTTTTCCAAGTCTCTTTTCAGTGTTCAAAAGGAGATCACATTGACACTATCCCACTGTAGAGTCTCACCACAAGGAGCTCTTCAACTGTGAGGCCCATGATGTCATGGTTATGCCTGTTTCTGGAGGAGCACTGCCATGCCATTAAACCAAAATACGGGGCCTGCTTTGTCTCTTCACACCACGCTGCGCTCCTCATAAACAATACACTGCTGGCATGGGCATAAAATACAGATCGAGGGCCTAGGGTCGAGCTTCAAGGCACAATGTAGCTGCACTGCTTGAGAATGGACATTACTAGTTGAATGATGTGCTTGTAGGCACTAGCGTAGCAAGGATGCAATGGGCCCTTGTGCAAGCAAGAAAAATGGCCCCTTTTATGGTTGTTAGGGTAGTAAAATACAACAGTTAACAGAATTCAATGGGCCTCCTGGAATCTGGGCCCACGCTGCCACTGCACCTGCTGCACCAATGGTAGCTATGGGGCTTATCACAAGTTTGGCGGGGCATGGAACACCAGACCCGCAGGGGGCATGGCAGTAGTGGTTTTCCGACCACCCTATTAGGACCAGAGTGGTCGGGCCAACCTGAGACCATGGCAACTGCCAGGGATAAGAGATCCCTGGTGGTGGCGGTGCTGTGGTCTTGAGGCCGCAGTATGCCTGTCGGGCCTCTGTGACCCCGTCAGGCATATTACAAGTTTCTTCTCCGCCACACTTTTCATGGAGGTGCAACCACCATGAAAAGTGTGCTGTTGAGGAACAAAGGGGGCCCTACAGGGCCCCCTAGAGCCTTACGCCATGTGGAGGTTACCCTAGTGCTGGAAAACAACAACACAATCAGAATCAGAATGAAATAGGCAATTACTACTTTGCAGCTGATTCAAAAAGTTAAGCTTACACCTTTGTGTAAATTCACTATTTTTTGATATTCTCAAACTACGGGTTAATAATATGTTTACGACTGCGGAGGCTTCACAGTCAGATCAGAGAATTCCGCACAAAACGGAAAGCTGTTTTCTCGTTGTAATTCGAAACCCACAGTTTTGTATTACAATGCACAACTGCATTGCACGGAGTCACAGTGCACAGAAGGGCCCTAATTTCAAGCTAGGGCAGTACTAAGATACAGACACAGATAGCATATGTTAATTTGTTTTCCCTGTAATTGCATTGTCTACAGCGCCTCTGTTAACTTGGTAAACCTACTAGTTAGAGCACAGGCTGCAAACAACACCGCTCTGAAACACAGAGGGCCTGATTCACAAAGGTAAACGTACTATTTTTTTGTATTCACAAACTACAATTGAAGAGTAATTTTACGAATGCGGAGTCCAGAGAATTCTGCACACAAAAAGATAGACCTGTATTATCACATGGCAGTGGCGATCCGCCCGAGATCCGTCCCCAGCCGCCACCCATTTCCCCCAGCCATATTACTATGGTGGGGGGACAGCGGAGGATGTAAAGTCCGTTGCCGGTTTTCCGCCCGGTCAACAAGTCGACCGGGCAGAAAAGAGTTTAATATGGCGGTGGTGTCTGTTAGACACTGCCAGCCATATTATCATGGGGGCGGAAACATGCCAAAGGCATGCAGGAATTACTTGTTGCGGGCCCCCAGGGACTCTGGGGAGTGAGGGGTGCACATGCAGTTCCATGCACAACATGGCAGGCACTGTCCGCCACAATGTCAGGTATGCAATATGCGCCCGACACTGTGGCGGGGGCATCCTAATGGCCCCCACGGGACCCCTGCCCTTATGACGGGCGGTCCCATTTCCCAATAGGACTTTGTCCGCCCGCCATCCTAATGACCCCCTTAGTTTGTGAATATCGAAAAAATAGTAAACTTACACAAAAGTGTGCGTTATCTTTGATAGTCAGGCCCTCTGTTCTATCTTCAGTCCATGCTCTAACTTGAATATTTACCAAGTTAATGTATGCTCTGTAGACAGTGCAACTACGGGAAAAACAAATTCACATAAACCATGTATGTACGTGTTCTGATTGAATGGCATCATGGTACTGCCCTAGCGTGCAATTGTGGCCCTAGCGTGCATTGTGGTTTACAGGCCCAGCAATGCCAGTTGTGTATTGTAATGCACAACTGTGGGTTTCGAACTATGACTGGAAAATTGCTTCCCCTTTAGCGCACCTTCATCTGAGATGGGTGCGATAAACCTCTGGGTCAGATATATCCGCATCTCCCTCTGTCAAATAAATTTTCTAAAGAGCAAAAAAACGCAATATCATATTTAAATGCATTTTCCGTTTGCATAATTTGAAGCGCTGATGGGAAAGATCCTCAGAACTGATTAAATGGAACCTTTGCGGGATTTAGCTTCAAAGCCTCGGCGAACATGTGAATACCAGCTCCCTGCATAATAGGAATCATCTCAGAAGCAGCCAGAAGCCCGCGCGCTGATCTTGAAGAAATTGTCTCGCGTTATTTCGATTGATGTTCAAGCCCTTTCATTGAAGCCTTCCGAACTGGGAGTGCTCTTTGTGGAAACTAATTTTATCACCTTGCTCCGGAGACGCACACGTCACTGCCACTCGCGAGAGGAGAGGCGCTGGTGCCAGACGGGTAATCTGTCGCTTCTCCTGAGAGGAGGCCCACTCATGCCAGCTGGAGTGCTAACCAGCAGGTTTCATTTCTCCCCCTGGCAGGCTTTGAAGGCACATTTTCATTAATTTTGTTTTGTTCCTCAAAATGCCAAGCTGTGTGCTGGTCCTGTGTAAGATGTTTGTCTGACTGTAAAGTCTTGGCTTCAGGTTGGTTTTAATGAGCTGCACAGGGAAGTGTGTGTTCCTTTCTGTTGCTCGAGAGCATGCGTGAGGAGAACACAGGGGGCTCTTCATTTTTAATACCTATCAAAGCGGGAGCCATTTATCTATCTTGTATGAACCAAGAAGCGCTCAGCTCAGAAGTAGTGGAAGTAATAAAAAACAAAGTGAGAAAAAATGAAATTATACAAAATGAAAGGGATATTTTTGATCATGCAAGTATGCGCTCTTTGGTAGAACTGGATGAAATATATTTTTTTTATAATGACATTTATTATAGAAGGATTTAAGAGGATGTCTGGGTAGTGTATGCATTTAGTATATTATTAGTACATAGACGTTTGAAAATAAATACAATACAGTTATATTATGTCATTGCATTTGCAAGAGATGGTGTGTGATGTGCTCCAATTTACACCAGGATCCTGGGAGCCTTTTTGCAGTGCAGGGTTGGTTGTAGATAGACCTCCATAGGAGATGTCTGGTAAGGTGCTTTGGAGTTGTTCTCAATCACAGTGTGGCAACGTCGCTGCAAATAAACAGGACGGGCTGTATTTTCCATTTGGTTACTCAACACGGCGATGCAGCAGAACTTACAGTGTTGCGTTGCGTGAAAGAGAGTGAGCGGAAATACTCCATATTTTCAAAGATATGCAGCATTTCTGCTCTCTCCTTGCGCTGGTGCACTGTGTGCTGCCTAACACAAGTACAGGCACCCTTACATCATAGTGCAAGGGTGCCTGTATTATGGATAGGATTGTTTTGTACAGGAAAGGACAAAACCAATCCTTAGAGGCATCTTTCTCTTTCTGCATGGGCTGAAGAATGCAGCATGCATGGAAAGAGGAAGTAACGAAGAGAAATAAAGCTATTTCTCCTCTTAATACCTGTCAGGTAGGCACACCATGTTGGTGCAAACTCAGGTTTAGAAGTTTTGTAAATTTGAGTTTGCATCAACATACACTGGTGGATCTATGGAAATGCCCATGTTCCACGTACGTGACACAAAATAGTGCAGGCAGCAATATGCGCTGCCTTGCTGTATATTTTATTTACTCAACCACGCAAAGCCATGCAAAGTGTCTTTGCTTGGCTTAGTAAATGCCGTAATGATTTTACTTCAGTGCTATGCCACAATATTTATGCAACCCCGAAGCAAAATCATAGTAAATCTAGGCCGATGCATTAAGGAATTGTTTCAGAATAGCTACAGTCACAGGGACAATAGTTATTCTTTTAACCCCTTCGCTGCTAGGCCTTTTCCCCATCTGTGCTAAGGCTTTTTTTGGCGTTTTGGGGTAGTGCGCGCTTAGGCCCTTGTAACTTTTTGACCACATAAGGTATCCACTCCAAATTTGCGTCCTTTTCTTCCAACATCATGTGGATTCTAAAGGCGCCCAGGGTTTGTGGATTCCTTGGAGGGGTCCTAGAAATTAACCAAAATATAGTGATATTTTTGTTTTTTTCAGAAAAATGGGAAAAACGGGCTGCAAATGAAAGCCTCTGGGTTTTTCCCTGAAAATGTTATCAAAAAAGGGTTTGTGGGTCTGAAATCTCCATTTTCTCAGCTTTTAGGGAATGACAGTCTTTTGTCAGAGAACCGACATTTTTCACACAGTTTTGGCATTTTTCTGGGACATAGCCTATTTTTGCTATTTTTAGAGCTTTCCACCTCCTTCCAGTTAATGGTAGAAATGAGTTTGAAAGCAATAATGGATCCTGGAAAGCTGCACATTTACGAAAAGAAGACAAAATTCTGAATTCAGAAAGGGGTCATTTGTCTAAATCCATGAAGGTTTCTTTATAGAAACTAACAGTTAAATATTGGAATAATTGTAAATTTGTTGAAAAAAACAGCCTTTTGTCTCAACGTTTTCACCTATAACTTTTTCTAATGTTGACAGCTCTTGGAAAGCAATATACCATAACATCCGTTAGACCTTCCTGGTTGTGGGGATATATAGGACTTGTAGTTTCACCAAGAACCCGACGAACCCAGATCCAAAAACTGAGCAGCAACTTGCAATGGTATTTTTTCATTTACTGGGTATAGAGCAATTTGTCTTGGAAAATGTATACATGGAAAAATCTGTATGAAAGACACCTATGTATTTCTGAATTGGGTACAAATTATAGAGTTCAGAAACAGTATATAATTGCACATTTTCAAAATTGGGAATATTCATACTAGCATGAGAATTATTGGTCAATTTTCAAAAAGATTTGTTTTTTACACAATGTCTTTCATTGAAAGGGAGAAATGCATGAAAGCTCAATTGGTAATAACAGTTGATTTACAAATCTGAATTACCCCAAGTCTCTCGATAAAAACGGTACCTCAATTGTGTGGGTCGGCCTTGTGCCTGCGACAGGAAACGGCGCAAAATGCAACGTGGTCACACCTAAATTTTGCAGTTACAAATTGACCCTTTTTTGGCAAAGTGCCTACCTGTAGTTTTTGCACCCTAGCTCTGCCGGCACCTAGGGAAACCTAGCAAACCTATACATTTCTGAAAAGTAGACACCCAGGGAATTCAGGATGGGGTGACTCGACTGCCTACCACCAGGTTTTGTTACCCAGAATCCCTTGCAAAGCTAAGAATTTGACAAAAAAACGAATTTTCCTCACATTTCTGTGATGGAAAGTTCTGGAATCTGCGTGTATCAACAAATTTCTACCCACCCAGCGTTCCCCCAGGTCTCCCCAAAAAAATGGTACCTCACTTGTGTGGCTAGGCATAGTGGCTGCGACACGAAACAGCACAAAATGCAACGTGGTCGCACCTCAATTTCCCAGTGAAATCTTGCGCTCTTTGGACAAAGAGACTACCTTTTGTTTTTGAGCCCTAGCTCTGCCAGCACCTAAGGAAACCTAGCAAACCTATATATTTCTGAAAAGTAGACACCCAGGGGAATTCAGGATAGGGTGACTCGACTGCCTACCACCAGGTTTTGTTACCCAGAATTCATTGCAAAGCTAAGAATTTGACGAAAAAAAACAAATTTTCCTCACATTTCTGTGGTGGAAAGTTCTGGTATCTGCGTGGATCAACAAATTTCCACCCACCCAGCGTTTCCCCAGGTCTCCCGAAAAAAATGGTACCTCACTTGCGTGGGTAGGCATAGTGGCTGCGACACGAAACAGCGCAAAACGCAACGTGGTCGCACCTCAATTTCCCAGTGAAATCTTGCGCTTTTTGGACAAAGAGACTACCTTTTGTTTTTTTGCCCAAGCTCTGTCAGCACCAAGGGAAACCTAGCAAACCTATACATTTTTTGAAAGTAGACACCCAGAGGACTTCAGGATGGGGTGACTCGACTGCCTACCACCGGGGTTTGTTACCCAGAATCCCTTGCAAAGCTACGAATTTGACCAAAAAAAAATATTTTCCTCACATTTCTGTGGTGGAAAGTTCTGGAATCTGCGTGGATCAACAAATTTCCACCCACCCAGCGTTTCCCCAGGTCTCCCGAAAAAAATGGTACCTCACTTGCGTTGTTAGGCATAGTGGCTGCGACATGAAACAGCGCAAAACGCAACGTGGTCGCACCTCAATTTCCCAGTGAAATCTTGCGCTTTTTGGACAAAGAGACTATCTTTTGTTTTTGCACCCTAGCTCTGCCAGCACCTAGGGAAACCTAGCAAACCTATACATTTGTGAAAACTAGACACCCAGGGGAATTCAGGATGGGGTGACTCGTCTGCCTACCCCCAGGGTTTGTTACCCAGAATCCCTTGCAAATCTAAGATTTTGACAAAAAAAACACATTTTCCTCAAATTTCTGTGGTGGAAAGTTCTGGAATCTACGTGGATCAACAAATTTCCACCCACCCAGCGTTTCCCCAGGTCTCCCGCAAAAAATGGTACCTCACTTGCGTGGGTAGGCATAGTGCTGCGACATGAAACAGCGCAAAACGCAACATGGTCGCACCTCAATTTCCCAGTGAAATCTTGCACTTTTTGGACAAAAAGACTACCTTTTGTTTTTGCGCCCTAGCTCTGCCAGCACCTAGGGAAACCTAGCAAACCTATACATTTTTGAAAACTAGACACCCAGGGGAATTCAGGATGGGGTGACTCGTCTGCCTACCGCTAGGTTTTGTTACCCAGAATCCCTTGCAAATCTAAGATTTTGACAAAAAAAACACATTTTCCTCACATTTCTGTGGTGGAAAGTTCTGGAATCTGCATGGATCAACAAATTTCCAGCCACCCAGCGTTCCCCCAGGTCTCCCCAAAAAAATGGTACCACACTTGCGTGGGTAGGCATAGTGGCTGAGACATGAAACAGCGCAAAACGCAACGTGGTCGCACCTCGATTTCCCAGTGAAATCTTGCGCTTTTTGGACAAAGAGACTACCTTTTGTTTTTGAGCCCTAGCTCTGCTAGCACCTAGGGAAACGTAGCAAACCTATACATTTTTTAAAACTAGACACCCAGGGAAATTCAGGATGGGGTGACTCGACTGCCTACCCCTAGGTTTTGTTACCCAGAATCCATTGCAAAACTTAGATTTTGACAAAAAAACACATTTTCCTCACATTTCTGTGGTGGAAAGTTCTGGAATCTGCATGGATCAACACATTTCCACCCACACAGCGTTCCCCCAGGTCTCCCGAAAAAAATGGTACCTCACTTGCGTGGGTAGGCATAGTGGCTGCGACATGAAACAGCGCAAAACGCAACATGGTCGCACCTCAATTTCCCAGTGAAATCTTGCACTGTTTGGACAAAGAGACTACCTTTTGTTTTTGACTCCCTAGCTCTGTCAGCACCTAGGGAAACCTAGCAAACCTATACATTTTTGAAAACTAGACACCCAGGGGAATTCAGGATGGGGTGACTCGTCTGCCTACCGCTAGGTTTTGTTACCCAGAATCCCTTGCAAAGCTAAGATTTTGACAAAAAAAACACATTTTCCTCACATTTCTGTGGTGGAAAGTTCTGGAATCTGCATGGATCAACAAATTTCCAGCCACCCAGCGTTCCCCCAGGTCTCCCCAAAAAAATGGTACCTCACTTGCGTGGTAGGCATAGTGGCTGCGACATGAAACAGCGCAAAACGCAACGTGGTCGCACCTCGATTTCCCAGTGAAATCTTGCGCTTTTTGGACAAAGAGACTACCTTTTGTTTGAGCCCTAGCTCTGCTAGCACCTAGGGAAACGTAGCAAACCTATACATTTTTTAAAACTAGACACCCAGGGAAATTCAGGATGGGGTGACTCGACTGCCTACCCCTAGGTTTTGTTACCCAGTATCCATTGCAAAACTTAGATGTTGACAAAAAAACACATTTTCCTCACATTTCTGTGGTGGAAAGTTCTGGAATCTGCGTGGATCAACACATTTCCACCCACCCAGCGTTCCCCCAGGTCTCCCAAAAAAATGGTACCTCACTTGCGTGGGTAGGCATAGTGGCTGCGACATGAAACAGCGCAAAACGCAACGTGGTCGCACCTCGATTTCCCAGTGAAATCTTGCGCTTTTTGGACAAAGAGACTACCTTTTGTTTTTGAGCCCTAGCTCTGCTAGCACCTAGGGAAACGTAGCAAACCTATACATTTTTTAAAACTAGACACCCAGGGAAATTCAGGATGGGGTGACTCGACTGCCTACCCCTAGGTTTTGTTACCCAGAATCCATTGCAAAACTTAGATTTTGACAAAAAAACACATTTTCCTCACATTTCTGTGGTGGAAAGTTCTGGAATCTGCGTGGATCAACACATTTCCACCCACCCAGCGTTCCCCCAGGTCTCCCGAAAAAAATGGTACCTCACTTGCATGGGTAGGCATAGTGGCTGCGACATGAAACAGCGCAAAACGCAACATGGTCGCACCTCAATTTCCCAGTGAAATCTTGCACTTTTTGGACAAAGAGACTACCTTTTGTTTTTGCGCCCTAGCTCTGTCAGCACCTAGGGAAACCTAGCAAACCTATACATTTGTGAAAACTAGACACCCAGGGAAATTCAGGATGGGGGTGACTCTTCTGCCTACCCCTAGGGTTTGTTACCCAGAATCCTTTGCAAAGCTAAGATTTTGAAAAAAAACCATTTTCCTCACATTTCTGTGGTGGAAAGTTCTGGAATCTGCGTGGATCAACAAATTTCCACGCACCCAGCGTTCCCCCAGGTCTCCCGAAAAAAATGGTACCTCACTTGCGTGGGTAGGCATAGTGGCTGCGACATGAAACAGCGCAAAACGCAACATGGTCGCACCTCAATTTCCCAGTGAAATCTTGCACTTTTTGGACAAAAAGACTACCTTTTGTTTTTGCGCCCTAGCTCTGCCAGCACCTAGGGAAACCTAGCAAACCTATACATTTTTGAAAACTAGACACCCAGGGGAATTCAGGATGGGGTGACTAGTCTGCCTACCGCTAGGTTTTGTTACCCAGAATCCCTTGCAAATCTAAGATTTTGACAAAAAAAACACATTTTCCTCACATTTCTGTGGTGGAAAGTTCTGGAATCTGCATGGATCAACAAATTTCCAGCCACCCAGCGTTCCCCCAGGTCTCCCCAAAAAAATGGTACCACACTTGCGTGGGTAGGCATAGTGGCTGAGACATGAAACAGCGCAAAACGCAACGTGGTCGCACCTCGATTTCCCAGTGAAATCTTGCGCTTTTTGGACAAAGAGACTACCTTTTGTTTTTGAGCCCTAGCTCTGCTAGCACCTAGGGAAACGTAGCAAACCTATACATTTTTTAAAACTAGACACCCAGGGAAATTCAGGATGGGGTGACTCGACTGCCTACCCCTAGGTTTTGTTACCCAGAATCCATTGCAAAACTTAGATTTTGACAAAAAAACACATTTTCCTCACATTTCTGTGGTGGAAAGTTCTGGAATCTGCGTGGATCAACACATTTCCACCCACACAGCGTTCCCCCAGGTCTCCCGAAAAAAATGGTACCTCACTTGCGTGGGTAGGCATAGTGGCTGCGACATGAAACAGCGCAAAACGCAACATGGTCGCACCTCAATTTCCCAGTGAAATCTTGCACTGTTTGGACAAAGAGACTACCTTTTGTTTTTGCGCCCTAGCTCTGTCAGCACCTAGGGAAACCTAGCAAACCTATACATTTTTGAAAACTAGACACCCAGGGGAATTCAGGATGGGGTGACTCGTCTGCCTACCGCTAGGTTTTGTTACCCAGAATCCCTTGCAAAGCTAAGATTTTGACAAAAAAAACACATTTTCCTCACATTTCTGTGGGGGAAAGTTCTGGAATCTGCATGGATCATCAAATTTCCAGCCACCCAGCGTTCCCCCAGGTCTCCCAAAAAAAAGGTACCTCACTTGCGTGGGTAGGCATAGTGGCTGCGACATGAAACAGCGCAAAACGCAACGTGGTCGCACCTCGATTTCCCAGTGAAATCTTGCGCTTTTTGGACAAAGAGACTACCTTTTGTTTGAGCCCTAGCTCTGCTAGCACCTAGGGAAACGTAGCAAACCTATACATTTTTTAAAACTAGACACCCAGGGAAATTCAGGATGGGGTGACTCGACTGCCTACCCCTAGGTTTTGTTACCCAGGATCCATTGCAAAACGTAGATTTTGACAAAAAAACACATTTTCCTCACATTTCTGTGGTGGAAAGTTCTGGAATCTGCGTGGATCAACACATTTCCACCCACCCAGCGTTCCCCCAGGTCTCCCAAAAAAATGGTACCTCACTTGCGTGGGTAGGCATAGTGGCTGCGACATGAAACAGCGCAAAACGCAACGTGGTCGCACCTCGATTTCCCAGTGAAATCTTGCGCTTTTTGGACAAAGAGACTACCTTTTGTTTTTGAGCCCTAGCTCTGCTAGCACCTAGGGAAACGTAGCAAACCTATACATTTTTTAAAACTAGACACCCAGGGAAATTCAGGATGGGGTGACTCGACTGCCTACCCCTAGGTTTTGTTACCCAGAATCCATTGCAAAACTTACATTTTGACAAAAAAACACATTTTCCTCACATTTCTGTGGTGGAAAGTTCTGGAATCTGCGTGGATCAACACATTTCCACCCACCCAGCGTTCCCCCAGATCTCCCGAAAAAAATGGTACCTCACTTGCGTGGGTAGGCATAGTGGCTGCGACATGAAACAGCGCAAAACGCAACATGGTCGCACCTCAATTTCCGAGTGAAATCTTGCACTTTTTGGACAAAGAGACTACCTTTTGTTTTTGCGCCCTAGCTCTGTCAGCACCTAGGGAAACCTAGCAAACCTATACATTTTTGAAAACTAGACACCCAGCAGAATTCAGGATGGGGTGACTCGTCTGCCTATCCCCAGGTTTTGTTACCCAGAATCCCTTGCAAAGCTAAGATTTTGACAAAAAAAACACATTTTCCTCACATTTATGTGGTGGAAAGTTCTGGAATCTGCGTGGATCAACAAATTTCCACCCACCCAGCGTTCCCCCAGGTCTCCCGAAAAAAATGGTACCTCACTTGCGTGGGTAGGCATAGTGGCTGAGACATGAAACAGCGCAAAACGCAACGTGGTCGCACCTCGATTTCCCAGTGAAATCTTGCGCTTTTTGGACAAAGAGACTACCTTTTGTTTTTGAGCCCTAGCTCTGCTAGCACCTAGGGAAACGTAGCAAACCTATACATTTTTTAAAACTAGACACCCAGGGAAATTCAGGATGGGGTGACTCGACTGCCTACCCCTAGGTTTTGTTACCCAGAATCCATTGCAAAACTTAGATTTTGACAGAAAAACACATTTTCCTCACATTTCTGTGGTGGAAAGTTCTGGAATCTGCGTGGATCAACAAATTTCCACCCACCCAGCGTTCCCCCAGGTCTCCCGAAAAAAATGGTACCTCACTTGCGTGGGTAGGCATAGTGGCTGCGACATGAAACAGCGCAAAACGCAACATGGTTGCACCTCAATTTCCCAGTGAAATCTTGCACTTTTTGGACAAAAAGACTACCTTTTGTTTTTGCGCCGTAGCTCTGCCAGCACCTAGGGAAACCTAGCAAACCCATACATTTTTGAAAACTAGACACCCAGGAGAATTCAGGATGGGGTGACTCGTCTGCCTACCCCCAGGTTTTGTTACCCAGAATCCCTTGCAAACCTAAAAATTTGACCAAAAAAACACATTTTCCTCACATTTCTGTGGTGGAAAGTTCTGGAATCTGCGTGGGTCAACAAATTTCCACCCACCCAGCTTTCCCTCAGGTCTCCCGAAAAAAATGGTACCTCACTTGCGTGGATAGGCATAGTGGCTGCAACAGGAAATGGTTCAAATCATACAGTGGTGAATTTACAATACCCTATTGCAAAACTACCTTGATTTTGGGGGGTACCTGAGTTTTTGACCCGGGGCTTGGTGGCCATCTATGGAAACTACCAAACCCAAACAGTTCTGAAAACTAGACACCCCGGGGAGTCCAGGGAGGTATGGCTGCGTGGGTCCCCCAATGTTTTCCTACCCAGAATTCCTTGCAAACCTTAAAATTAGGTAAAAATATCACTTTTCCAAACTTTTATGCGTGGGATCTCCGTGCCGGCAAAAATGTCCTACCACCCAGCGTTCCCCTTGTTCTCCCGAATAAAAGGATACCTCACTTGTGTGGGTGCCCCAAAGCAGAACAGGCTAAAAATGAATTTTGAAAAAAGTAGTATTTAAGTTTTACAAATTAAGCCCCCCTACCATAGTTACAGACCTTTGGCCCACCCACACAAGTGAGGTATCATTTTACTCGGGAGAACAAGGGGAATGCTGGGTGGTAGGACATTTGTGCCGGCAGCGAGATCTCACCCAAAAAAGTAAGGAAAAGTGGGTTTTGTAACCTAAATTTAAGGTTTGCAGGGGTTTCTGGGTAGGAAAACATTGGGGGACCCACGCATGCCATACCTCCCTGGACTCCCCCGGGTGTCTAGTTTTCAGAACAGTTTGGGTTTGGTAGTTTCCAAAGATGCTTGCCAAGCCCTGGGCAAAAAGCTCAGGTGACCCCCTCAAAAAATAAGATAGTTTTGCTAAAGGTAATTTTTAGGTCTCCACCGTACGAATTGGGCCTTTTCCTGTTGCAGCCACTATGCCTACCCACGCAAGTGAGGTACCATTTTTATCAGGAGACCTGGGGGAACGCTGGGTGGGAGGTAATTTGTGTGAGCCCAGTGATGCCACGCTTTCCCACACAAAAACGTGTGAAAAAACGGATTTTTTCCAGCTAAAATTGAGGTTTGCAAGGGATTCTGGGTAAAGGAACGTTGGAGGATCCACGCAAGCCATAGCTCCTTGGAAGCCCCCGGGTGTCTACTTTTCAGAAATGTGTGGGTTTGGTAGGTTTCCCTAGATGGCCATCTAGCACGGGGCCAAAAACCCAGGTAACCCCTCTTGCAAAAGCTGGTGGATTTGACAATGGCACCAACCGTTTTACAGGCCATTCACGCACCTTTCATACCTGATACAAACCAGACCACTGACACCATCTGGAAGGAAAAGCAACACATTACAACAATCACAATAAGGGACAAGGTACACCCTCCTGCAGAAAGAGAATTTTTCTTTTTTTTACTGCACAGCCATCTAATCCGCAAGCACACACACATACTGGTTGGATTTGGCACGAGGGTGAGTGATTATTCAGTACATACAATTGTATTAGCAAGTAATTTCACAAAAAATGAAATACACTGCGTATAATTGAAAGTATGATTAACTGAACCACTGACTCACAGCTCGTGAGCTGTAAAGCCACGTCAAGGCACCAACCTCTTTACAGGCCATTCATACACCTTTCATACGTGTGACACATTCAAAACATTCACACCGCCAGCCGCGGACCACATTTCAACACTCACACCAGCAAACAGCGCCATTCAAGGGGCCATCACTTTCACACGCCCACCTTTCTGACACTGCAACTACACAAAATGATGGACTGCGTGGAGTGTCACTCAACTAGCAGTGTGTGTAGTGACCAACAGAAAGTAACTACTCACACACCGCCAGCCGAGCACCAGTCCACCCACACCACCATCCAAGGACCAGACCATGCACACCGCCAGCCAAACACCACTCAGCGCACACCGACAGCCAAGCACAACTCCGTGCACAGACAGCCAAGCACCGCTCCAGGCACACCATCCAGCCAAGTACCACTCCACACACACCGCCAGCCAAACACCACTCCACACACACCACCAGCCAAACACCACTCCATGCACAGACAGCCAAGTACCACTCCACGAACACCACCAGCCAAGCGCCACTCCACACACACCGCCAGTCAAACACCACTCCATGCACGGACAGCCAAGTACCACTCCACAAACACCACCAGCCAAGCGCAACTCCACACACACCGCCAGCCAAGCACCACTCCGTGCATAGACAGCCAAGTACCCCTCCACGCACACCACCAGCCAAGCGCAACTCCACACACACTGCGAGCCAAGCACCAGCCGGCACACACCACAAACACATTTAGAATTCTTTTTTTCAAAATAACACTAAACAAATGGAAATACCTACAAATCAGCTAACACAAATTCTTAAACTAAACACTTTGCACTAATGCCAATCCTTGAAACAAACTAAAAAATTTTACAGAATGCAGACCAGGCAATTCACTTTAATGCTCATTAAAACTCCCAAAAATTCTTTTGCCTGTGGTACGATTTAAAACACGCTGACAGACACAATCCAGGCTTAGAAGGACAGTCAGGACAGTATATACGAGACTCCTTCCGCACGCCTCTTCGCCAACAGACTCTGCATCTTCTAGTCGGAAAGTCTCTTGCGGTAGTGGAAGGAATAGATTCAGGAAAGTGGCGATCTTTCAATCTAGCCACTTCCTCCACCACTCCAAATCTAGGAACACTTGCCTGCTCCACAAGTACAAGGCTGCCTATTATAGACTCTTGAAACTTAACAAAAGGCATCCTCTTCTCAGGACAAGACTTCTGGTACACAACAAAAGCATTAAAGGATGCCAAGTGGAACAGATGGATAGCCAACTTCTTGTACCAAACGTAAGCCTTTCGAAGAGCAGCATAAGGTTCCAACCTCTGATCTACTCCGTCAACACCACCCATGAACTTATTGTAAGCTAAAATGCACACAGGTTTGCGCACTTCAGCACCCTGACCCCAAACAGGCACAGGTTCTGTACTTTCATCGTGGATAGTAGTCAGCATGTACACATCTCTCTTGTCTGAAAACTTCACAGCTAGAAGCTCCCCACATCGCAATGCCGGAGACTGTCCCCGCACAAGCCTTGTGCAAACAAGTTCCTTTGGGAAACCTTTACGGTTACTGCGCATTGTGCCACAAGCAACAGTGCCCACTTTGGCCAACTCCTTGAACAACCGCACACCAGTGTAGAAGTTATCTACATATAAATGATGGCCTTTGTTAAATAATCCTCTACCTAGTTCCCACACAATTTTCTCAGTCACTCCAAAAGTAGAAGGACAACCAGGAGGGTTAATGCTGGACTCCTTACCAGTGTACACCCTGAAATTGTAGACATATCCAGTCTCACTGTCACACAGCATATACAGTTTGATTCCATAGCGTGCCCTCTTACTATGAATGTATTGCCTAAAAACCAAGCGGCCCTTGAACAACAGCAAAGACTCATCCACTGCAATTTCTTTACCAGGGGCAAAGATCTCAGAAAAACGATCAACAAAGTGATCAAGGACAGGCAGAATATTAAACAAACGGTCACAATCAGGGTGATCGTTTGACAACGCTAAACTATTATCAACAAAATGCATCATCCAAAGAAGAAGCACATACCGATCACGACTTATGACTGCTGGAAATATAGCTGTTGCCATCAAGGGACTAGTGGACCAATATGAAGTCATTGATGGCTTCCTTAGCAAGCCCATCAAAAAAGTTAATCCCAAAAACTTCTTCATCTCTTCAACATTTGTGGGAGTCCACCGGATTGCTCTAGAATAGGGCTTAAGTCTGGCACTGTTGGCCCTCAAAAATGGTTCTGCAAACAAATTACTTTGATCAACAATCTCTTGCAAAAACACATCGTCAAAAAACAACTGAAAAAAATGTACTGGCAGAAAATTCTCAATATTCACTCTACACCCAGGAACACCAGTGAACTCTGGCAATGCCGGCTGCACCATGCCAGGGGGAACCCAGAGGCCATCCCTATCAACGGGGGGAGCAGCCACCCCAGCCTGCAGCCCAGAAGCCTCTTGCTGCTGTTCACCAACGGGAAGCCTAACAGCCACAGATACTTCTGGCTGCACAACACCAACAGAAGACATAGCATCCCCAGAGGGCTCTTCCTGCACTACACCAACGGGAAGCCCAGCAGCCTGAGATGCTTCTTGCTGCACTACACCACCGGGAAACCAAGCAGGCCCAGATGCCTCTTGCCGCTCTACACCAATGGGAAGCCTAACAGCCCCAGATGCCTCTTGCAGCACTACACCAGCAGGAAGACGAAAAGCACCAGATGCCTCTTGGCGCACCAGAGCAATGTAAAGCCTTTTGGGTGCAGGCTCCAGCCCACATGCCTCTTGCCGACGTAAAAAGAAAGGAAACCTTGCGGCCCTAGGCAGCAGCACAAATGCCTCTTGGCCCACTACCGGCACATCAATGTCCTCCTCTACCATAGGCCCTTCATCAGCACTAGAAGAAGATTCATCATCCGATGATGATGATTCCATGCGAAGAGAAAACTCACTGCCTGAATCTTCTGCCCCTACCTGGGAGTCCGAATCGGACTCAGTCTCTGAACCATGGTCAGAGGAAGACTCAAAAAGCAAACCAAGAACCTGCTGAGCAGTAATCCTGTGACTAGCCATTATCCTTACAAAGCAAGAAGACTGCACACACAAGTGAACAACAACCTACACTGTGCAAAGTAAGAAGTAAACAAGGTAAGGCTTTCACAAAAAGATAAATACAATCCAAAACAATTTCACTCTTACCAAATATAGCTACACTCACCAGCACCTACTCTGTTGAGACACAGCAAAAAGAAATGATATCGCACTAGAAAGAAAAAAAGAAATGACAGATTAGAAAACAAAGTGCACATCAAACACTAATGCTGAAAAAAAAACACAGAGCCACACAAACTGCTAGAAGTACAACCTTTTTCAAAAAGACAAACATCAAGGGAAAGTAGTACAAAATACATTCACTTACCAAGCACAAGCAACTACACAAGCTGCAAACAGACACGCAACCTACAACAATCCAAACAGCAAGAGCCTGGAACAAGACAAAAATAGAGAAGAAAAAAAATTACTACCACATTTCACAAACAATATAACAATTAAAACAACAACACACAAATTTACCCCCCAAATTTAAATTCGGCCAGATGGGCCATCAAATAGGGCTTAGACCAATTGGGATTGGATGAGGTTTAACATCAAGACACTGGTTAATTTTTTGAATTTTTTTTACTGCCTGACCCCTTTGGTGCCAGTCAGTCTTTTGCTCCTACCAGTACCCCCATCACACAGGGCAGTAAGGACATTCATACACCTTTTGTACGTGTGACACATACAAAACATTCACACCGCCAGCCGCCCGCGCCATTCAAGGGCCCATCACTTTCACACGCCCACATATCTGACACAGCAACTACAGAAAATGATGGACTGCGTAGAGTGTCACTCAACTAGCAATGTGTGTAGTGACCAACAGAGAGTAACTACTCACACACCGCCAGTCGAGTGCCAGTCCACCCACACCACCATCCAAGCACCAGACCATGCACACCGCCAGCCAAACACCACACAGTGCACACCGACAGCCAAGTACCACTCCACGCACACCATCCAGCCAAGCGCCACTCCACACACACCGCCAGCCAAGCAGCACTCCGTGCACAGACAGCAAATGACCACTCCACACACACCACCAGCCAAGCGCCACTCCACACACACCGCCAGCCAAGCACCACTCCGTGCATAGATAGCCAAGTACCCCTCCACGCACACCGCCAGCCAAACACCACTCAGCGCACACCGATAGCCAAGTACCACTCCACACACACCGCCAGCCAAGCACCACTCCACGCACACCGCAAGCCAAGCGCCACTCACTACCAGCCAAGCACCGCTCCACGCACACCATTTATTTATTTATTTATTTATTTTGTGTACTTGTATAGCGCGATCCTGTCGCCCCAAGGGCATCCTGGCGCTTGAGTTCCGGTCGATAGCACTTCCATTGCTCAGCCAATTCTAGGGAAGAGATGGGTTTTTAAGGCTTTCCTGAACGGAAGGTAGTCCCCCAGACTTCTTAAGGGAAGTGGCAGGGAGTTCCAGAGTTTGGCCGCTGCGACACTAAACGAGCGGCCACCCATCCTTACTCTCTGAAACCTCGGAACCACCAACTGATGAGCCGAAGAGGAACGAAGGGGCCGCGGGGCGGAATACCAAGCAAACATATTTTGCAATGGCACTGGGCCCTGTCGGTGTACCGCCTTAAATACTAGGCATGCCGCTTTGTACATTACGCGCAGGTGCACCGGCAGCCAGTGTAGATCCCTTAATGCTAGGGTAGAGGAGCTGAAGTTTGGACGCGAAAGAGCCAGCTTAGCAGCCATGTTCTGCACCCGTTGTAGATTCCCCAGCAGATTTTTTGGTGCCTCCAGAAGTAGCGCATTACAGTAGTCTAAACGACTCAGTATAGTCCCGCGAACTACTTCCGGCCTGACCAGTGCAGGGAGAAGGGGCAGTACTTTACGCAACATGCGTAGCAGCATCATGCACGAAGAAATGGTCTTGTTCACATGCATGTCCAGCTGCAGATTTGGACCGAAAATCACCCCCAAGTTACGAGCTGACTCCGCGGCCGATACCGTCTCGGGGAACGTGGCAGGCCAGAAATTCTCCGGGAGTGCCCGCGGAGTCCGGTCCATGGAACAGTGGAGCACCTCGGTCTTTGTGCTGTTGAATTGTAGGGAATTAGCCCGAAGCCAGTCCGTCGTAGCTGCCATGCAGCGATGGAACGTCTCCAGCGGGACCGCATTACTACCTTCCAGGGAGAAGACCAGCTGGGTATCGTCAGCGTAGTTAAAAGCCGAGATACCAAAAGGTTTTATAAGCTGGACCAAGGGGCGGAGGTAAAGATTGAACAATATGGGGCTGATGGCCGAGCCCTGTGGGACCCCCTGCCCTACTTTCCGCAGCTCTGACTGATACGGGGGGAGCGTGACCATCTGCTGCCGGTTATTTAGGTAAGATACCAGCCAGTCTCTTGCCCTCTCTGTGACCCCGCACTCCTCAAGCCTCCTGATGAGGGTTCGATGGCAAACCGGGTCGAACGCGGCCGACATGTCAAGCAGCACCAAAAAGGCTGCCCGACCACTGTCTACTCGCGAACGAAGATTGTCCAGAACGGTTACTAGTGCGGATTCCGTCCCATGTGCGGGGCGGAAACCGAACTGCGACTCATCGAACCATCCAGTTTCTTCCAGGAAGCCCGAGAGAGAGCGGGTCACCCACTTTTCCACGATCTTAATAGGAAAAGGTAGCAAGGAGATTGGCCTATAGTTGGAAAGACAGGCGGGGTCCAGCGTCGGTTTCTTGAGCAGTGGTGACACGACTGCGAGCTTCCAACATTCAGGGACCGTTGCCGAGTCCAAAGACTGGAGGCAGATGGAATGCAAAGGCCGGAAGAGTTCCGCCTGAAATGTCTTCCAGAATTTGGGAGGCAGTGGATCAAGCGGAGAGCCTGAAGTCACCGTACATGCCAGACTGCAGAACTCCTCAAAGGAAAGGGTGGCAAAGTGTCTTAGTTGGGGTCGACTGGGCACGGCTTCCGGAGCTCCTAAGCTGGGAACAAAACCACTCGGCCGGGGCCAGCTGGGCGAGGTATCCTGGGCTACCCAGGCTGCCTGACTAGAGGCAGACCTGCTTTGCCCAGTTGGACCGGCCCCAACGCCCAAAGCCACCGAAACAAGGGTATGTCCACTCAGCAAGGGTCGACTGGAAGGAGTGTTCGGAGCTCCCAAACTAAGATCTGGGTCACTCGGGTGGGGTCGACTAGGTAGTCCGTCCGGAGCTCCCAGGCCGGCGTCAGATACAGCCGTCCGGGGTCGACTGGACGGGCTAACTGGAGCTCCCACGCCGAGAGCCAGAGGCACTGAGTTTTTTAGACCTTCCAAGATCTTAGCGGTCTTTTCCTCAAAAGCGTCCGCCAGGGAGTCACACAAAGTCTGCGACGCAGGGACCGTGTTAGCCACGCACTTAGGGTGGGTTAGATCCCTGACAATTTTAAACAGGGCTTTTGACTTGTTCGGCGCCTGGTTCAAGGTAGTTTTTAGAAAGGCAGCCTTAGCCAGCCTGATCTGCGCCTTATAGCCCTGCAGTGCCAGCCTGAACGAAGTCCTCGCTAAAGGCAAGTACTGCTTCCTACAGGCTCTCTCGGCACTTTTGCAGCTCAGCTTCAGCTGCCGCAGCTCCTCCGTATACCAGGGACAGGCCCGGTTCAATCTGCCACGGGACTTACGAAGAGGCGCCGCCTTGTCCAAGGTATTTATAATGGACTTGCACAAGATGGTATAGCTTTCCTCCACTGTGTCACTCAGACAGAAGTTTTCTGGTAAGAGGGAAAGCAGAGACGATGACTTTAATAGTCGCGACCAAGGTCTGCCCAATTTAGCCTGTGCGGCACCAGCTTTCCCCGAGGAATGGTCCCCCAGACGGAGGGAAAAAGCAACCAGTGAGTGGTCAGTCCAGCACTGACATAGGATATCATTGACCACCACTAGTTGTGCATCTGCAAAGACCAGATCCAAGGCGTGACCTCTCCTGTGAATGGCTGACAGGACCAGTTGTTCCAGTTGAATATCACTAAAAGCTTGGCAAAGTGTCGTAAACGCACTATCCAGCGGGCCACCCAACCACAGGTTGAAATCCCCTAGAACCAATAATTTGGAGTGAGTATTAGAGAGGTCATATATCAAGTCGATGAAATCTGACAAGGAAGGAGCCGAGCCCGGTGGGCGATAACATAAAACGCCCGTGACCAATGTTCTCTCCAGATCTTTAAAAGAGAACCCCATCAGCTCAAAGCCCGAGACCTCTCTAATTTTCAGTTGGGAGAAACCCAGTATTTCTCTATAGATGACACCAATTCCGCCCCCTCTGTTCTTCAGCCGGGGAGTGTGGGTGATTTTAAAACCTGGAGGACAAGCCAGGCCCAGGTCGACCAGACAGTCCTCCCGCGTCCAAGTTTCCGTAAGAAACAGAACATCGAGCCCCGAGCCCAGCACCACTCCGTGCACAGACAGCAAAGTAGCACTCCACGCACACCACCAGCCAAGCGCCACTCCACACACACCGCCAGCCAAGCAGCACTCCGTGCACAGACAGCCAAGTACCACTCCACGCACACCACCAGCCAAGCGCCACTCCACGCACACCGCCAGCCCAGCACCACTCCGTGCACAGACAGCAAAGTAGCACTCCACGCACACCACCACCCAAGCGCCACTCCACACACACCGCCAGCCAAGCAGCACTCCGTGCACAGACAGCAAATGACCACTCCACACACACCACCAGCCAAGCGCCACTCCACACACACCGCCAGCCAAGCACCACTCCGTGCATAGATAGCCAAGTACCCATCCACGCACACCGCCAGCCAAACACCACTCAGCGCACACCGACAGCCAAGTACCACTCCACACACACCGTCAGCCAAGCACCACTCCACGCACACCGCAAGCCAAGCGCCACTCACTGCCAGCCAAGCACCGCTCCACGCACACCATCCAGCCAAGTACCACTCCACACACACCGCCAGCCAAACACCACTCCACACACACCACCAGCCAAACACCACTCTGTGCACAGACAACCAAGTACCACTCCAAGCACACCACCAGCCAAGCGCCTCTCCACACACACCGCCAGCCAAGCAGCACTCTGTGCACAGACAGCAAAGTACCACTCCACGCACACCACCAGCCAAGCGCCACTCCACGCACAACGCCAGCCAAGCACCACTCCATGCACAGACAGCAAAGTAGCACTCCACGCACACCACCAGCCAAGCGCCACTCCACAAACACCACCAGCCAAGCACCATTCCGTGCACAGACAGCCAAGTACCACTCCACACACACCACCAGCCAAGCGCCACTCCACACACACCGCCAGCCAAGCACCACTCCGTGCATAGATAGCCAAGTACCCCTCCATGCACACCGCCAGCCAAACACCACTCAGTGCACACCGACAGCCAAGTAACACTCCACACACACCGCCAGCCAAGCACCACTCCACGCACACCGCAAGCCAAGCGCCACTCACCGCCAGCCAAGCACCGCTCCATGCACACCATCCAGCCAAGTACCACTCCACACACACCTCCAGCCAAACACCACTCCACACACACCACCAGCCAAACACCACTCCGTGCACAGACAACCAAGTACCACTCCACGCACACCATCCAGCCAAGCACCACTCCACACACACCGCCAGCAAAGCAGCACTCCGTGCACAGACAGCCAAGTACCACTGCACGCACACCATCCAGCCAAGCGCCACTCCACACACACCGCCAGCCAAACACCACTCCACGCACACTGCAAGCTAAGCGCCACTCCACACACACCGCCAGCCAAGCACCACTCCGTGCACAGACAGCCAAGTATCACTCCACACACACCACCAGCCAAGCGCCACTCCACACACACCGCCAGCCAAGCACCACTCCACACACACCGCCAGCCAAGGCAGTACGGACAAAAAAAAGACCAACCGGCACCAAGGGAGGCGGACAGTAAAAAACAACCAAAATTAAAACCAACATTGGAACAAAACTCAAATCCTAGGGCCTAGTGGGCCAAAAAACAGGAGGCAAAACGTAAAAAAAGGGCCGATTTGTCCCAAGGGCGGGCAGAAATTCAAAAACATAATTAATTGCCACAAGGAAGCGACCCTTGCCCAAGGGGTCGCTTCCTAAAAACTAAATTTAAATTCCCTGGTGCCAGTGGGCATTTTCTGCCCCCCCTCGGGGCAAAACGGCAAAAAAAACGGGCCGATTTGCCCCCAGGGTGGACAGAAAAACAAAAACGCCATCATGGCCACCTGGAAGCGACCCTTACCCAAGGGGTCGCTTCCCAAAACAAACACATTGCCCCAACAAAAATCCCTGGTGCTAGTGGGAAATTTCTGCCCCCCCCCCCATGGGGGCAAAACGGCCGAAAAACGGGCCGATTTGCCCCCAGGGGGGGCAGAAAAACAAAAAGTTAATTGTGAGGCCACCTGGAAACGACCCTTGTCCAAAGGGTCGCTTCCTAAAAGCTAAAAACAAAATCCCTGGTGCTAGTGGGCATTTTCTGTCCCCCCTGGGGGCAAAACGGCAAAAAAAACCAGGCCGATTTGCCCCCAGGGGTGACAGAAAAACGTAAACAAATAACATGGCCGCCATCTTGGCACCAAAAAACAACCTGGTGCTAGTGGGAAATTTCTGCACCCCTGGGGGCAAAACGGCCGAAAAAACGGGCTGATTTGCCCCCAGGGGGGGGGCAGAAAAACGAAAACATAGTCAGACTCCGCCTGGAAGCGACCCTTGCCCAAGGGGTCGCTTCCTATAAACTAAAATTAATCCCTGGTGCTAGTAGGGGCATTTCCGCCGCACGATCGCGACGCTGTGCGCGATCGTGAGGCAGAAATGCCCTGCAAAGAGACACCAGGGCAGAGGAAAATCTCTTTCCTCTCCCCTGATGCCTCTTCGCTGCCCCAAACCCCCGCCGGACACCAGAAACCCACCTTGTTCTCCAGCGCTCAGGAAGCAAATGGCTTCCCGAGTGCTGGGAATCCCTGATGATGTCAGCGCGCGCTGTGCGCGCTGACGTCATCAGGGATTCCCATGGGGGAGGCGGGGGCGGCAGCGGAAACTCTTCCGCTGCCGCCCCCAGCAAAACGAACAGGATCGGAGACCCTCGGGGGGAGTGCCAGCGCTTCCCCCGAGGGTGGGGCTGATGACGAGCTGGCCTTGTCATCAGCGCACGACCAGTGTGCGCCATGACGAGCCCAGCTCGTCATCAGCCCCGAAGGGGTTAATATAAACATGACAAAAGCCAGAATTTAACCCTCTGGAAAATTCAAGGTGGTTAAATATTGCTCCTATTTGTGCGTGGAGCGAGTTCCATGGCTCAGCAAACTCATACTCCCCTTTTACTACATATAAGTTACCCCTTAGTTAGGCCCTAGGTAGCCAGTAGGGCAGGGAGCTGTGTAAGTACAATTTAGGACATATACTTTTAGGTTTTACCTATCCTGGTAGTAAAAAACACCTAGATTCTTTTTTCACTACTGTGAGGCCTACCCCTCTCACAAGTTAACATTGGGAATTCATTATTACACTTTTAAGTTGTAATTCCTGATTGAGAAGGAGTAGCTCCCTCATGTTTAATATCATTGGAATGGTAATGTCAAATCTCCTTTTCTGGTAAAGTTGGGTTTAACATTACTATTTTAGAAATGCCAATTTTAGAAATGTGGCATTTCTTATTTTTTTTTTTTTTTATTTTTTTTTTATTTGTGGTATTTGTAAAGCGCAGCATTCATCCCAGGGGATATCAAGGCGCTGAATAAGAAAGGGCTGCTGAGGTTTGAGCAGGAGGGGTTAGTATTTGGGAAAGAGATGTGTTTTGAGTTTTTGCCGGAATGAAAAAAGGTTCGTAGTGTGTCTCAGATCCATCGGTAGTTCATTCCATCGTTTGGCCGCCAGGTGCGAGAAGGCTCGTCCTCCTGTTCTTGTTTTATAAATACGCTTAGGTTTTGCTAGGGCTGAGTTAATGGATCTTAAGTTCCTGTTTGGAATATAAAATTCAATTTTCCCTTGCAGGATTGTAGGGCCTGTTTTATGGAGGGCTTTGTGCGCATGGCAAAGTAGTTTGAATGTGGCGCGCTGGCGCATCGGCAGCCAATGGAGTTGTTTTAGACATGCCGATGCAGAGTCTCGTTTGCTTTTGTTACATACCAGCTTGGCAGCCTGGTTTTGCAGAACCTGAAGGCGGGAGAACAACTGCTCGTTCATTCCTTCGAACAGAGCATTGCCATAGTCCAGGCGGCTGACTAGAAGGGCCTGGGTGATCGTACGACGACAGTCAAGTGGGATCCATGTGAAGATCTTAGCGAGGAGTTTCAGGATTGCAAATCCCTTACCCCAAAGTGTGCGCACGTGGTCCTTCATGGATAGTGCGTCGTCTATCATAATGCCCAGATTCCTGGCATATTGTTTCGGGGCGGGGGCTGTTCCCAGTGACAGTGGCCACCAAGAGTCGTTCCATGAAAGTTTGGCTCCTCCGAACAATAGAATTTCGGATTTTCCGGCATTAAGCTTGAGGCAGTGGTTAGTCTCTGCTCTCAAAGCTCTGCGTGCTTGCAGCCTGTCTTCAATACACATCTGGGGTGGGTGACAGCTGGACTTTGTGCATTCCCTCTAGATAGTCACATACAAAAGAAGGATAGATCTCACTCAGTGACCGTCTGCATACTGATGCTTCATCCTGGGCAGGTTGGGAGGGAGGCCCTGACACTTACACCTAAATGGGCAGTGTCCTGTCCCCATACAAAGGGTTGATTGCCCCCTGTATTGAGTCTGGAGTCAGGGCTGGGAAGAGAGGACCTCTGTGCATTTCAACGCCCCACTTTAACGCCACCCCCACTTCACAGGCACAACTGGGTATAAGTACTGGGTCTCTGACCCCACCAAATCCGACACACCTGGGCCTGTAAAGAAACTCTGCAATGAAGAAGGACTGCTGTGCTGCTACAAGGAATGCCACTCTGCTGTACTGCTGCTCTGGAAGAACAGCATTTCTGCTGTGCTGCCCTGCTGTCTGCTATAATTCTGACCCTGCTGAGGAAGAACTGGACTCTTGATTGAACCTGCAGTAATCTCCAAAGGCATGCTAGCTTGCTTTCTGCTTTGAGACTCAGGGATATCAAAGTTTCACTTCCTCCTCCTGTGCCTGGTCCATTGGAAGTCAAGGTATCTTGACTCTTTCTTATTGGATTTTTGTAGTTTTGGTCTTATTTTATTTAAAAAATCATAATCTTTTTTTCTAACCCGGTGTGGAATCAGTTTGTTGTGTTTTCACTGTGTTACTGTGTGAGGTGTTGCACAAATACTTTACACTTTGCCTCTTAATTTAAGCCTGCCTGCTCTGTGCCACGCTACCAGAGGGTAAGCACAGGGTAATTTAGGGTGGATATCTGACTTACTCTGGCTAGGATTGTGGTCCATACTAGACAGTGTGAGAAATTAGGGGCTTTTTGCAGTGCTCTCCCACTTTTGCCCCTATTGTCACTACTAGATGCTGGCTTTCTGTCTCTGAACATTCCCTGGGCTCTACAAACCAGAGACAGGGCATATGCTATGATTAAAAGTACAGGGTAATTAGATATAATTAGAATTGGTACTCACAACCTACCTGTAAGTCCCTAGTATATGGTAGGACATGTAGGTTTAGAGGCCCTGTAGATTTAATGCTCTTAAGTGTGCACTGTTTGGCTGCCTGCTGTCATTTCAAAAGCCTCACTGCTTTACACGCTGCTTTATGCAAATTCGACTTTGAAATTAAAGATACTTCCAAAGTATTAAACAAACTTATTTTTACATACAAATCATCCCTAAAGCCTTCCGTAGGTGTCCAAGGTGTAGACTGCCTTGTAACTGTAAGCAGGGACATTATAAAATATTTTTTATATGCACTGGTGAGGGAAAAACTGCCAATTTCTTTTTATCTTGTTGTAGCACATGGGCGCCATAGGCTAACATGGGAATACTTTAATAAAGTATAGCTATTGATAGACGTGAGCTAAAAACATACTTTTAAGTATGAAAATGATAGAATAAATCTAACAACTTGCCAAGATTTATTATAACTATCACAGAAAATAAGTTGTTGAACTTGCCTTTTTGCTGTGCTAAAATCCAGCCTTCCAGCAGCCTCTCCTGTTTGGCCAGCCTTTGGTGGGAGGAGATCTTTAAGCTGCAGAGCAAAATCCTGCACCCCTAGCCAGACAGGCGCCCCACTAATTGAATTAGCAAAGGGGCCGGAAGAGGAATGTTAGGGGAACTTAAGCGCACCAGTAGGTAGGCTTACCCTGATCCTAACCTCCAGGAGGCAGTTTCTCCATTTCGTATTTTAACGAAATAGTGATTTATGGAACACAAATATGCCACACTTGGAGGAAGTTGTCATACATCTGGGTGTCATCCTGTACCACATTGGTCAGGGGTGTCCCCTTGTTTGTCACCCAGAAACACTGGATAAATATGGGAGAGCGACCCAGCAATTTAGATTAATGTCTTGAAACTACAAGAAAAATAAGGAACTCCCTGCTGGACTCTTGGACTGCACTCATGAGGACAGGCCCTGCTGCACATTTTGGCCATATCCCAAAAAGGACTTTGCCTTGCCTTGAAAGTTGAAGGAGTGGACTTCCTGAAAGTAACAGGTTAAAAGAGCTCCACCTGCATCATCTCCACCAAGAAGAACCCAGCTAGGCAGTGTTTATTTATTTATTTATTTATTTATTTATTTATAGAGCGCAACTAATACCCGAAGGCGTCTAGGAGCTTGTAGACCAATATCCTGCAGCCAAAGGTGAAAAGTGATAATTATTGAGAGAAAATAGAAAAGTACTATGGTTATGTCTTAAAGAGCCATCTCTTTAGACTCTTCCTGAAAGAGAGCAAGTCTGGGGAATTTTTAAGTGTGAATGTTAGCTGACTTCACAATCTGGTAGTGATGTTAAGAAAGCTTTTACTTCCCCAGTTAGATAGTCCTACTTTGTGAGCCTCCATCAACATAAGTGAAGAGGACCGCAGCATTCTGGTTTGTGTATACCAGCGAAAGTGGTCAATCAGATACGCAGGGCCCTGGCTATGCAATGCCCTAAAGGCAATGCACAGTGCCTTAAAGTTGATCCATTTTTCCACTGGAAGCCAGTGTAGGGTATTAAGAGGCGCATTTGTAAAAGAGTATTTTGGCAGTCTGAAAAGCAGGCGGGCGGCCTAATTCTGTATAACCTGCAGTTTAACCAGGAGGGCTTTAATAATTCCAATCAAAAGGCTGTTACAATAATCCAGCCTTGATAGTACTAAGGCTGAAAGGGAAGATTTTCCTCAGGACCTTCAGAGAGTAGTAGGCAGCTGAGGTAATTGCATTCACATGGTGGGAAAAGGACAGGGTGGTGTCAAAGATGACACCCAGGTTTTTAGCCCTGACGACTGGTGAGGGGAGAGTGCCTAGTTCCATAGGCCACCAGTCGGAAGACCAGAGAGAGACGTCTCTGCCAAAAAGGAGAACCTCCGTCTTATTTGAGTTCAGCTTAAGACAGTTCTCACATGACCCACATAGGCGTGAAAGTTATGGATTGTGTTTCAAGAGTCATCAGATATAGATACCATAATCTGAGTGTCATCAGCGTAAGACACCATAGCAAATCCATAGGCTTTGATAAGCCTGGCCAGGGGGACGATGTGGAGATTAAAAAGAGTCTGGCTTAAAGATGACCCTTGTGTGACCCCATACGGAAGACTGAAGCTCCGAGAGCTAAAAAAACGTCCATCTCCACAAATTGTTCCCGGTCCGTGAGGAAAGAGGTGAACAATGATAAGGCGACACCACCGATGCCTATTTCTTGAAGGTGATGTAGTATGAGGCCATGGTCCACCATATCGAACGCTGCCGATAGATCCAACAGAATCAGTGCCGCCATGTTTCCCTTATCTACAGAGGGCCAGATTTCTTCAGATGCCGTGATCAGTGTGAGCTCTTGCTATGTCCACTTCAGAATCCATATTGAGATGGATCCAGAATATTATTGTTAAGGATAAAATAAGTTAATTCTTGGTTGACGAATTTTTCAAGAGGTTTTGCCGGTAGTGGCAGGTTGCCAATAGGACAATAGTTGCCAGGGTCTGCTTTATCCGAATTGTCTTTTTTTAATAGTGGAAGAATTGAGGTATTTTTCTATTTTTTAGGAAAAATTATAGTTTTAAGAACAAGGTTAAACAGCTCTGTGAGATGGCCGACTATTGGCTCAATAGCAGAGAGAATGATTTTAGGAGGACAATGGTCCAGCGGTGAGCCAGATTTGGCGACGGAAAGAAATGTAATGACCTGCTCATGCCTTATAGGTGGAAACTCAGATAGATAAGTAGAGGCATGGCTGCTGGAGTTCTTAGAAACATAGAAATCCAGACTTTCTGCGTCATGAGTTGGAACCAGTGTAAATTTATCATAGATACAGCGAACTTGCTGTAGAAGGTGGAAGCCAGATATCACAGAAGGCTGGATCCGGTGTGTTTTCCTTTTGCAGTTGGCGGAGTTTTTGGACTGTGGCAAACAGTTCTTTAGAGTTATTCTTGGCATTTTCAATCTTTTCTGAAAAGTACTTAATTTTTGCGCTATGGATTGTTAGTTTGCACTGGGTTAATAACTCCCAATAGCGCTCTTTTTCTTTAAGGTCATAAATAAGGGCCCTATTCACAGAACTAGCTTAAGACAGAATCCTAAACTTACTACCATTTACTCATTTTGGCATTCACAGAATGCACTTACTCATTTTAGTATTCACAGAATGCACTTACTCTTGATGAGTAAGTGCCTTCTGTGAATACCAAAATGAGTAAGTGCACTACGACAAATATGACTTTCTGCCAGTGTCAAGTGTCAACTGAACTCTGATGGCTCCCCTGGAGTGTCATGTGTATTACTCCTGTACATTGGACAAAGGGTTTTGGGTGTGGGGTGGGGTGTTCTATCCTGAACCGGATAGCCTGGAGCTGCACCCAGCTCCTCCCTGAGCTTCGAAGTGTAACCTGGGGGATGTACTAAGCCCATAACTGACTTCAAAGTAGGTCTACGGTGCCACTGACAGATTCAGCCCCCACCGGAACCTGATTCTCCTTAGTTTCTCCAGTCAGGCTGACACCAAATGCAATGGGGCAGAGGACTGGTTTAGGGGGTGGACAAAGACTTGCCATCCACCCAGAGGCTGGCACTGGGTAAAAAAATAGATGCCACAGGCCTTCTCGCAGAACACTCCTGGACCTTTGTGGATCAGAAAAAGGAATGCCCTGTTGACTGAAGAACCTGAAGGAAAATTGGACCTACTTGCCTTGAACCCAGGAGCCAGATGTGGCTGTCTGTTTGATATACAGGAATAAAACAAGTTTCCAGAGGCCTCTCTCCCTTCAACTGCACTTCCATGGACCCTGCTCTGTGCCTCTGCTGGAATGAGTCCGAACCCCCAAGTGGTGCCCCTCAATGTTGTAGATCCCGGGTTGATATTCGAGTGTACTCCACACTGCAAATGCCGCGACCAAGAAACTTTTTGCTATTTTTTCCTCTAGCGAACCGTCGGGAAACCAGGGCTGCCATTGAGCATAAGCTGTCAACATTGAATCACCGGTCTGATTCAGCTTGCTGGTTTGCCCTGCTGAAGGAGATCACATGTCTAGAAGAGTTTCTAAGTCAAAACCTAGATGGCTCCATTAGAACGGACGCAGAGCAGCAACCCATTGATGCCGAGGCCTTCTTGAGCACAGACTTCAGACTTCGTCCTCTAAGAACTTTCCCGTATTCGTCTACGACCACACACGGACTCTGCTCCTCAATAACATGGCATCTTCTAGCCCTACTTAAAGCCAGCTTGCAGCTTGCCCCACTGGCGACTTGTCAATGACCACTTTTGCTGTACAAAAATGTATAAGTCAGAAGGTATCCTTTCCACCAAAATGAACCTTGTCCTTATTTACCACCCACCCTACATTGTGGTTACTCTGAACATTTGACTTTGACTCAGACTAGCATGCTCACATAACCGCTGTTGATACTCTATGGTTTTTAGCGCTATTTTACCTTAACCTTTAAAAATGTACATCTCCGGTTCTACTTGTTTTTTTTGTTGTTTTGGTGTCATTTTAATTATTAAAGTGTACTCTATTTTTCTAAGTTTGTCAGGGATTTTGTTTTGTTTTTAGATTTCACTTTATTACTGTTGGAGTACTGAATAAATAGTTTACACATTGCCTGACTTCTTTTTGTGCCAACTACCAGAGGATTAAGCACAGTTTGAGTTACTGACTTTTGTGGTTCATACTGAAAAGGATTGTGATCATTATTTGAGGTAGTTCTCACCTCCTCCACTAATACGCAATTGTTTTTACACAAAGGGGCTTATTTGCAAGTCCCTTGTGTGACCAGTGCATCACTTTTTCCCATGTTAAAAATAATGCACCGGTGTCACAAGAGACGTTTAAATAAGCCCCAAAATATTTAAGATAATCAAGTATTGCCTTCCCCCACACATCACTTTTCTCGAGTTTTTTTGTGTGTGCTCCAAAGGCTTCTAATATGCCTTCCTGTACTGAAAGGCCCTCATTTAATGCCTCATTTCATGCCTAGAACTAAATTCATATCCCTCTACAAGTATGTTTTTGAATCTGGATCATAATTATGAGCTAAGTGATAATTATCATACCCTTGAAGTTTTCCCTCAACCAAGGCCTAAAAAAAATGCAAAACGACACAAATTTGGTGTGCTAAAAACTAGTCTGGATGTTATGCACCATTTTCATGTTAAAATCTGTGAATAGGAGGTGTTTATCACTCACACTGATGTAGCAGTATTTAGGGGTGATAAATATTCCACCATATTCCTTCGACTTGAAATGCCCTGTGTGATGAGTATGCTCGGAAGTGGTCCCATGATCACTGTGCCATAGTACTCAAGCTATACCACACGGATGAGTTCTAAGTCTGGGGTTGCTTGAGGTCCATTCTGGAGGGGGCCTTACCTGGCACTTTAGGTTGAACTGTTCCCATGAGGAGCAGGGTTGGTATGATTTGTATAAGGCTGATCTTTGCTAGAGTGGAAAGGCAGGTGAAAAGCTATGTACTGGAATACGGCCAGATCGATTACCAGTGGCTGATAATAATTCACACATTTCCATATTTATTTTTTTAAAGGTTTTATATAGCACTGGCTAGACCCAGGGGCATCAGACCGCTTTACAGGCGTATGAGGAGGTACAATAATTGATACATTTGGTCAGAAACATTGCAATAAGAGCCAATATAAGGGAAGCAGATAAATATGAATATTATTACAAAGGTCAGATAATAAGCTCACGTGGGAAGAGAGTAATTAGGTTAGGGTGTGTGTGTGTGGAGATGAGCAAGATGAGATACAGTAGGGGGATAAGGAGAGTGGAAGTTAATGGAGTGGGGGAATGGGAGATCAATGGAAGGCCGTGTGGTAGGCTAGATGTCATAAGTAAAGGTGGGCGCAAGAGGGGTTGCTAGGGGGAGGGGAAGGGAGTAGCGTGAGGGAGGGGAGTTGGGAGGGAGAGTGAGGGGTAAGAGAGTTGGATGGCAAGAGGAGGAGTCTGGTGGGGCGCAGAGTAGGATAAGGTGTCAGAGGAGGGTATTATTGACCCCAATATTTGTTGAGGAGAAACAATTTGAGGTCTTTTTAGGTTTCGTCCTGGGCGTTGCAACTGCGTAGCAGTTCCCCCGCCCATGGCGAAACCTCATGATCGTAAATATCGACTTTGGTTCCGCCTCTGTCTCTCATTGGCTAGCTCCATAAATGGAGGCTAGCCATTGGGAGACAGAGGCGGTCAATCACGCTTTCTGGTGAAAACGCGATTCGGGGGCGTTTCTGGGACTTTTTTTAAGTCCCACCCCTTTGTCCCGGGCCGCGCTGTCATTGGCTGCCGGCCCGGGACACCCCCGTGATGTCATTCCCCAGACCGCGCTGTGATTGGCTGGCCGGCCCGGGACCTGACATGTTTTTTTATCGTCTTAGTACTGCAGCATGAGGGCTTTTGAAAACGTATCCCCATCCATTTTATGGCCTCTTTTGTATTAGGTTTTGCCCTAAACTGTAAAACAACAAAATTTCGGCATCCTGTAGGCTCTCTTCTTAGCAGAGACTTGTCATCATCCAGACTTCATTGCCAGTTTCTTCCCCAGCCGGGGACACACTTCTTTGCAGTTGTTGTATATGGCCGAACGTGGCCTAGAGGCTTCAGAACGTGTCACATAAGCACCAGCATACTTTGCAAGAGGTTATATTTTTATTTTTATTTTGAGGTCCATGAAGTGTTCTGCCCAGAATCTCAGGAGGTGGAGCCGACGCCGGGGATCGAACCCGCATCCCCCGTTGCAAAATAGGCACCTCTGGCCTTTAGGCCACATCTCCCCGCGACCGTGAGAACTGGTACACCATTGTGACTACCGATACCCAGACTTGGGATTCCTTTATTCTCACGAGGTGGCATCCTTTCCTCCTGCGCCCTCCTCTTTTCCTGAGTAGGAGGGGCCTGCTGGGGATTGCGTCGTGTGTAGTTTGGGGCTGCAGGCCTTGTATGCCGTCGGTACGTGTGAAGCGTGTACCTGCTGAGGAGGAACATCGAAACGGTCTGATGTGCTCAGAATCGCACGATTTGCAGTCACGTGCCGAAGCAAGGATTAGAACCCAGGTCCCAATGTTCCAAAGTTAGGAGCTAGGCGTTTCGCCACTAGACCAGCGATGGTGTGACGAGCGCTGGTACCTCCACCGCCCACACCCTCCCCAACTTGTGAAAAGGCTGCAGGAAATTGAACTCCTGTCCTGCAGTTGGTGAAATACAGTTTGTTTCATACTTGTGCAAAGCACCATTGATGCACCTTTTTTGTGTCATTTAAAGATCCTTGTCTGACCCCCTCTAAAGGGGCTAGTTAGTATAAGGTTAAGAAAGCTGGACTAATTTTCTTGGCAGAAAATAGGAGGCATTATTACATCGGAGCCGTCTTTGCTTTTGCCTGTGGTAGATGAAGTACATATTAGTTGTACTTTGCGCTTGCAGGAGGTGGCGTACTGGCAAGAGATGGTCGCTGCACAGCAGGGCAGACGCTCGATGGGGATAGGGTGTGCAGGAGGAAGATGAACGGGGCAGATTTAAAGGAGGGTGGTAGTGCACTCCCAGCAGCGGTTGAGGCTCACTGCACACACGCCCAGCATCCGCCGTCAAGAAGCCTTCCCGCACTGACCCAACCCCGCCCCTCCCCCATCCGGCCACTCCCGGCTTGTGCCAAGCAGCTGATGTTTGATTGAGAGGCATTACTGCGGGGATAGCGAGGCATGCCAGGGGTTAATGCACTGGTCGGGTGGGGGGAGTCTGCGTGTCCCTGCAGGTTACAGTTTTTAATCGCAGGAAGCCAGTTCAGTGGGTTAACGCTCCCGCGGCAGAGAGCTTGAATAATTAACATTTTTAACCAACTAAAACCAATCACTCTATAGTTTGATTCCCCTCTGCCTTCCCTGTCATATTAGTTGTACTTTGCGCTTGCAGGAGGTGGCGTACTGGCAAGAGATGGTCGCTGCACAGCAGGGCAGACGCTCAATGGGGATAGGGTGTGCAGGAGGAAGATGAACGGGGCAGATTTAAAGGAGGGTGGTAGTGCACTCCCAGCAGCGGTTGCAGCCTCACTGCACACACGCCCAGCATCCGCCGTCAAGAAGCCTTCCCGCACTGACCCAACCCCGCCCCTCCCCCATCCGGCCACTCCCGGCTTGTGCCAAGCAGCTGATGTTTCATTGAGAGGCATTACTGCGGGGATAGCGAGGCATGCCAGGGGTTAATGCACTGGTCGGGTGGGGGGAGTCTGCGTGTCCCTGCAGGTTACAGTTTTTAATCGCAGGAAGACAGTTCAGTGGGTTAACGCGCCCGCGGCAGAGAGCTTGAATAATTAACATTTTTAACCAACTAAAACCAATCACTCTATAGTTTGATTCCCCTCTGCCTCCCCTGTCGTCCTTTAACATTAACATCTTTATTTATTTATTTTTGAAGTTTTTATTCGCATTACGATATCCTTGGAGGCACCAGAGGGACTCACAATATTATGTGGAGTTATAATCAGGGCCATTGCAATTATGCAGCAGGGGAGGGCGAAATTATGCGGTAGGGTCGAGTAAATTATGCGGTAAGAAATGGCAAATTATGTGGCGTAATTCAGCACATTTTGTGATAGTATTATTTCATTATTTTGTCTTTTTTTAGGTTTCGCCTGCCGAAGGCTGCGCTCTGCGCAGCTTTTCGGCGCAGGCGAAATCTAATGTTTACAATATGGGCTACAGGAACGTCCCCTGGCTCCCATTGGCTAGCTCCATAAATGGAGGCTAGCCATTGGGAGCCGGATCTGTCCGTCAAGGCTGGACCAGATTCGGGGGCGTTCCTGCGATTTTTTCGCTCTCCACCCACTTCTGATCGTCATCGCGGCGGTGGGTGGGTGTTATTTTTTTTTTTCGAGCCGGCCTGTTTTCTTCTTTCTACAAGTGTTTGTTGTTGGAGTTGGCTGCAAGATTTGAGTTCCCACGAAGCGATCAGGTAAGGAGCATTTTCTTTATAAATGTGTTTTCACTTTGTATGTGTACGTATTTTGACGTTTTCGCTCTTAATGTCTTTTTTCTGTTTCCTTTTGTTTTTATCCCGTTCCCGACCCCCCCTCCCGCTGTCCGTTCCCGCCCCCCTCCCGCTGTCCGTGTAGCCGTCCGCCCCCCCTCCCGCTGTCCGTGTGCCTGCCCGCCCTCCTCCCGCTGTCCGTGTTTAAGGTAGGCTTGAGCTGCACCTCACGGGTCTCAATGGTTGTCTTGGCCTTCTTTATGGCTGCGCATACCTCTATCTGCTTCCTCCAGTGCCTGGGTGACATAGCTTCGGTGGAGGGCGACTTTGCACTTTAGATGCTGGAATCACCAGCTAAAGGCCCCATTCCATGACGTTTTCGTGACGCACGTTGTCCCCCGGGATTTTACTATACTTCCCGTTACCTGGCATGGACATTGAGCGTCCAGCTTTTCCAAGCCCTTACTGTATATTAACTTTTGTGATTTATACTCACACCGACCTTGGGGCTTAATAATATCTCACTACTTTCCGGCTATTTATAGCATTCACCCCGGCACACCAGGCACTGATCCCAGCATTCCAGTATGGCCGCCCGAATGTTCAACCTTTTTCCCTGTGTACGCTTCACTCCCCGTCGTCCATGACGTATTCAGGATGCACGTTGTCCCGCGGGATTTGGCGCGATCTCCATCTCACATTTAAACTGCGGTGCCACGTACCAGGGATTGCCCCGTCTACCCGGACATAGCGCGTGGGTAGGTTGCCGGCGCTAGTTCTGATTAGAACAGGTGAGTGCTTTCACGATACTGGGTGGCAGCAGTATTACCCTGGACTGCTCCCGGAGTCTAGGGGTTACCGACGCGGAGCCTACACTGCCTACGGACTAGCAGAGCGTGTGGGCTTGTCTCTTTCCAAGTGCCCTTGGCGTGCTTAATTACTGCTCGAGGGGGACTCTGCCATGATGCCACCATCTACTGCCTGCGCGGCGGAGCACGGTTTGGGACGTATCCTGTCACCTGACGGGCATTGGCCTGATTCGGCTCCGGTGTGACGGTCTCGATGTCGGTATTTTTTTGGACTACCCTTACTTGGTGTAAGGAACCACGCCCTTTGGATACTGTGGCGAGTGATTGAGCCACACGCAGGTGACCCCTTTGGGCTTGGCACCTCCTTGCCTTTTCCTTCCCCTGACCTCACAGGGTCCGGTGAGTTGACCTTTAGGGTCTCCAGACTCTCTCCCTTACCAAGTGGGCCACTCCTCCTCCCCCACTACTTTTGTTTGTAGGTGCATCTCCATGTCTTTCTCTCTCCCTTTCCCTACGACAACCACCTTGAGGTGTCCTACGCCGGGGAGACGACAGGAGTAAGCGCACCTTTTGCTCTGGGTAAGTCAGGCCTAACAACAGTACGCTTCATTTGTGTGTTGTTAACCAGCCATGTTTGGCCCCCTCCCGTTTTTAACTTGTCCTCCCCACCTGTGTATCCTTACTATGTAGACTGTATAACACACTGTCTCTTACTGTGATGGATGAACCTTACTATGTTACTAAGTACGCTATGACATAACTGACCCCACGTGCGGCTCTTGGAATTATGCTCTGGGGCTCTGTGTGTGTGGGTGTGGGGCTCTGTGTGTGTGGGTGTCTGGCTCTGTGTGTGTGGGTGTCTGGCTCTGTGTGTGTGGGTGTCTGGCTCTGTGTGGGCGTCTGGCTCTGTGTGGGCGTCTGGCTCGGTGTGGGCGTCTGGCTCTGTGTGGGCGTCTGGCTCTGTGTGGGCGTCTGGCTCTGTGTGTGGGCGCGTCTGGCTTTGTGTGTGGGCGCGTCTGGCTCTGTGTGTGGGCGCGTCTGGCTCTGTGTGTGGGCGCGTCTGGCTCTGTGTGTGGGCGCGTCTGGCGCTGTGTGTGGGCGTCTGGCGCTGTGTGTGGGCATCTGGCGCTGTGTGTGGGCGTCTGGCGCTGTGTGTGTGTGTGTCTGGCTGTGTGTGTGTGTGTCTAGCTCTGTGTGTGTGTGTCTGGCTCTGTGTGTGTGTGTCTGGCTCTGTGTGTGTGTGTGTCTGGCTCTGTGTGTGTGTGTCTGGCTCTGTGTGTGTGTGTGTGTGTGTGTGTGTGTCTGGCTCTGTGTGTCCGGCTCTGTGTGTGTGTGTATTTGTGTGTGGGGCTCTGTGTGTGAGCAATGCCAATAGCTCTAACTTTTCCAAAGGCGAAACCATTGCATTGTAAATGCTTGTTTTAAGTTGATGTAGGAGGGGTTGCAGCATAGGTCTTGAGGCAGGGAGTTCTAGATGGACGGAGCGAGCTTGTGTGCATTTCTTTTTTAGGGGAGGGGGGATAAGAATGAGGGCATTGGTGCTCCTTGTTGGTCGAGTGCAGCCCACATTGTGGAGTTTGTCTGAGAGGTAACGTGGTGAGTTTTGGTGAAGGGCTTTGTGTGTGATTCATGCAGTCTTATAGGTGGATCTGCCTTCGATGGGAAGCCATTTGAGAGTTTTAAGTGAAGGGGAGATGTGGTCGAAACGTTTATAGTTGGTGATAAGTCTAGCAGCTAGGTTGAGTACAGATTTGAGTGGTGCTAGATGGACTTTGAGAGTTCCAGCGAGGATAGTGTTACCATAGTCTATTCTCGTTGGGACCAGCGATTGGACAATGGTTTTGAAGTCATCGTTCGGGATGAAGGTTTTAATTTTTTGAGTTGACGGAGAGTGAAGAGAGCTCCTTTGGCTGTGGTTTTTAGTTGGGCGGTAAGGGCAAGGCTATTGTCAATGGTGATGCCTAGAGATTTAACCAAATTGGAGGTGGTGAGAGAGCAGTTGAGAGCATTAAGGTCAGATATCCAGTTTTTTATGGGGAGTGGGTTGTTTTTAGGGGAGAACAGAATGATTTCCGTTTTTTTAGTGTTGACTTTGAGATGATTTTGGTGGAACCAAGATTGAATCTTTGTTAGGGTGTCATTGAGGTGCAGGACATCAGAGTGGGATTTAATCTTATAGTAGAGTTGAGTGTCGTCAGCATAGATGTGGTAGTTGATTCCTGCTTGTTTGAGAATGGGGGTTGAGGGGTTCCATGAAGAGGTTGAAGAGAGCGGGGGATAGAATTGATCCCTATGGGACACCGAGGGGGATTGAAGTAGGGTTAGAAAGGCAGTCCTCTATTTTGATTTATTGGGTTCTATGTTGGAGAAAGGAGGCGAACCAGTTGAGACATGGCCATTGAGGTCAAAACAGGCTTTAAGAGTGTTAAGTAATGCAGTGTGGTTAACAGTATTTAAAGCAGTGGATTGTCGAGGAGAATGAGTAGGCAGATTTTGTGCTGCATCCTTTTCTGAAGCTGGATTGCAGCGAGTCAAAGAGGTTGAAAGTATTTATGTGATTATCCAGTTGGAGCAGGGCACATTTTTCAAGGGCTTTGGAGAGAAGAGGGAGGTTAGAGATAGGTCAGAGGTTATTTGGGTAGTTGGGATCTGCGTTGGGATTTTTGGGGATGTGTGTGATGTGACCCAGTTGGAGGTAGGCAAGAACACACCCTGAGTTCAGGGATGAGTTTATAATGGTGGTCCAGAGTGGGGTGATGATATGTTTAAGGTCTTGGACAAGTTTGGAGGGCATGGGGTCTTTGGTGTGAGAGGATGGTTTAAGCTTAGAAATGATGTTATAGACTTCGTGTTCCGTGACAGGGTGAAAATGATGCCAGTTGGCATTGTTTTTTAGTTGCTGGGAGAGAAAGGTGTTGGGTTAAGGTGGGAGGGAGACGGATAAGGGACGGGAAGGGACTTGGGGAGGATTAGATGGGGATTGAGATTCAGGAGAAATGTCATAAGAAAGTAGTGGGTTTGTGGAGAGGGGATTTAAGAGGAAGGATTGATCTTTTTTAGTGATTTTATCAGAGAAGAAATTAGCAATTTGTTCGCATTTCTCATTTGTGGCCATCGGTTTTTGGGGGGCAGAGTTTTTTTAATTTTCGACATCTTGTCTAGGGGGGTAAGGCAGTTTGGAGAAAGTGAAAATGGTACAGGCGGTTGAATAATGAACTTGTTGCTGAAGTTGATGCCCTAAGTTCAAAGTGTATGCCCAGACATGATACCTTTCCTTACTGTGCCATAAGACTCAAGCTATACCTCACTGATGAGACCTAAGTATGTTTAAGCCAGTTTAGGATTTTTTATTGCCTCTTATAGATGGGACCTAGCCAGGCAGTTGGGGAGGACTGTTCCTCTGAGGAGCAGGATCGGTTTCTGATTTGTATAAGGTGGGCCTTTGTCTACAATTATGTGGTGGGTAAATGAACTAGAATGCCACCCAAGCAGTTGTTTGTAGCTGACATTAAGTCAAGTATTCCCTACATCACCTTGTTGTTGTTGTAGTTGATGCCTTATGTGACAGGTATGCCCAGACATGGGTTTTGTGCTCACTGTGCCATAGGACTCAAGCTATACCTCAATGATAAGACCTAAATGGGTTGAAACCGTCTGAGTTTGCTTGTGTTCCAATCTGGGGTTTTCTACTTGGTAGTTCAAGGTGGACTGTTCCCATGAGGAGCAGGGTCGGTACTGATTCTCATGAGGAGGTCCTTTGTCTACAGTTGCATGGTGGTCAAAAATGATGGCTTGGAATTTTGCCCGAGCAATTACCAGTGGCTGAGATTAATGCAAGCATTCCCTCCATTGGACTTGACGTCCTTGGTGTGGTTTTCCCACAACTTCTTGCCTCCTGTTTTTGCTGACTTTGTTTTTGCTAGCTTCAGGGATCTGTACACTTTACCACTGCTATCCAATGCTAAAGTTCTTGTGCTCTCTCCTTTAAATATGGTAACATTGGCATACACCCAGTTGGCATATTTCATTTACTTTCAAGACTATAGTATAGTGGTATTCCATTACTGAGGGCCTATAAATGAAATGTTACTAGTGGGCCTGCAGCACTCATTGTGCCACCCACTAAAGTACCCCTGTAAACATGTCTCAGTACCCCTTTAAACATGCGCCAGTGCAGCCTGTGTGCGCAGTTTTAAGCTGCCATTTTGACCTGGCAAGATTAACATCTTGCCAGTCCCAAACCTCCCGTTTTACTATCCCTAAGTCACCCCAAGGGTAGGTCCTACACAGCCCTGAAGGCAGGGTGCAGTGTATTTAAAAAGGTGGACATGTACTTTTAAGTTTTACATGTCCTAGTAGTGAAAAACCCTAACATTCACTTTTCAGTACTGTGAGGCCTACCTCTCCTATAGGATAACATTGGGCTAACTTATTAGATTTAATCATAATACTATCAATTGGGAGTACATAGAAATGTCATGTTTGGTGTCTGACAAATTGTAATTAAAAATGAATCTAATGGTGAATTTGGATTTTAAGTTACATTTTTGAAAATACCACTTTTAGAAAGTTGACATTTTTTTGCCTTATTTGGTGCCTGCAGCTTGTTCTTGGGTCAGATGATTAGGTGTAGCTGGGAGTTGGATTTTTGTTTTATTCCTTCCAGACAGCCACACAATAGAGGAATTAGGTGTGCCTGGGCCATCAACTGGCCATCAACTGGGGGGGGGGGGTAGCTGGGCACAGCCTCACTAGCAAATGAATATGAACAGAACGTGCCCTTCCTTCACACAAATGACTTTTAACCACAGCATTGTTCATGCAGCCAGCTTGGAGTCTGAGCAGGGAAAGCAGGACATGTAAAGAACTTCAAAGGGAACTCTAAAAATGTCTCCTACCTCAAAATGGGAACCAGATATAAATACTGGACCTGAGACCCAACTCTTTATTACACTGCTGAACCAGTGGATGCTATAGAAGAAGGACTGCAGTGCTGCTTTGCTACAAGATGGACTGCCAATCTGCTGCCCTGCTGTGGCCTCCTGCCCTGCTCAATGAGAAGGAAGTCTGGACTAGTCAGCAGACTGACCTCCTGTTTTGAGCTATAGTGATATGACAAGCTCCAGAGTCTTCCCGCAACTGCCCAGCTGACCTGCTGCCTGCGCCCTGCTGGCCTCTGCTGGAGTGAGTTCCTGACTATCAAAAGGTGCCTGTCAGTCTCTGGACACATAGGGGTCTATTACGATGGCAGGCGGACTTTGTCCGCCCCCCATCACCCCTGGAAATAGGACCACCCGCATTGGTTGCGGCAGTCCCGTATACACAATTAGGATGCGCTCGCCCCACTGGCAGGCGCATTCCGCATTTTTGCATTGTGGCGGGCGGTGCTACCAGCAGCACCCGCACAATGCAAAACAGGCACTTGTGCATTTGCATGCACAATGTGGCAGGCACCGCGCGGTGCCTGCCACGTCGTCCATGCAAATGCAAGACGGTACCATAGGTACCCCCCCATGTGCACCTCCCACACCCCCTACATCCTGGGGTCCTGCAACAGGCCCCCAAATAAGATTTCCGTGGTGGCAACGCCGCCACAGAAAGGTTGCTTCCCGGAGCCATTGTAATATGGATGGCGGTGTCTAGCAGACACTGTCACCATATTCAACCCTTTTCGGCCTGGTCGATTTGTCGACCGGGCGGAAAAGCAGCGGACTGTCTTCCCGTCCGCCATCATAATATGGTGGGGGGAAATGGGAGGCGGGCGGGGGATGATGTCCGGCGGATCGCCAACGCAATGCGGGCGGTGCCGATCCGCCCGACATTATAATAGACCCCTTAGTGTAGCCTCAGTTGAACTCTTCTCCAAAAAAAAAGGAGAAATCCCAAAATTGTGGACTCTGAGAATGGCCCAGTTTGTGCCAAGATCGTGCCACCCACACTGCCTGCCAACGTGAAGTGATGGTGAACTTGACTCTTCACGCCATAGGGACTGCCAGCATCGCCCGGCAGTGCGAGATCTGCACTTCGCACTACAGCATTGACAGCTCTTGGTAACCGTCAGCACAAAGCTTCAGCAACAACCGTCCGAAATGCCCAGCAGGATCTTTGCACTACAGCGACAACCATCCATCACGCCCAGCCTGCTTTTCGCCCTATATGGACGATGATCCGCGTCGTTCTCCCTGCTCCTCGCGGCCCCTTCCACAAGAATGGAACTCTTCCCGCTGGACTTTGAAGGTAACTCATTCAGCTGAACTAACCTGGTCTCAGTATCCAGCCTGCACTTCATCGCGGTCAGCCTGAACTTGTGAGTTTCACCCGGTCTCACACAATTAGATAACCATGAGTGGCGCTTTATGCTTTTAGGCACTTTACTTACCTGAAATCTTTAAAATTGCACATATCTGGTCCTACGGATTAAACGTTTGTCGTTTTGGTGTCAAGTAACTGATTAAATTGTATTTTATTTTCCTAAATTGATGGTGAATTTTTCTTGTGTTGTGTTCTCATTTCATTACTGTTTAAAATCTGCATAAATACTTTACACATTGCCTCTAAGATGAGCCTGAGTGCTTTTGTGTCAAGTTACTAAAAGGCTGAGCACAGCTTAATTTAGGGTTTGATTGTGTTTCACCCTGGCAGAGATTATGGTTGGTGCTTGAGTAAGATTTCACCACCCTCAACCAGTAACACAGTTTCCAACATCCTCCATCACCCTGTTGTTGTTGGCTTATAATGATGGTCAAAGGATTGCCATGCGTCAGCTTCAAGCCAAAGCAGGCACTACCATCTCCTTCCTAGACCCATGCCCCGAATACTAAGCATGTGTTTAGCCCAACCAGGAATTGCACTTGCCCCTGCTCAAAGACTGGTCTCTTCGGAGGAGTGAAGAGAGCATGGTAGACCAAGGGTGAGTGGGGGTAGGGCAAATAGCAAGTGAAACAACAAAACAGAAAAGCTGGAATACTGTATGATAAATTTGACTTGGTGAGATATGAAGAGGAGGTGTAAGGCCATTGTGAGCATAAGAATGTGGAATATATTTTGCTTGTTACCACTTATTTTATTTTTCTATTCAAATCTATGACATCATGCATATGTTTGTGCTAAAAAATAATTTAATCTAAATATTTAGATTTTTGGCATGTTTCCAAGACAAGCACATTCTGAAGGCATATATCACTTTAACTCCGTACCTACTAGGCAATATAAATATTATTGTATTTCACATTGAGAATTCAAATAAATAATGTGAAATAATTCTGAAAGTCAAGAGCATCAATCGATGCATAATGAATGTGCTTCGACTGCCAGATTGCTGTATGTGCTTTTAGAGTTTCAATAACACTAGCAATAAAAACCTTTTTAAAAATAATGAACGCTGTCTATTAATCGGTCAGGGCAGGAAACATGCTCATTACGCATGCATATTTTAGATCTGTAGTTCTTAAATGTTTGACGTCCTTGGACCCCCACTGAATCACTACTGGACGTCGAGTGCTAAATAAGTAATTTCTCAATTGCAACCTCAAATCTATACACAAAAATAACGAGTACATATCAAACAAATATACAAATAACTAAATATTTAATTGCATTCACTAACAAAACATTACCAATGATGACATTTGAATGGGCGTTTGTAGCTTTTCAAAATGCTAGCATATCAGTTTGGGCCTGATTTAGATTTTGGAGGATAGGTTACTCCATCACAATGGTGACAGATATCACTTATGCACCATCTGTCTCATCAGCCTCTTTGGTCTCCCACCTGGCCCTTAAGGGCTTTTGTAGCTCCTCCTTCTTAGAGCGGCGCTTCATGGGACATCCAAAGCTCCTGCAGAACTGCTTGAGTTGACCTACTTTGTATTCACTTAACATTTCAATATCAAACTCCAGTTACGCAACCTCACTTGCTGGTTTACCATTCTGAGACATGATGCGTGGATACTTTCAGGGTTACGATCAAAAATAGAATCAAAACAAAACAAAGTATGTGGTAGCGTAGTGGTCTGCACTAGACTAGTGATGTACACCAATTACTGTGGGTCAAGTACAAATCCTCACCGCTGACCACCAATGTTAGATCTGGGGGTCTCTAGTTGGCAGAGGTAGGTACAAATATCCAAATAGGGACCCTTGCTTCTAGTCAGGGTAAGGGGGATACACTCTTTAGATAACCCCTGCTCACCCCCTTGGTAGCTTGGCATGAGCAGACAGGCTTATCAAAGGCAATGTGTAAAGTATTTGTGCCAAAACTCACAGTAACACAGTGAAAACACCACAAAGGGACACCACACCAGTTTAGAAAAATAAATGTAATTAATCTAAACTAAACAAGACCAAAACAACAAAAATCCAACATACACAGTTCAAGAATATGGTTTCAAAGAGTTCTTAGGGTTTGCGTCAAAATAATCCACAGTTGCGTCAAGGTTAGCCAAAAGTACCTTAAGATGCGACAAAAGTACCAAGTGGAAGCTGCAGCATTGAAAAACAAGTGATGGGTCACTCCTGAGACCCTGGGGAGGTGATGCGACCGCCCCGCTGGACGCAGCGGGCGAGTTGGGACAAATTCGGTCTGTATGGGGAGGGAGGCGATACCTTGAATGGATTCCGGTGCGCAGGTTCTGTAAGAAGCGTCTCGCAAACGCACGATGCGACCATCTTCGGGACGGCAACGATCTCAGGTGCGGTGGTGATGCGCAGCGCAGCGGCGATCTTCTCCCCTCGCCGCCCCTCGATGCGATGGCTCTGCAACGATGTTCACAGCGACGTGATGCAGTCCGCAAGCAAGCGGTGCGGCGATGTTCGTAGTGACAGTAATCTTCCCGCACTGGGCTGGTTCGTTCTGCAAGCAAAAGATGCGTCGGGTCTTGCAGCGGCAACAGGCGCTGCACCGATCTCGATCTTCGCAGTGGCGGGAATTTCCACGCACTGTCGGGGATGCACTCTGCAAGTGAGCGATGAGTGAAAACTTGCAGATTGTCCTAGTTTCTTCTTATCCAGCTTCCCAAACAGCAGGCACAACTTCCAGAGGCCCCTCAGTTGGACTCGGCACTCGAGGAAGGCCAGAACTCTCAGCAGTGTTCAGGGGGGAAGCTGGGGGTGAAGTCCTTTTATTCCTGGGACTTCTTAACAGGGAGCCAGGCCCTTGGAGATCTCTTCAAGCAAGGGGACAAAGCCACAACAAAGTCCTTCCCCTTTTCTTGGCAGCAAAGCAACTGCAGGTCAGCCCACAAACACACAGCAGGACAGTCCTTCCTCTTCAGTCTTCCAGCTTTCTCCTTGGCAGAGGTTCCTTCTTGATTCCAGGTTGATCTAATTTTCTGTAGTCTGGGGTCCTGTACTTATACCACAAACCGTCTTTGTTCCCTTTGTGCAGGAGGGCTCTGAGCCCGGTCTGAATCAGTTCTGGGTGTTCTTAGAGTACTTTGTTTTCCTGGCTTCTCCTTTCCTTTCAGAGAGAGGGTCAGGGTCGTCAGCCGCCCAGCAGGAGTTGGAGCCAGCATTGTGGAAAGCAGGCACAGCCCTATTCAGGTCCAGGTGCTATCCCCTCCCACCACTCTAGATGCAGATGGAGCTATTTAGCCCAGGAATGGCCCACTCAGCCTCTGGGAGCCACCCAACCCCTGTCATTCACAAACCAGACAGTCAATTCACAAACAGGCCAAGGCACACAGAAAGGTCAGACAAGAAAACAGTCACTTTCTAAAAGTGCTGTTTTCAAACACAGGATTTAAAAAACATCTTTCCTAAAAGATGTGTTATTAAATTCTGAGTTCATGGATACCAGACTTTTATGTCCTATCTTGCTCCTATAGGAAGATATGCAGGTAACCACTGTACACAGCCTTCCCCATTATAGCCTATGGCCAAGATAGCCTTACAATAGTGATAAACAAAAAGGGCTGTAATTCACTACAAGAGCATGTCAACTGCACTAGTACATGCTCTACCTTTCACATACACTGCACCCTGCCCAAGGGGGTACCTTGGGCCTTCCATAGGGGTGTCCAATGTGTACAGAAAGGGAACGGTTAGGCCTGGCCAGTGTGGACACTGGTCATGTCAGCATGGCAGTTAGCAACTGCACACAGGCACTGCAGTGACAGGCCTGAGACACCATTTTAGGGCTACTCATGTAGGTGGCACAATCAGTGCTGCAGGCCCACTAGTAGCATTTGAATCACCAGCCCTTGCACACTCAGTGCACTTTACTAGGGACCTACTGGTAAAACAAATATGCCACTTATGGATAACCAATCACAGTAACAATTTATACAGAGAGCATATGCACTTTAGCACTGAGCAGCAGTGGTAAAGTGCCCAGAGTCCTATTGCCTACATCCACAGGTCAGGAAAAATAAAGGAGGAAGAAGCTAAAAGTTTGGGGATAACCCTGCAAAAAGGGCCATTTCCAACAGTTATTAATCTGCTAATAATATTTAATTTTCTAAACAGTTGCGGACCCCCTGTGTAGGCATCGGAGATCCCAGGGGATACACAGATGCCGGGTAAAGAACCGCTGTTGTAGATTGAATCTCACTGTATGAAAGTCATTTATCTCCAACCACTTTGAACTTTACTTGCGCCGCTGGTGTGTCACTATTTCCCATATTAAAAGTGACGCACCGGCGGCGCAATGGGCTTATAAGTATACCCCCCAGTATTGCAATGCGCACACGATTATCATGCTGACACTGGCCTGAGTTCAGCTCTTTCGATAGCTTTGTTTTACAACACAAAAGATCTTCTTTATTTGTTTGCCTCATCTATGGGGATAAAGTACAATAAACCTGATGAGGGGTCGTGTAGCAATGTGCACTAATCATATGAGTCATGGAGTGGTTGCTAGGCGATTTTCTTCCATTTCATACCAACAACTGAATTGAATTGAAACCCATTATGAGCGAGCAACATATCTTTTGGCTTTCAGCCACATTGTCTGCATTTCGAGTGACGTACAAGTTTTAGAATCATGGGTGGGCCACACAGTGGCATCTGAGTTTGCACATATATTCACTGTCTCAGGGTTTGATTGAATTGTTCTCTCTGTGAATTCGATGTGAACCCTGGCATAAGTAATAGTTAGGAAAGAGTATAACATTCTTACAAATAATTAAGGTAGTTTTGAATTTTTTAGGGCTATAGGCACTTTTCTCGGATAAAACGTCCAAATGCATTATTTGACGTGTTCCCAATAATAATTGTTACTGCAAAGTAATCAGAGCATTACCACTTTGCTACTATTACTCGTAAGAGTCCTTATGGTATAAGTCTACGTCAAGTCATCTCACTTTTTGACCTACATTCCTTGGCAGCCATCTTGAGTCATGCACCACTCAGGAACAATGTTGGCGGGCTTCAACACAGGCAAGCAACTTTTGGTGAACGCTGAAATCAACGGCAACAAAAAAAGTTACTTTAAGCCCAAAACTGAGGCCCACAAAACTTGCTGACATACGGCATAGACAACAATCCCTAAAGTCCAAAATTAGCAATGGTAAGGCACAAAGCGCAGCAGTCTGCATAGAGTCATACAAGTGAAAGGAGTGACGATGCCTGAAACTGCCTGCTAATAACCAATATCAGAGATGTCACAACAACTGGCACATTTGATTGGAAAATTAAGTAATTTGGAACCATTTAATGAAACTTATCTCACACCAAAACCCAGGAGACAGGCACTGCATTACAAACGGGGAGTGGCAAAGCCAATAGTTCTCTGCTCTAAAAGGCCAAGCCATTTACTGCTTTTTCAGTGGCCATATGCAACCGCAGGCATCAAAAAGTATGCACATGCATATGCAGTATTTATGCAATAAGGTTTATATTAAAGAGACCCCATTCCCAGAAGCCAGACGATAAATGCGAATGCATCTTTATGGACATACATGCCTATCAGGATGCATTTGCGTGCAGCGTAGTGATGTATGGTGCCCGTTTTTAGGTCAAGCCTAGGCAGAGCATCCGCTGTCTCTTGTCATGCTGTATTCAGTCAGGGGGCTTACAGCCCACCTCCAGCTTCTGATTGGCTTTTGTCAGTGTCCTTTAAAACATATTGCTTCTAATTTGATAATGGTTCCTGGTTGTCCCACCTTTTTTCTCAATTGGTGACTCCCATGGATCGTCCCCAGGACATGTCCTCTTCTACTTCCTTCTATTTCATTCCTGCTAAACGGTAAAAAAAGGAAAAAAAACTAAGAACAACAGCACGTCAGAGCTCTTCACGCATATTTGTGTGTTTCCCTTCCTAATACATTTTTTGGAACAGCTGCCCTTCACATCTGCCAATGCTCACTCCCACACTCGCTCCCTTCCTGAGGCTGCAGCTGCCTCCTCCTCCCTCCTGCTTGTTTCAGTTACGGTGTTCTGGTCCAACTTCCTCCATCAGGCCAGTCCCTAGAACCACAGGCAGTCTTCGACAAGTGAGTTAATTGCAGCTCTTTGTGTAACCCTTGGCTCCCCCCATGCACATAGGACTAAGTGGGCTAGGCTGTGGATTTTTTAAATAGGTAGTTAGTGATTGTGTTATTTATTAGTTATATGTTTTTTAATGATTGTTGGCTTTCAGTGGCTCAGAGGTGCCATAGTTTGCACTCCCCTCTTTTCTGCCTAAAGACTTACAGAATAGCACAGATTTTTCTTTCTGATCAGTCAACATGCAGGACTGAACGAAGGCATGAAACAGGGCATGTGATCAGTTCTTCTGGTTCTGAAACCAAAACATCTCAGCCTTTTCGCTTGTTCACTCTGTGGACTTCAACAAATCATGTGATCTGCCTCAGCTGAGTTCTGCCTCGTATCAAAAACTTGCAACACTTAGGTAACTTATTGCATGCCTTAGTTAAGGGACACATGGAAAACTGTCCTAGACTCTTGCTTTGTGCCAAATTTCAGCATTTTAGCAGTTTCTAAAAAGTAGTAGTATATGTTCTACCAATAATGGATTATTTTTGCATTTATAATACCCTGCACATGTTTGTTAGTGCACAAAGAATATGTGCAGGGCATACTTATCTTGGAATCTGAGTCAGAGCTGTAGCCAGGGCTATTTGGGTTGGGGCTATAGTTAAAGGAACAGGGCTGTTTTGGGATCTCATGTGCGGGGGCTTTGGTCACTAGGGCACCATCTTCCAGTAGACAAAGTTCCTTATCACACAGCATGTAAAATGTTGCTAACAGAACACAGCAATGAGTAAGGTCGGATTCTATTGCCATGGTATTGATTTATTTATGCTGTCATAATATTTCAATTTTGCAATGTATGAACCATCAATTGTAAAATATTTACTCATAAAACAATGTATGGCACAGGAATTCTGCTCAATGAGACACCTACATTGTGCATATCAAAATAATTCATAAGGACTTTCAAGAGGGCCTAGACAAGCAACAGGGCTAAATAGTAGCCCCCTTAAGGGGCACTTACTAGATGCCTGAATCTATCTATCACCCTTCTGATTTGAAAATCCCATAGCGTTGAGTAAGAGTCACACATGTTCAATGAAACACTTAAAGGAGATCACGCCTGCCTTGGTAAGCGGTGTGTAATTATAACCATCGTACCCATATTCCTTTCCGGCACAATCCCCACCCAGAAAACACAATGTGAGTGTGACCTTTTCAAAAGGGCACGCTACTCTAGCTGTGGCTTGCAGAAATGGCCACTGGACTCTAGAGTGATCTCCAGAACTGGGCACGATACTCCAGTTGAGTCCTTCTGAACTGTACAAAATGCTTCTAAAGGAGGCATAGGAACTAGATGCTACACTCCAGATATGGCTCCAATAAAGTGGTCAGAATTTACCTGAAAATAGAGTGATTTGAGTGTGCCATCTGCAGCACCAGGGTTGATTTTTTTGGAATCAAATACGTCTTTCATCCACCAAGCAGCCGTTTGGATGATGATAATGATAACGATAATGATATTTATAAAGTGCACAATTACCAAAATGGTGTCTCGGCGCTAGAACCATGAGCAGAACCCCAACCGACTCCATTCACTGAAACAACCAAGTTTTCAAGTTTTTTCTAAAGCTCAAAAGAGAGCTAGCCTTCCTGATCTCAGGTGGCAGCAGGTTCCACAGCTTGGAGGTACCATACTGAAAGCTCCGTCCTCCCCACTGCAAGGTCCGAATTTAGTAGTTTGGCATCCATTGAGTTGGTAAATAGTATAATCTTAACCCCTTCCATGCTCATGACGGAACGGTTCCGTCATGAGCGTCGGTTGAGCTGTGCTCATGACGGAACCGTTCCGTCATGGTTCCATAAGCCCAATGGAACGTTCAGCACAGCGCAGGAATCTGCGCCGCGCTGAAGCGGTTAAATGGATAGGAATACGTTTTGACATACATATATGAAATGAACTACTGTACATGCAGAGTGTGTTTACATAATGTGCAACTGTTTAGTGCCATATAAAAACCCGCCCACATAATTTAAAATGTGTTTATTTTGTCTACACTATCAGTCCTCGGCAGTGAAATCGCTACTAAACATCCTAGAAGCTGCACTGCTTTCCAAGTAAAGCTTCTTTCAAAGATGGCCCATTTTCACTCGCATTGTGCATGTTTATGTTACAGTTGCCCAGCGTGAGCCCGATTGCATCTGGTAGCTGAGGGAACCAAGACCGATCTCTGTAGGACAGTGCACCTGGGATTGCTTCAACATCAGTCACTACTAATTCTGTCTGGGTCTCTCTACCTTCACAAGAAAAATACGGATTAAGGTGGATCTAAGAAATGGTAATTCCTTTTACTAAGTAACTGAGGCAAGGAGAGCTAAAACATAATATACACTGGATAAATGCATGTACGCAGGATAACAACATGAGGCCTCTTTTGAAACTAAGATACGATATTATGTCAACTAATTTCCTAATATCTTTAAGTGTCTATTTTATGTTCAGATTTCTTCATCTGTTGCATTTTATTTTAGTCGGCCTAAGCAAAATTGCATATTGCCATTCGGGTGCTCCACAGCCCCATTATTTTAGGCTGTTTAGTGTCATCTGGTATGTGTTCAGGATTTCTCTCTACAGTTGCCTTAAAGAAGCACTGGTCCAGGATGTTTGCACCTAGCACATGGGCCAGCAATCTGGTGAGAATTGGATTTGCCCAGTTAAAACATTTTTCCAAGGGATCCCATTGGAAAATAAGCTCTGCATGATTGTTTCTTTCATTTTTTATTTCACGGAAAGAAATAATTTAGGGCCTGATTACGAGTTAGGCAGTCTTGCGACGGCCAGACTCGCGCACGCGGTCCATCGTCTGCCATATTAAAGTCATAGGGGCGGTGGACTACCGGCGGCACCAGGGAACAATTGTTGCACATTGGTGCAGGAGTACCACAACGCAATATGCTGAGTGGGGACTGGCGCAGTCCTGCTTAGCATATTTTGAGTTCCTGTTCCGATAGCCATTTCATGGTGGAGCCCTGCCATGAAAAGGCTAGTGGAGCTGGAACAAAGGACGCCCTCAGGGCCAGACTGGCTACCGGGCAGTTTGGAATGCTGCTGAGCTGGAGGTTAATTTCTTTGATGGGGACCTGGGTGTACTAAAGGAAATTCGAAACGAAATTCGTTTTGTTTTCATTATTTCGAAGTACATGCAGGTCTCCATGTACGAAATCAGCCCCCACTGCAGTATAATCTTCCAGCAGCTTGGCAGCATTCTAAACTGCCCGGTAGCCAGTCCGGCCCTGGACGCCCTACATCAGTGGTGCCCAATCTGTGCGCCGTGGCACCCTGGTGCGCCCTAAAATCTAGCTAGGGGCACCGTAAACAGATTAAGAACCACTGGAAGAAACCATGAGCATAAATCACAGGCCTGCATCCTCCAGCCAGCACGGACTCTTAGAAGCCAGCTAGCTGCCTGACTGAACAGTTATGTAAGCACAATGCTCGGACTGGCAGGAAATACAACACTCAAACAATTTCTTATGTGGGGCACTTGTGAAAACAGTTGCTGTACCTACGCTAAATTTAAAGATTATCCTGGAGACTGACAGCTGGTCGCACGCATCACGAGGAATGATGTTTTACATTGTTCGGGCGCACCACCGAACAAGGTTTAATATGGTTACTATGCCATTTACTTATTTTAGAATTGTTCATATTTTCTTTCAAACTTTAAACACCACACAAGACCCTGCCTGGGCTTGCAGGTTTTTGTATGCCACAACATTTCCAGTTCCTGGTAGCTATTTAAAGATAAAGATTTAAATCTGTGCATTTTGGATTTATTATTTGTAACCATAGCTTCACCGAAGTGTTTTGGTGCTAAACATGCAGAGGGGGCAGAATTCGCACCAGTTAATAAGAAAGGTTAAAAAGTTAGTTTTTGGATTATTGCAAATGGGAACAGATGTGTAGTAGAGCATAGTTTGTTCCAGTAAATTCTGGCTTGCCACAATAGGGAAGTAGAGTTGGTTCATATGTCTGTAATAATTAAACAGCTTGTCAATTTATTAAAAGACTTTCTACATGTATTTGGCCAGCATTTAATAAAACAATTTTAGGCACATTTACAGAAAGTTAGAAAGCTACAACCATTTCCTTTTTTTCTTTTTCAGGACAAAATTAAAAATTGTTAATAAAGATGCAGCTATTCTATATTATTGCTAACTAATGCTGTTGGCTTTTTCAGTGTATCTATCCATGTCCACTTGAATGCTTGCATTGAACTGCATGTCTAATTTATGGATAACTAGACTACTCTATGTTCACTCTACTATTGCTGGCATGCATTGGAACATTTTCGTGATCTCACGAAAGATGCCAATGAAAATGTTATATTTCATCCCCCGCCTATCTCCCTATCCACTTGGTTTCCAGCAGTGAGCCCCTACCTCTGAAGGCAATTTTTTTTAAAACAAAAAATAGTTTTTAAAAATTCCATATGCAGACCTCACTGCTGAAGAGTATTGTTCCTGACATAAACAATTACATTTTTATAATTAAATAATTGTTATATTTTTTAATTTGGTACATCATCTATGATTATAATACCTTCATCGGCTTCAACTCAAATATTTTCAGGGAGAAACATGCAAGTCCTTCCGATGCTGGGCTAACATCCCCCCACCCACCAAAAAGCAGGTAACATAACGGGGAGTCGCGGCCAATGGCCTATAGGTGAAGGGAGCCATGGGTTGAATAAGTTTGGGAATGACTGCCCTACAGGGCCCCTATGTGACCCCCACCATGGGGATACATTCAGAGGGGCATACCATTTGCCCCCTGTCTGTATCCCCACAAAGTTCCGGCACAGCATGAACATCCACATCCGTGCCATGCTGGAACCTTTTTGCCATTCCTATTGCACTGTCTGTTTTGCTGGCACTGCCATGGGTAATGCAAATGACTGCCGACCTGAGTTCAACTCATAATAAGGTCGGCGGTTCTTTCGTGGGTTTGGCGCAGCAGAGCCGGCTTTGAGCCAGCGCTGTTGCCCCAAACTTATATTGGGCTAGCTCCTTAAACTAAGGATGTCTGTGGCATCTGTGTGCACTCGGTTTTTTACTTACCACAAGCTTCAGAACTGTTGACTTTGGAGTATAGATATATATATATATATATATATATATATATATATATATTACCTACTGGCGGTCGCCAGTAGGTATATATAGTTCGGATTTTTTCTCTATGGGATTTTTGAAAATTCTATGTCTAATAACTTTGGCGTTTGTGGACGGAATTGGCTGAAATTTTCAGGAAAATGGCACATTTTGTTTCTGAGCAGCCCCTGGAAATTTTGGGGGGGTTCGTCAAGGGGGGGCCGAGAAAAAAGGGGGGTCCCAAAACGCGTTTTTCCCATGTTAATTTCCATAGGGCGGTTGGCCTCACTTTTAGCCCGAACGGCTGAATGGATTTGCACGAAACTTGGCAAAATTGTAGGGACTGGTAGCCCGATGTGCCTTTTGTAGGTCTCAATATATGTGCTGCAGTGGATTTTGAGAAATTAACGTTTAAAAAAAGATATATATCTGTAACAGCGGACTGGGCAGCGGCCCAGGACGCGTACTTTTCGCGCAACAGAGCTTTGTGAAGCGAAGCTGATTGGTTCTCCGGCGTCTGTCAACATTCCAAACAGTCCGTAGCGGCCGCCATCTTGTCTCTCGGTAGGATCGAGAGACAAGAGGAGGCGAAAGCGAAGGGGCAAATGACCATAAGGGGGAATAGTAGATCCTCGCTGACCCCCTAGGTTTGATGTGGAGGTTTTAAAAGGGCCCCGCGGGGCAAAAAAAAAAAAAATAATAATAATCGAACGGTTGAATGGATTTGCACGAAACTTGGTAAAATATTAGGGACTGGTAGCCCGATGTGCCTTTGCTAGGTCTCAATATATGTGCTCCAGTGGATTTTGAGAAATTAACGTTCAAAAAAAGATATATATCTGTAACAGCGCTCCGCTTCGCGTACTTTTCGCGTTACGGAGCTTTGCGAAGCTGATTGGTTCTCCGGCGTCTGTCAACATTCCAAACAGTCCGTAGCGGCCGCCATCTTGTCTCTCGGTAGGATTGAGAGACAAGAGGAGGCCAAAGCGAAGGGGGAAATGACCATAAGGGGGCATAGTAGATCCTTCCTGACCTCTTAGGTTTGATGTACCATTTTGCCAAGTTTGGTGTAATTCCGTTCAGCCATTCAGGCTGGAGACGTATGTAAATGTCCTATGGAAAATTGCATGGGGAAAACACATTTGAAAGTGTTGAAATTTAGAACCAATTAAAATGTTACTTTGGTTTTGTATTTGTGTGTGATGAAAGTTAATTGGTTATGTATATATGTCAAATGAGAGGAAACCACAGCCATTTTGTGATACTACTGTCTGAGGTACATTTGTGAGGAATTTTTGGTGGTGAATTTCTGGTGTTTGATTTACACAGTACTAACACTTTTCCTACTTTTGAAAAGGTGAGTTGTTAATTTGTAAGGGGAACTATGTTGTACACTTGAAGATAATTTGAAAAATGTTTTCTGTTATTTATTTGCAGTCCTTCTGTTATACTAAATACTTGATAAAGTTAGTTTTATATTATGTATTACTAAAAACGATAAATGAAAGTGATTATTTTTTTCTGCAATTTACAGCAAGCAATTTCAAAATAAAATGGCTCACAATGAAGAGACCGTGGCAATTTCTTTTGAATTGTCCACTACATTGATTGAAATTGAGAGCACCAATAATGAAACATTGTCACAAGGAGGACATGACTTGTATGATTCCATTAGATTGATTGAAATGGACAGCACCAAGAATGAAATATTGTCACAAGGAGATGACTTGAATGATTCCACTACGTTGATTGAAATTGAGAGCAGCAATAATGAAATATTGTCACAAGGAGGAGATGACTTGTATGATTCCATTAGATTGATTGAAATGGACAGCACCAATAATGAAATATTGTCACAAGGAGGAGATGACTTGAATGATTCCACTACATTGATTGAAATTGAGAGCACCAATAATGAAATATTGTCACGAGGAGATGACTTGAATGATTCCACTACATTGATTGAAATTGACAGCACCAATAATGAAATATTGTCAGAAGGAGGAGATGACTTGAATGATTTTTTTGATCAATCTCTTGATGGCTAATTTATCGAGTGTTTGGAGACGATAGAGTTACAAGAATCATTATTGCAGACTTTTCATGAGGACATTGCTGATGAGGACATGTTACTAGTTCTTTCAAATTTAGAAAATTCTGAAGAATAAATTTATATTTAGAAATCAAAAATTGTTTGAGACATTATTCATTTTTATTTTTAATTTATGAGGTTGTAGCGAAGTGATTGTAGTATAAAATGAGACTTATAGTATAGAGTGCAACATTTTTATGTTACATGGTAAGTTTACTCATATTTACTTCCCTTCTGCCACTATATTATCTCCAATGTGTATTTGACATCTCTTCTTCATCTCCGGCCTCCTTTCTCTCACTGTGTGTCTCCGATGCATCTTATCGGTGCTATTTTGTGTAATTACAGAAGAGAGTAAAATAAAATAGTTCGGAACGTGAAAAGGGGGCAAAGTAGAGTACTCCTCACCCCCTAGGCCTTTTTAGGCGGTCCCAAAAGGATCAGTTTCTGCTTTCCTGAGAGATTATGGTATGAGTTCCATATACCACAATAACTTGCATTACAACATGCAAGATATCTATCTCCTATTACCAACTTTTGGAGATATTCGCGCTAAGCGCGAATATCTCCAAAAAGTAACACCTGCCCTGAGCAGTTCTTAGCCATGTTATCCAATGGGAGGTGGATAACATGGCTAAGAGCATTAGCTCGGTAATGTATGAATATCGCTGAGTTTTTAGCGATATTCATGCATTGCGGCCGTTTATTATCGCATTTGTGATAAACCTTGATAATAGCAAGGTTTATCTTCGATAATTTCTGACGATGCTTAGCGGTAAAAAATTCGTTGGTAAGCATCGTTAGCGATAAATATCGCTTAACTTTGGTAATATGCCCCAACGTCTGTTAACGTTCGATTCGAAGGAAATGAGGAAGTGTTGAAAAACATTGTCTGCGCCATCTTGCCTTTTTTGAAATGCCACACTTTTGTCGTGCACGGCAGCCATTTTAGATGTCTTGACCAGACCCACTCTCTGCACGCTGTCGATTCGTAGCATGGCTCCTCACCCTCGCAAGCATCTTCCCCAGGCACTGGTCACCCCCGCTCTCTGTCTTATGCATGGGCAATAAACCTCCCCCCATCTGCGCTGCTCTTCCCTGAGAATCACACTCTGTGCCCGCCCGACACCTCCCTTTCGTCCTATTCACTACCGCACCCTCTGACACTCCTCTTCCTCTGTGTCCGATTGTCCAGGCTATCAGCTAGCCCTGCAGATGTAGTTTATGGCCTCAGCTGTAAAGAATCACCCCTCTTCAAAGGAGTTATAGTAGATCAAGGCCCACACCCGATGAGATCCGTCACACCACACGTGTTCCTACTATCTGAAAACTATCCTGTATTGTGATTGGGGAGGGGACCGAGCCTGAAGCGGAAGATTCCAGGAATGACTCTTTGTACATCAAAGTTTTTACAATTATGTGTCACATTAAAAATATATAGCACTCCAACAAAGTAGTAGGAATATAAAACTTTAATAACATATAAATATATACAACAAAACAAAAACAGTAAAAACATTTAAACAACGAAGAGACCGTGGCAATTTCTTTTGAATTATCCAATAGATTTATTGAAATTGACAGCACCAATAATGAAATATTCTTGTCAGTAGCGGTCTGTTGTGCGAATAGTTCCAAGGCAGCAGAACGCGCTGAAATCTAGATGGCACGAAAGTGATGTCTAGCAAGTTGCCGCCCAGCACATAACGGCGTGGGGCGCCGCGGGGGTGCCGCGGGGGTGAGTGAGTCCAGTAGGCACCACAGCTATTCTTACCGGCATTGCAGAATTACTGCTGGGGACAATGCCTGTGCTGTAGCAGGGTCACAGCAGAAACAAAAAGGATTCTGTTGAAGATGTTGTTGGTTTTCAATTTGAAAACAGTTCTGGTGTCAACTGCTATGCTAATGTAGTGGTTAATGTTTTGTTTTCTCTAGAAAATGTAAAAGAGGGGGAGGCAGTCCAAAGTTCCGTTAAAAGGGCAAAGGAAAGGATCGGTGGTTTGAACTATCAGTCAAAAAGGGGAGGGGGTGCAACAATTTTTCCTACCGGGTCACACTGTGCTTTTACCGGAAGTGAGGTCTGCAGGATTCTAGTAATTCAAAGTGAGGCTGGCGCCGACGTCCCGCGGATACAGTTTCGTCACTCCACGGGTGATCATGGCAGTCATTCCCCATCGGGGGTCGGAGACTCCCGCGGCTCCTCTAGAATCTTCAAGGTCGTGGAGGACTACGGTGGTGGAGTCAACCAGTGACCGGGCCATTTCTTTATGGTGGGCCCGCTCTTGCCAGGTCGACCGCCATTTTGAGAGTTCGGTAGCTACTGGCGATCGCGGGGTCAAATGAGCGGACGGGCTCCACCCTGCCGGGCGAGACGTTGCAGCATGACCACAGTGGAAGAACTCTTTTCCGGGCGCCTGGAGCGCTGAGGGTGCAGCTGGGAAGCCTCCATTGGGGAGGCGGGAGAGGCCTGTTCGCACCGTCTCTCCCTCCCAATGCACCCCACGGCGTCTCGCTTGATATTTGTTATGGCCGGACCAGGCGATGAGGACGAGGGGGGGGGTCGGAGGCATGTGCAATACATCCCCCCCCCAGGGTTGTTGCAGCAATTATACAAGAAAGAAGAAGTGTCCCGTCCGTCTTCGGGCCGGTCTTCCGGTAGATGTCGGCCGGACGCCCCTGGCTCTGGCCCCATGAACGGGTTTCTTGGTTTATCGGCTGCAGCCGGATCCCGTCGGCCTCGGCCCCCCGACCGTTGGTGGCCAGACCGGAAGAGCATGTGGCGGGAATACCTGCAACTCTCAAGGGCCACCGCGGCCGGACTGGGAGAGAGAGGGGAGGGTCGAGGAGACATTCCCCCCCCCTGCAACTGTTCAGCGTTGTAAAGGCAATCCCCTGGCCGGGTCCCGCTGGTCTCGGCCTCTCCTCCGGCTACACCCTACGTTAGGATCTCCTGGCCGAGGCGTGGCAGCAGGACCTGCCTTATATGGGCTGCTCCCGGCTGGGCGTAGCCGGAACCCTGCCCCACCTTGGAAGTTTCCAGAGTGGGGGCGGATGTTCTACTGACTTGCATTTTCCCTAGTCTATCGATTTTTTTGGCGTGGCAGGCGGTGGGACAGCGAGGGGTGATTTGGTGTCTCTTACTGTTTTTCTGGTCTCTCACCAATGGCATATTTTAACGTTTTCTTGTTTCTAGGACATTAATAGGTTTTATCATTACGTTATGTTATCGTTTCTTTGTTCGTTGTTTAATAAAAGTTCATGTTCAACAGTGGCCTACTGATTTTCGTTTTCCTATTCTTTTCTTTCCAGGTTGTTTCATGCTAAAGTTTCTGTTAACAGGATACAGTGATCACTTCGTTATTATTGCATATGTCCTTTTCACTAGGGGTGCTCTCTGGTCGGGCCAGATGACGTATGTCTAGTAAATGGTCCGGGTGAAACAGGTGCATCAATCAGTGGGGAGTAGATAGGCATGACAGATTACAACGGGGGAGAAAGGTCCGCATTACGTACCCTTTCATTACTTGCAAAGATTTTCCTACGTTTATTTGCAAACAGGGAATACCTCCAAAAAGAACTAATTCCCAAACAGTCAATGTTCGGACAATCAATCAATCAATGAGGAATGAAATAGGTACGACGTGTTAAAGGCTTGCGTTACCTACCCTTCACTATCTGCAAAGGGAGAGAGAATATTCCTATTCTTCCTCGTTTGCAGGCAGAAAAGATCCTTAAGAGAACCAACTTCGAACAATTCAATGCTCGATTCAAACAATCAACAAGGGGTACTGTGAACACAAATGAACGCCGCTTATGTACATACGCATTGCTATTTTCAACAGGTTGTTCCTAATGTTTCTATTTTAGCGAGGTCAAAAAGAGATCCCATTAGTGGCCTACTGATTTTGCTCGATTCCTTTTGTTTTTTTACACGGTTTTTCGCTATCTGCAAAGACTAAACAGAGTATTGCGACTCTGTGCTTGTTTGTAAATAGAGAATGAACCAAAGAGAACAATCAATCAAATGGAGAGAGAAGCAGGCACGACGGATTACAAAGGGGGCAAAGGGCTGCGTTAACTACCCTTCACTATCTGCAAAGAGAGAGTACTCCTAATAGAAATGAGGGGTGGGGGGCAGCATTCAAAGCAGATCAGTGTGCATAAACACGAAAATGTTTTTACTTACCACGTACTTGACATTCGACAGCTTATGATATTTGCTATTAAAAAACCATTGAAATTCACTGAAAAAACCATAGGTTATAGACCATATATAGTTAGGAATTAGCATTTACAAAACCTTGAAAATTCACTGAAAAAACCATAGGTTATAGACCATATATAGTTAGGAATTAGCATTTACAAAACCTTGAAAATTCACTGAAAAAACCATAGGTTATAGACCATATATAGTTAGGAATTAGCATTTACAAAACCTTGAAAATTCACTGCAAAAACCATAGGTTAGAGACCATATATAGTTAGCTGGACATTTTATTGACATAAAACCAATGAAATTCCATATATAGTTAGTTGCACTAACTATATATCGCGCACCCGCAATCCACTGCTGATGATGTCACATATTACATCATTCATGACATGGTCAGTGACATCACTGATGACATCACTGATGACATCTCAAATGACATCACTGATGACATCACTGATGACATCTCATTTGATATCAATGACCACATCACTGATGATATCATTCATGTGACAATACAATGCATCTCCTCACATTTTAATATAACCTCTGTTTCACCCAGTGTTAAAAAGAGTATAATTTTTGAAACCATTGACACACCAATACTAGTTACTACATACGCACTCACTGATTGCTACGTCTACACACACCTTCACTCATTCACCCATACAATCATTCATACATACAATCACTCATCTTTACAACACTATCATATGCACTCATACACCTATACAGACACTCACAGTCTGCCACTCATCCATGGAGTTACTTACACACCTAGTCAGTCCTGTAAAGAATCAATGAGACTTCCATTTTCTTGTCTATACAGTTAAACATAGAGCACCTTACATTTTCAAACATGTACTAACACATACTTACTTTCTTATACAATCATTGATACAAGTACAGATTGATCTGCACACCTCCCAGCTAGCCACACACACACTCAGTCTCCCATACAAATACTTGGGCAATCAATCAATAACCCATATAGTTACTCATATAGCTACTGATCAACACATGCAGCAGTTTACAGAACAACAGACATAATGATGCACAAATTAAGACAGTTTAGTCACTAACCCATGCACTCAGTGAGACACATTTAATCAGTCACTCATACATTCAGTCATGCACCTACTAAATCCTTCGTCCAGACACTTATACATCCACTGATTGTTCAATATGTAAGACATATTTTAACTTTACAGAATTATACAGTCACTGGATGTTGTCATCAGTGATGTCATCAGTGATGTCATTTGAGATGTCATCAGTGATGTCATCAGTGATGTCACTGACCATGTCATGAATGATGTAATATGTGACATCATCAGCAGTGGATTGCGGGTGCGCGATATATAGTTAGTGCAACTAACTATATATGGAATTTCATTGGTTTTATGTCAATAAAATGTCCAGCTAACTATATATGGTCTCTAACCTATGGTTTTTGCAGTGAATTTTCAAGGTTTTGTAAATGCTAATTCCTAACTATATATGGTCTATAACCTATGGTTTTTTCAGTGAATATATATATGCATTAAAAAACAATAAGGGAAATCGGGGCAAGCATGTATTCCTGAAACAGAGTGCATGACTCACGGCACAGTAATTGAATAGCTATTCAATCCCTGGCAGCACAGCACCCAGGATAATATACTGCCTTGCTAAACACTTATAAGGACCCAAAGGCCACCGCACATCCAAACCAAAACACATAGGTAAAAGACATTGTCATTTACAACACCAATAGCTCTAAATCTCCTAAATGCGAGACCTATTACATTGCACATGCTTGTTATTTTACCATTCTAACTTGCCAGACAACCAATTAAAAATGAAAAATAGTGGATTGAAGAGGGCACAATAGTATAAAAAGAAAAAAAAGGATTGGTTGCAATTAACAGGTTCTCGGCACCCATAAAAATAAGAAAAAAGTGTAAAAAAAAGGAAGCAGGATCAATCAATCAATCAATCAATCAATCAATCAATACATTTATAGAGCGCACTACTCACCCGTAGGGTCTCAAGGCGCTAGGAGGGGGGGGGTGCCTTTACTGCTCGAACAGCCAGGTCTTGAGCTTCTTCCTGAAGGAGAGGTGGTTCTGGGTCAGGCGTAGGTCGGTCGGGAGGGAGTTCCAGGTCTTGGCGGACTTGGGGACTGGGGCAGGGAGCTGGAAAACAGGCAGTGCAAAGTATAATATATATATATATATAAACAAAAGTTCCATAATGTCAGCAGCAGAAAAATACCACTAATCCAATCAGAACACTGTGAGATTGAAAAACTACTGGGTGAGATAAAAACAGGCATAGATAAGAAAACCACTGAATTGAAAGCAGACACCTGAGATAGAAAACAATGCTATCCAATCATGAGCAAGGAACTGACCCAGAACCCACTCTAACAGCATGTTATTTATTGGAAATAATAAGCCATCTAACAGAAATCTTAAGGTACAAGAAATGCAGCCGAAATCACCAGGGTACCAATGTGGTACCACAGACCTGAAAAGAGTGTCAAGATCAAGTAAGCACGGCAGGTTGAGCTGTGTCCAGCAGTGTAGCAAACTGCAAGAAAGCAATCCTGTGAATACCAGCTATACCTCCCATAACACAAAAGCCCCTAAAACAAACATAGAGGTAAGCAATACCCTTAACAAGCAGAAACGCTGGAATTGTGGGCAGACCAGCGTGCCACATGCAAACAAGAATTATAGCTAGACCAGTGAGCAGCAGACAACACAGCCACCAATGTTGTTGTATAAATAAATGATAATTCTCTGCCGTGGTTTCATGTAAGCCATTAGCATTAGAAACCAACCATGAAGAAATCACCTCTGATGAGCAAAACACAGCACAAGTGTTTACTTAGGTCAATAATTTAAAGAAAATGAAATGTGGTTAAACATGCACATACCCTGAAATTGGGCAACAGTGAAGTTTGAAAAAAGGCCCAAAGAAAAACTACAGCACCAAAACGTAAACAGTTGCAGAAATACACAAAGACCCAAGTATGAATATGTTCAACCTAGAAAGTACATCAGGCAACAAATGAAAGAACTTTGCCACTTTTCGGTGCTCAATAAACATGCTTAATCAGGGTTATATCAGAATGTGACTGGAGAGACAGGTTAAGAAAATATGTATGTCTAACATCATTGTTCACAGTGAAAAACTTAGAATACTCCCAAAACCAAGGCAGATTAACGATGGAAGGAGATATACCACTGAATATATATGTCATTTGTTATCTGAATCTATTATGCTCATATATGTGATCGGTATTAGCTTGACATCCTTTAGAATGTATGTCTAGTGTGATTCTTCATGATAGTATGTTCCAATAATTGCTTACTATATTTTCCATTTTTTATATTCTGTTTTACAGTGTATCAATAATGTCAACGTTCAGTGTTTGGTTGTGTGCGTGTGCATATTTGTGTGTGTGTGTGTGCGTGTGTGTGAGGGGGTGTGTGGATGTGCAACCTTCCAGAGCTTCTTTAAATTTAGTTCCACTGTCACCCATTAGAAGAAATGTGATGGATAAGGATGTTTTACAAGAAGAAAGAAAAGCCAAGCTCAAAAGCCACCAGCTTCCCACCAAAGAATCTGATATCGCCATGCAAAACACCTGCACGCCGAACTTCAAGTGATGACTTGAAGGATACTGGTTAGGAGGAGAAGACGGTTGTGGAGCTCCTAATAAGTTATGCTTGCCCACCCAGGGTGAGGGATAATCTTTACAAATGAGGCGAGGCGAGATGGGGAAATTGATGCCACATATGAGACACTGTCAGCGTAGGAAAGTTACAGTCCGTGGCAAGCCAAACTCACGCTGGCACAACGTTGGTGGTGCGGCTCAGGCAGTATGACCGTCGTATTACAACAATGGCAGTCGGACCGCCATGGGACCACCGCAACTGCCATGGATCCATGATCCCTCGGCGGTGACGCAGCAGTCTGGGCCAGCAATATACTGGTGGTGCTGCTGCAGCACCACCAAGCATATTATGACTTTCCAGACCTCCACACTTTTCATGGCAGTGAGCCCGCCATGAAAGATGTTGTGGTCAGGAAAATAAGGGGGACCTACACGGCCCCCAACTGTCCAATTGGATGGGGGTGCATGCAGGGGGGACATGTAGTGTCCCCATGTGTGCATGCACCCCTGTTCCTGCACTGCATGTACTGCACAGTCCATCCCATGCAGGAACAGGCTTTAGCTCTCAATTGGCACTGCAATTCTAAGGCTCACATATGGGCCTTAGAACTGCACCGACGCAGGACCGGCAAAGCACTGCCTGCCAGTCCACGAAAAAACTCTAAATCTGGGGGTCGGGCGGCAGTCAACTTTGGCAGTGTGGGAGCGAGGCGGTGTCATGGTGGTCCTCTCCCATACCACCAAAGTTGTAATAAGGTGTTTCGTTTGTTGCTCCTGTGCTCCTGTGGTGCGATTTTTGTCCCAAATTACTCTTAATTACACAAGTTGGTGTAATTACATATTTTCTGTAATTTCGCATCACAAGAGTAATGTATAATTAATGAAATTACTCCAATTCGTGGCGTAATTAATATTTTTTTACCAGTTCTAATGCAGAACCTCTCCACAGTATTTCTCAAATGCAAAAAAAAAAAATTAATCAAAGAAAATAAAAGAATGACAGCTTAACCTAATACAGAGCCACAGCCAGTTTGAATCCCTGGAACTTTCAGTGCTTGTTTGCTCAACATAATTCATGCTCTTACTGCAAGAACAGTGGTGAGAGGGGTGGACTAAGTGGCTATTGTATACCGAATCCAAAATTATAGGGCTTGTGAGTTGCTGTTTTCCTAATTTATTATCCATCCATCAATGTTACAAACCTGAAGACATGGATCTATTTGCTCACACTACTGATCCATATCACTAACATTTTTTAATTAACCTTTATGCCCTGAATACTTGATGAGTTCCACTGAATTTTCCTGATTTACAAGCAGGAATTATTACAGAAAATCACATTTGCAGCAAGTAAAATCCACAGGTTTCATAACTTTTATAAGGTCAGTCCAGGAGGTGAACTATGAGGAGAGGGTTAGCAGCAGGATGGGGTCTTGTATGTTGCTGGTCGTTGTGGGGTCTCCTAACCTCTAGCATGAAATGGAAAGAGTATGTAGCATTTTTGGGCTGTGAGAAAGATCTTCCATCAAACAAATATGGCTTCAGGTTTCACAAGGAGAGATGGGGCTCTGGGAGCATCTATTTACAAGGGATGAAAGTCATGCTAAGGAAATCAATATATTCCATGGAAGGACAGACATTGACATATAAAGGTATGTGTAACGTTACAATACACCTGAGACAAAATATTGTAAACTAGGATGGAAGGAATGTTTGTAGAATCGAACATTTTCAGAAGAACTTCAAACTACTGAGGGACCTCTACAGGGTGTATGACATGTTGACAGGTGGATGTCTGAGGGAGGGGAATGAGTGACAGAGCAGAAACTCTAGGTATTCTCATAGATATTGTTCACTCGTCTCATTTCTGGCTACAGACCAGAATGGGAGTCCGATTTAAAACATGTTGTAGAACGGTGTGGAAATGGCGTATGTGTAAATACATGGTTGTACCAATGAATATCGCACATAGAAAAACCATCATAATAGAATAATATGGACAAAATATCAAAAAGTAAATACGTATAGAGGAAGAATAGATTTACTATTCTTAACCCCACATATATGTACTCTGAAGATATGTAATTATCATCAATATACGTGAATATATATGTGAAGTTAGGTTTAGAACATCTATATTACCTTTCTATACTTTAGTTTCAATAGTGTGTGTACCCCTGATATTTCCATACCATGATATTCTCCCTTTGGTATTCAGGGGCAGCCGGGGCCCGTGCAGGTAAGAGCAGTGGGGATGGGTGGGGGTGATTTTGACGGATAATGATGAGGGAAGATTAAATAAATAATTAATAAATTGACCTTATCATTGTCCATCGAAACCACATATATGCCTTAACAATGCATATGTGTTGTTTCGGCAATGTGCAGTCTAGATGCAGAGTGGATGGGCAGGCACAGGAAGACAGGAAGAGGAAGCTGTGACTGGTGCCAGGTCTTGGGGAGGGGGGTAGGTTTTCGGGGTGGGGTAGTTTTCAGGGCATGGAGCAGTTTTAGGGCTCAGGTGAGGGGTGGGTTGAGGTACTTTACAGGTGTTGAGGACAGGTTTTAGGGCTCAGGGCGGGGGGGCTGGGGTAGTTTTTAGACCATGCGGACCGTTTTTAGGGCTCAGGGTGGGGTGGAGCAAAAGTTACAGTTTTTAGGGCTGCGGGCAGTTTTAGGCTTCAGTGCGGTACTTTATGGATGTAAGGGGCAGTTTTTAGGGCTCAGGGTGGGGTGGCTGGGGTCTGGGGAGTTTTTAAGGTGGGGTTCATTTTTAAAGCTTGGGCAGGGGGAAAAGGACAGTTTTCAGGGCTTGGGGCAGGGGTGTGATCTTTAGCACACATTCCTTTACCAATCATGTCTTTAGCACAAAATTGTATGGTAAAGGCATGCGTGATAAAATCATGCATGATAAAGATGCAGTCATGGTTAAGACCTTGTGGTTCAGGCATGCGTTGTTCCATCATACGACCACCCCTCAGTTGCAAGTGCAACACACTATGCCACAATCAAAGGAAAGAGAGAGGAAGCAAGGTATATCATCAGTAAAAATCTCTCTTCCATGGCAAGTTATGTTTACATCTTGAAATCAAATCACTTATGACTGTGCAAAGAACTAAAAGGATGAAAGCTAGTGTTCATCAATGACAATGACATTCTTTTTAACATCAAGTCAGACATTCCATATGAGAATGGGAGAAGTAGTTGTGCCACGTTGATAGCATGACACTGACGTTAGAAGTATGGATGCACATTGAATTCCATTACCCTTAAAAGTCTCCGGAAGTCGTAAATGTTCTCAGGAGTGGTACATTCATTCCATATGTCAAGGGGTTAAGTAACCTGCGTGGAGTAGGAGACATTGAACATAGTTACAATGTCTGCGGCCAGAGTATTGAAAAAAGCTGTAATTCTGTCTCTGCACAAGGCTCCCTTGGTTAGTTTGAAGCTGTCTTTTTAGAGCTGTTTCTTTGACTTGGGTTGAAGACATTAGTTTGAAGTCAATGAAGCAAGTCTGAGGTGTTTAATTTAAAGGCTTGGAACGTACTTGGAAGTGTGTGTAGATGGATTTGCGGAAAATACAGATGTTTCCGAATTGTCACTTTTTCTAAAGATACTACATTTTTTGAAGTGCTGCGAGTCTTTACTGTTTTCAGCTAAAATGCCTAACAGTACATATTACAGCCATAGAAAATATCCCAAGTATACAGCTGGTAACATCACAAAGATAAAACACATCATATAGTGCACATATCTTACACTTCCAATAATAATGCAATAAGAAAATAATCAATATTACCCCACCTTCTTATCAGTTTTTAGCTTTGTGTCTAATCATCCATGGAGATCAAATGTAATGCCATTATACTTAGTAATAATCTAGCTCTTCAACAAGGTAGAAAAACACCTGCAAAAAACATGGTAATAAAATGGGTTACTGGTTGAGGGGATGAAACTCTTCTCAAGCAGCAACCCCAATTCTTTTCAAGGTGAAGTCACAAAGTAAACCTTAAATGAACCTGTGCTTAACCATCGGGTAGCTTGGCAGAGATCATTCCGGCTTCACTCCGAGGCAATGTGTACAGTACTTTTGCAACACTTCAAACAGTAACATCATGCAAACACACCACAAAACGATTGCACTGCAGATTTAGAAAAATATAGTACATTGTAATATAGAAAACAAGACCAAAATGACAAAAATCCAATCAGAAGAAACAGTAATATTACATTTTAAGGAATTTAATCAAAATTGTGCCAAAAAACACATAGCGGCAACTGTAGATATCTGATCGCACTGAACAGGAACAAAGTCACAAGTTCAGGCTGCCACAGGAACCCACTCAGGCCTGCTGAACAAAATATCTTAAATTCTGGTTTGCGGATCATTGTGAGGATCCGCGTTGAAGATATGTTGCGCAGCTGAAGCGATGCATAGGTTCAGAGAAGTGACGAGGCTGCGGTGTGAGAACATGCATCATCATCAAGAATCCCGTCGATGAGAGCTTGAGAAGTGAAGTCCAGCATCAAAGAAGCATTGTGCAGTTGTGGTGTTGCGCCGGTTCCTTCAAGCTGCGAGGCTGCGATGCGGAATCCAGCCTTGTAGTTGAGGCTGCCGTCAAAGAGGGATGTGAGGGCCTGTGCTGAGGATTTATCACAAAGCGGCTGTTCTGATGAGGGATGGACTGTGATGCGATTCGGGTCTTTACAGCGGTTCTGATCCAGGCAGCAGCAGCAATGCGTCAGTTCTGCTCGGGGTTGCCCCGCACAGCAAAGGAGATACGTCTGTTCCTCTGTATCTAGTGAGGATGGCAGTTTGTGTGGAGGGAACTTGGCGCCTCAACCGAAAGCGTCCCCACACCACTTCCGGCTGACATGAAGGTCAGCTCTCTAGTTGCTCCCCCATATAAGACTGAGGGGCAGCAACAGATAACTGGATTGTTTCTTGACATACGAGCGCACGCCATTTGCATTACTCGCCCCTGAGATTGAGTCAGGCTCATGCTGAGTTAGGTCCACGCTTGTTTAACTTCAGATAGTCAGTGCCTGCTTTTATCGACAGGCCGCAGCGCCGATTACAGACGCCTCCTAGCCGATTTTAGCGCACTTGTATTTTTACTGTAATTGATTTAATAATTGCATTTTACTCTATTTTTTAATCGGAATTGAATTGTCACATAATAACTGTGCTGCACTCACCTATTGCCCTGGCGGGTTCCCCGTTCCACCGCTGAAAGTTCAGTTTGTGTGGAGGGAACTTGGCGCCACAACCGGAAGCGTACCCACACCACTTCTGGCTGACACGAAGGTCAGCTCTCTAGTTGCTCCCCCATATTAGCCAATGCCTCTTGTCTCGCGCAGCGGACATGCGCAGCGGGTGCGCCCCTTGCGCGCCTTCGGCGCGCCAAAGGTAAGCCCATCTGCGCCCGTCCGCGCCGGGACCGGGCCAAGGGCCATACCACCTGGTCAGGCTCAACCACCTTTCAACCTTCCGAGGATCACGTACACTGCAGCAGAGTTGCTACCTGTAAGGACGCCCTCCAATGCTGCACACCGTCCACCACAGACCCTCCATTCTGATCCTATTGGAGGCCCTTTTAAATGCGCGTTTTGCATAACGGATCGCCCTTCTCAATCTTCGCCCAGACCTTTACAAGCTGCGCTTATTAACGCACGCTCTCTCCCTAAACATAAAATAGAGATACTTGAGTTTATCACCTCCCATTCCCTTGATCTTCTCTTCATTACAGAGACTTGGGGTGATAATGCCTCAGGACCGGACTTCAGGGCCGCTTTACCAGACGGCTTCTGTGCAAGTCGTCGAGACAAAACAATAAAAAAAGGTGGCGGCTTAGCCATCATTCATAGAGACCACTTCCGCATAAAAACCACAGCCATTAATTACTTAGGCTGCGAATCACTCACCTTCTCCATTGTTCTTTCCAACAATCAGTCCTTTACCGGTATCTTACTATACCGCCCACCAGGTCCTCGAACCAATTTCCTTGCAAACCTCAATAATCTCATTGAAACCGCAGCAGGAACCCCCCACTATACTATATCAGGGGATTTTAACTTTCATTTAGAATCCCTTATAGATAATGAAACGTCCCTCCTTACTAACGACTTTCTGGCAGTTGGACTCCGCCAAATTGTCACTACACCCACACATAGAGCGGGCCACACCCTCGACGGCATATTCACTAACAACCCTGACATCACGGCTCCTACTACCATTCCCCTCACTTGGACGGATCACTCGGCGGTCCTCTTCAACATCAAACCTAAAAGGCCTTCTCCGACTTATGCCAAACACAACTCCTTGTCAATTACCAGAGATTGGAAAAACATTGATATCCCCCTTCTCACCTCCACTTTGACAAACTCTTTTAATACCATGGAGACTGACCCGGAATTAGCATCTAATAATTATCTTACCCACCTTGATGCTGCCTTCAGCACGCTGGCCCCACCTAAGTCCACTTCTCGAAACCGAAGAACCCCTTCCGCCCCTTGGTTCTCTGAACCTCTTCATCTACTGAGACAATCCTGCCGAAACCTTGAGAGACGCTGGCGAAAGCACTATCACCCTCAGGACAAACAAACCTACAAGAATGCTCTCGCCAACTACAAACAACTTATATTTTCGGAAAAGAGCAATTATTATGTCACCCAAATCAATTCGGCAAAAAAACTTTTTCAGGTGGTCAACCATCTTTCCAATTCCCCTGACCCCCCTCCAGACGCTTCCCAATCCCTTTGCAACTCCTTGGCCAATTTCTTCTCCGACAAAGTCACTTCCATCTTCTCTGCCTTTACCCCCACCCTTGCCCTACTAAGAGCGTCTCCTTAGACGATTCTACCTCCGACTCCCCTACCTTTCTTAAATTTTGTCAGCCCCCTATTGAACAAATTTCACAGTTAATCTGCACAATTAAATCAGGCTCACCCTTGGATCCTTGTCCTCCTTCCTTTCTCAACCTCATTCCAGAGGTCATCGCCCCGGCCATTGCAAATATTTGCAGCACCATAATCCATACAGGCTTTTACCCTTCGGTGTGGAAAAATGCCATCATTAGGCCATTGCTAAAGAAACCAAATCTTGATCCCGCATCACCAGCCAGCTATAGACCTTTTGCTTGTCTTCCGTTTCCCTCCAAAATTTTTGAAAACATCATGAACAGACAACTATCCGAATTCATAGAGACCAACAATTTGCTGGACGACACTCAATTCGGTGTCAGACAAGGACACGGAACTGAGACGGCACTCATTAAAGCTGCTGATGAGATCAGGATGACCATGGATAAAGGCGGGGCGGAAATCCTAATATTGCTTGATTTATCTGCAGCCTTCGACACGGTCGATCATACCACCTTGATCGACCGTGTCTCAGCAATAGGCATCAGACAAAGGGCCAAAGACCTTCTCGCTTCCTTCCTGGCCAATCGCACACAATCGGTAAAATTGGGGCCATTTGCTTCTCCCATTTTTTCTTTCCCGTGTGGAGTACCACAGGGCTCCTCGCTAAGTCCAACCTTATTCAACATATATGTATCGGACTTAGCGAGGGTGATCAAGTCATATGGCATCAATCTTACAACTTACACCGATAACACCCAGCTGGTCCTATCAGTCCATCATGATGGAGTTACAGTTGCAGCCAATTGCTGAGAGGGAATGCTAGCCATCAGCTCCTGGATGGCATCCTACTCGCTAAAATTAAACTCCGATAAAATGGAGATCATGACATTCGGTAAATTAGAACCCAGCTGGTCCCCACAGTGGTGGCCAAGTGATATGGGACCTCCACCTCAACCTGTAACCAAAGTCAGAAACTTAGGGGTCATCTTCGACGACAAATTGCTCTTCAACCACCACATCAATATGGTGGTATCCTCATCCTTTTTCACATTGAGGAAAATCAAGAAACTCCTTCCCTACCTCCCGACCTCAGCGGGTAAAACCCTAATCACCACCCTCATTTTTTCGAGGACTGATTACTAAAATGCCCTCCTCCTCAACGCACAAGAAAAAGTTCTAAACAAGCTTCAGCTAATACAGAACGCATCAGCAAGAATCCTCTAAGGTATCCCTAAATTCAGTTCCATCTCTCCCTTCATCCGCCAGCTCCACTGGCTACCCATCAAAAGCCGGACTAAGTTCAAGGCTTTATGTATCGCGTACAAAGCCATCAACAACACTGGCCCGCAGTTCCTCAAATATGCCTTCCATCCACTAGTTTGATCTAGGACACTGCGCTCAGCCTCAGCACATCTCCTCAATGTCCCGCGCACAAAAAAAAGCTAATTGGGGAGATAGGTGCTTTGTTATCTCCACAGCAAGACTATGGAATGCCCTCCCCCTCAACATTAAAACCAGTCCCACCCTTCTTAACTTCAGGAAGCAACTAAAAACTTGGTTGTTACTCACTAACTCTGCGCTACCTGTCTATTTTCAATCCTTAAGCGCCTAGACACCTCTGGGTAATTGTGCGCTATACAAATTGCCAAAACATAAACATAAACATAAACAGAGCACCCTAAGCCAACTCCCAAAGGTCCAGGACTGGGGTAGCATCAATGGGCAGGGTAGACTCACAGATGGCACTGTTGACACAATCAGTGCTGCAGGTCTATTAGTGGTATTTAATTTACAGGTCTTGTGCACATGTAGTGCCATTTCACTTGGGACATACAAGGAAAATACGTATGATTTTGCAGTATTATGGTTTAAATTTCTGTTGAACTAAGGAGGAGGGTGAGTATCCACTCCTTAAGCATCGCAGCACAGATTGGAAATTCCTCTGTTTTCCGATGTCGACAATATTGGCCGTTGTTTTCCTTTACACACCCTGTAGTGCCAAAATCCGGGATTTAGCCAACCCTGCTGATTCAAGTCAAGCTACAGTTGATTATGGTCTATTAAGTTAATGGCTGACATAACTCTTTAAAAGACGTGTATAGTGGACCTCTCCTGGATAGGCTTATTTGGCAGTCATAAAATATAGTGTTGTTGCCTGGGCTATAGTGCCTCTGCCTTTCCATCTGGATGTTGGTGAGTATGGCTTGGTAATTGACCCAGCACTGGATATGATTTGGTCTCAGCAATAAATTTTCCCTGCTCCACCCACAAGGGAATTGAATTTGCGATGGGATTTACACAGTTGTCTTTTATTGTAATGGATGATTTACCTCTGATTGTCATAAACTGAGGGTAAGACAACTGAAAGAAAGATCATTAGAAACCTCAGTAAGTACTGATGCTCATATCTTGCACACGAGGGGTATAGCTCAGTGGTATAGAATGTTACTGCATCTCTAAAACATGATACAGGTCCCCTAGGATAATGTCAATAACAGGAGCTTCATTTAACTTTATTTTTTTTACTATTTTTTTTTCATTATAAACATGACATTAAACATAGATTGTGGTCAGTGTCAATACAGACAATATTGCATCAGTTTCAATTTAACATCACATTTACTTCTTTGTGCATCTAACAATATATCTCTGTTATACTATATAAGGGATAAAGTACTCCCTGCCAATCATTATAAGGATATTGCAAGTCACCGAGGAGTTACATAACCATATAGAGAAACACAGCCAAAGGCCGAGTTCCTCAATAAAATTATGGAACTCTGAGATGACATTGTTTGTTGTTAAGTGTTGGGAAGGATCCAGGAGCCTGGTAAGGGACTTCCTGTCCCAGAATCCTGTGCTGCGGCCGCTGTCACCCTGTGCTGTGCACTTAAAAGTGCATTACACCTCCTGCGGCGTGTGACACCTTTGTTTGTTGTAAGGTGTTGGAGAGGACCCAGGTGGCTGGTGACAGACTTGCTGTCTCAGAATCATGTGCTGCTGCCACTGTCGTCAAAACATATAAAAGTGAGTTACACCTCCTGCAGCACAGGCCGTTCCTGGGCCAAGGTCGGGCCGGTCTATGTCCGTCATAGCCCGGAGGAGGATGGCTGGGCCACCCCTTTTGGTCTACCATCCTCGGCCCCGGTCACATCCTCCTGGCAGAGAGGAGCAGATTTTGGACCACGAAGAAAGGAAACTTGGAATTTTAGAATCCTCTGTGAAGGCAGGTAGGGAGTCCTCATCCTTTTTCCCCCCATCCTAGGTTACCTTGGAACCCATCCTTTTGCAGCGTTAGCATTAGCATAAGCATCTTCCCTCTTGCCTATTTGGGGTAGTTTATATTTAATAGACTTTCTCACCTGACCTGCTGCTCATATGGTATCATCTTGGGAGCCTTCTAACCCAAGCTGCTAACTAGTTTCACAGGGACCGTGATTAACCCTGTAGTATATATTTTGAATCCATCTTGGTCCTTTTGGAGTACCATAATGGGGAAGCGCAAGCTAGCGAGTTGAACTTCCAAAGGCCTGCGAACATAGTGTCAACCATGGATTATTTTTTACAAAGAGCAGTCAGCATATTGGACAAGGAGAGTGAGTTAGCTGCCCGACATCTCTCCCGTTCCCCAGTAAATCGTGTACTCAATGGACCCCTGAGTGCCTCACCCCTCTCAACCCCAGATCACTGAACTCACTACAGTCCCTGATCCGTTGTTTGATTGAGGGCAGGGGAATTGGTTAACATTTGGATCAAGGTACCTTCTAGACATCAGACAGGGGGGTGGCTCAAGCGATTTCTCCACAGGATCCTGGGGTGGGGAAGGGAGCAAGAGCCAAAAGGAAGTGTCCCCTTATCAGGAGAAATGACGAAAGATTAAAGGAGTGCATTCCAGTTCTCCGGACTCTTCGGTTATATCCAAACCTGACCTGATCGCCATGTTGGAGTCCTCTGTGGCTCCTTTGACAGCTGCTTTGGACCTTAAAATAGATCCTATTGTCCAACACATAACAGGATTAGAAATGGGCCTTACCACCCTGAATATATCCCCCAGAGTTGATTCTGTGGTAGAGGGTGCAGGGACTTTGGGCACACCCGCTTCATCCTTTCCAGTGTGTTACAGTGCGCAGGTGCACAATACCAGAAGTCCACTACCCCAGTCCCTATTGGGGTCAGTGTCCGATGGCACTTCTAATCGCATATGCACACTTCAACGGCCTGCCCACCCATCAACTTTGTCTACAACCCTGAATGAGGGGCTCCTTCCTAATCTAAGTGTAACCCTGGAAATGCAGTGAGTAGTGCAGTTGTGATGCTCGGAGGAGGGGTAAACAGGCTTTGTCATAAGGCACCCAACAACCCCATTCGGTGTTTGACCTCTCTACGCCTACCACCAGAATCTAATCCCGTTGTAATAGTGCTACTGAATGTCCCAATTTTCCCAGGGGGGGGGTGAAGGAAGAGTTCGGTCAACTTAAGAACAAAGTGGTGCATTGGCTGAACTCCAACACTCCCCCAGGCCTGAGAGTGGAAAGTCATATCATTATGTTGTGGAGAATAAGCTGGGTGGGAAGGACTAGGAAGGATTGTAATGGCGATTTTATCGTCATTAACTTGAACAATCCCTATGTTGTGGACAGAATACCTGCATCAACTTTATAGCCCATTAGTATCGGAACCACCTCTGTCGTTATGGCCCTCCCATTGGGTTACTTCTACAGACCCCTGATCTACCTGTTTTTTTCTGGAGCCAGGAACTTGTGCAGACTCAGTAATCTGGGCCAGGGTACACGGCAGGAGGTTACTTGTGGCATTGAGATGTACAATAGGTATGCACCACTGGGATCACTAGAATACTGTGATTAACTGTCTGCTAGAGCCTTATCAGAACCCAAGACCCTTTTAAACCAGCTTCCAAATCTGGCCGCTGGGGCAGGGCATCCCGGCTTCCATTGATTACAAATGTATCTCTTGGAACATCTCAAGGTTGTCAAGTAAGTTTCATGATCCAAGCTGTATGCTTTATATAAAACGGTACAATGAAATATGCCTTCAGGAAACGTGGGCAACCATCAACAGTTTTTTTCTGGAAGGCTTTAAGACCTTCTTTGTACCAGCCACTCCCTGTAGTGTGGGCGTGATGGAGCGAGATAGAAAACAAAATTTTGTTTAAACTCGCAAAGTCACATTTCCATAACATGAATAAAATTATTAATGATTTGTGATATGTTGTGCTAATACAACCTAGATTAAACTTTACATGTGGGGGGACTAACATGTGTGCTCATAAATGTGCATAAATGTTGCATCTTTTTGTTCGTGCAAAATAATAAAATAATTTATTGTTTTCGTTTTTTGTCATTACTAACTGCTGCATATTTAAAATAAGCATGTGCTTGTTTTGCTTATTCTTGTCTGTATGATGTCATTTCTACTATTCTAGGTGCATATGGGTCTCATAGAAAAACGGAGACTGGTAAATATAAACGCTGCTTTATTTGTTTGCAATGGCTAGGTAACATTTTGATTAATCGGGTGGGTTAATTATTTAGTAAACCATGGGGTGGATACAGAATATACTTTATTTCTTACATTAATACTTTTCTTGTGTTTGTTTTATACTAGAAATCATAAGTTGCCTGCTTTTGAGGCCTAACTATTTGAGCCGCACAAAAAGAGCTAATTCATATTTCTGCAGAAAGTCACGAGACGCCCATTCTGAATTAAAACGTTTATTGAAGCTGCATTCACAAAGCAAAAACTGATGAGCTGACATCATTCTGTCGGACATGGCCAAGGTCGAAAGTGAACTTTTTGTCAGTCCTTAACTTGGCATCCGCGGAAGTTGCTCTGAAAAGCTATGGAAGCTGCGAGGATGATCTGTTACAAAGTTGCAATAGCAGGAAGCCTCTGGCTTCACGTGGAAGAGACAATGGTCTTTGTAAGACATGATTTTGTGGAACTTTTTAAGAATCGGGTGACATGTCACTTGTCACTTTCAGCCAATGGGACGTCGAGTATTTCTGAAAACTTTCCTTTGCTAGTTTAGTTAGCGTAGAAAGGTATAAAAAGTCATGCCCTTAGGGTTGGGCTGGCTGCTGCTTTCTGACTTTCCGATGAGGGTGATGTGCTGCTGGACTTTGCGTGGAGCACGTAAGAATCCTCAAAGAACTTTACTTTAATTTCTGTCTATTTAGCTCAGTTAGGGAAATAGGTTTTAGAAATGTTAAACTTTATATAATTTCTTTAAATTTGATTAAATTGCTTAAATTGTATTTTTCCATATTTCTTACTATCATGCTTGCTTTATTGCAAATAAAATTTCATTTATAAAACTTACAACTTATATACCATAATCTAGAAAATAAAATCTTACTTTTGACAAACAAGCTGGTCTTGGTTATTTAGAAGTATAGGTTACCTTTAAGCTAGATCACGTCGCCTATGGTGGTCGTTTAAATGGTTGGGTTTTATTCTAATGACAATATTCTTTCTGCAAATGTATAAATATGTTTATAGTTTGTAAATAATGTGTATATAGATTTATTTAACCAAGGTAACATGTTGGTTGCTAAGGATTATGTCATGGTATACAAATAGGATTAATGTTTTAACACTTGTTAAGTTCGTTTTTCGTGCCTATCTGTAAGCTATACCGGTATAGATTGTGTGGCGAGAAATTAGTCACGCAAGCCATCTGTTCGTTTGTAGTGATATCGCCGAGTATCACAAGAGGTATCGCCGTGTACCATAGTGTTGTCGCCGAGCAGCACAGTTTTAGGGCTAGGTCTGAATCTTGTATAGTGAGGAATTTCTAAGAAATCAAAGCAGCATGAGAATAGGGACAAAGCGCCTTCCATAAAACTCACTGTGATGAGAGTATTAGTTATATCCGAGCTTGAGAGAAGGGTAAAATTTAACGTCGGTGCATGATTATCTATAAACAGGTTAGAGTCCTGTACGGGTACATGTTTCATATCTATAAACAGGTGAGAGCCCTGTACGGATAACGTCGTTATTTTGCTAACGGTGCATGATTTCTATAAACAGGTGAGAGTCCTGTACGGATTTCGTGTGTGTTTGAAATTAGGGAATTTTCCGTGTAAAAGTGCGAGTTTGAATTGTATTTTATGTTCAAGTGGAACTCTTAGAACTTTCACTTCGCGGTGGGTTCAGAGCAAAGCGAGTTCATAATTATACGTGTTAGAAGGGTGGGGTAAGGTTACTCTACTGACAATTGAATATTATCCTTAGTGTGAATAGCGCCGTCTATTCCGAAGTGTGGATACTTGAATGTATGTAAACTATCCTAATTAGCGAAACGAACAGATGTTGTCTTTATAAGTCATTGTTAAGAATTAATTCGCACTGAAAAGTGTTCTTAAAATGGCGCTGTGAAAAGATTTTGTGAAGGAGGGGTAAGCGCCAGGAGTGAGAAGCGAAAAACCGCAGCTGCTGTGTACGTCACAGAGCCGCGCTGGGATTGGGTGACCTACGTCACAAGCTGTATTCTGATTGGCTCCTGAGTCTCTGACGGCCAGTGAGCTGATTGGTAGTTCAGAAAAACTCTAAATTTATTGGTCGAACTGAAAAGTGACTCAGCTCAACCGCCATTGGCTTGTTGGTGTGTTTCGCGCACGGATTGGTTGTTTTGCGGAACATCCCGGAAATATTTTACGAACGATTTTGTGAATTAAATTTTACTTTTGAAAATGAGTTATCATTTTAAACATGTTGAGAAAAAGACAACATTATTTCAGAAATTTAAGAATTTATTTTCACCTGACAAGAAAATCGAAACGCGAGGTGGTAAACTACTTCATAAGTATAAAACACCTGCAGCATACATGGAAGGTGAATACGGATATCATACTGTCTTATGGTTCGACAGTTGGAAACGTTATACTAAAAACGATGGTGTTTTGACTTGGCCTGATGATGGTTCATTTAATGTAAGAGTTTTAAGAAACTTACGAGAGAAAATGAATGCTCTTGTTCCAAAACCGAGACCAACTCAATTTGAAGCTTTAGTTGAGTGGGAAGATGAGATGTATCAGTTACAAAGAGAAGCTAGTGGAATTAAAAGACCTTCTAAAAATCCATCATGGAAAAGAGAAACTCATGAAGATAGATTGCGAATGTGGAGACAGGGAAACATGAGTGAAGGATTGTATTTAATTCATGAAATGGTAATGGGTTCTCCTACAGGAAAATCTATGGAAAGTGAATCTGAGGATGCAATTATGGAAGAAATATATACAACTGCTAAAAATAAACAGCCTAATCAGCCTTTGAGACCTTCTAGATCATGGTCTACTCCGGTGGTTTCTACTGAAACTTCACCGAGTGCACCTCCAATTAATGAAGCTCCTAAACTTTATCCAAATAATTGTGAAATCACTGAAACTCCTAGAAGACCAGAATTTGAGAATGCTCGAAATGAGGGTAGACATTTTTCAATGACTCCAAGAGCAAGGGAACCTCCAAAAGAATATACAAGAGAGACAAGAAATGTTGAGGATGATGATTATAATGAATACTTAAGGTCTAAAGAAGAATTAATTAAAAGAATGACAAAAGGCATGGAAGCTGTTACAGTTCCAGTAACAATAGGTCCTGTTCAGCCTGTATTTGATCAAAGAAATACAAACAAAACTGGATTAACTATTCCTTTAAATACAGAAATTCAAAAGCCTGCTGAAAAATTTTATTCAGATTTGACAGAATTAAACACTTCTAGATCGAGAATGCCTGATTTAACTTTCAATGAGGATTTATCTCCAAAAACACCAATGGGTGCTATGTCAGATGTAGGAAGTCCTGAAGTCAGGGTAACTACACCAAAGCTTGATGTGGCCAAATTAAAAGCAAATATAGAAGAATTAATAATTGGAACAATTGGCCCAGATAGTTTAAATTACTATCGGGATGATGAACTACTATTCATTTGCAAAAGTATTCAGTGGAAAACGAAAAATAAATATGATCAATTAGAGGATCTAGCTGCAGAACTTGAAATCGATGTGAGTAAACAAAAGAATTTTGCAAAACATTATAGATTAGATTTCTCAGAAAGCGACATTGAGAGTTTGAACTCAATGGGAAGAATAGTTCACATTAAAGATTTGATTGTCTATATCAAAAAGCTAGGAGAACTGAACAAATGGAGAGTTAAATGGACCAAAAGAAAGGAAGATGAAAGATTAGAAAGAATGTCAAAACAATTTCCAATGAGAGAAGTTGCAGGTGGAGGATATGTTCATGTCCCTTGGTCGAGACAGGACATTCTGTTATTCACAAATGACTTTCCAAAATTAAGAGAGAAACCTGTTGAGTGGTACAGGCAAGTCGATAGATTTATCAAAGTGTCAAAAGTTCTGTGGATTGATTTGGATGGATTTTTTGACATTGTTGTTCCATCTGATCTTTGGACAGAATGTAAAATATCTATTAGTTGGCCAAAAACAGAACCTGAGCGAATTAAAGAAACAGGTGCCCCAAATCCACTTGTAATGGATTTTTATGAGAAAGTAATTGTTTGGATGAAAAACAAAATTCCACCCAAAGAAGTTGATTGGGTTAAAATAGAAAGAACAGAGCAGGAAACAAAAGAATCAGTTCATTCTTTTTATGAAAGGCTACTGTTAATCTTTAAACAATACAGTGGTTATGAAAAATTAGATGAGAAAGACATGAGTCATTTTATCTATAGATTTGTTTATGGACTAAAACCTGAAATTGGAGAAATGATCAGAACTAGTATTGTCGGATGGCAAGCACTATCTATAGATGATATTCTGAGAAAAGCAAAATATTGTAGCGATGAATTAGAAGTAAAACAGAAGAAGCTAAAGGAGAAAGCCATGTGGGCACAGGTAAAGGTAGCTGAGCAACAGATTGCCAGCATGGGAAATAAGAACACTAATTTTGTTCAAACTGGAAATACGAACCAGATACAAGGAAAGTTTAAAGGTAATAATTTCCAAAAGAAATTTAGCCCAAAAATAGAAGAGCTGAAACAAAGATTACCTTGTTTTAATTGTGGCGAAATTGGACATTGGAGGGACGAGTGTCCTCATCCTCCTAGAAACTTAAAGAATCCCTTATTGAATCCACAGATGCAGAATGGTGTTAACGTGCAGCAACAGCTACAGATGCAACAGGGGTTAAATGAATTTAATATTCAGCGACAATTACAACAACAGCAACAACAACAGGTGAATAATCGTCAGGACCAGTTGCCACAACCACCTTTTCCGAATTGTGGGGGAGTTCAAAAATATAATCCAAAAGTGGGATTTCAGGGATGTGAACAGGTAATAAAACCACAAAAACAGCAAAAGCAGCAAAGGGTTCAAATGCAAAATGCTTCACAACAATTTTTATTAACAGAAAGCCAAGACAGTGATTCTGATGATTATTGCTGACGGTGCCCGAGAGAGGAGGAAGAGTGTGTTGTTGGAGCCACTCTTGAGGTTGACCAGTCTGGTCCTTATGTAAACGGGAAAGTTAATGATGTAGACATCACTTTTCTAGTGGACACTGGTGCTACTCGTTCTACTGTTAGATCAGTGGAAATTGAAAACCTACCTCTCTCTGGGGATACCATCCAAGTTGTCGGAGTAAGTAATCAGCAAATTAAAACAGACTTAACTGATCCAGTACCAGTTGAAATTGGAAATTACAGAGACAAACACAGATTTGTGGTTTGTAATAGTAGTCCAGTAAATCTATTAGGTAGGGACATCCTATGTAAAATGAATTGCAGAATATATTGTTCTCCTGAAGGAGTTGAATTACAAACAATGGAGGAAGATGGTTTGTACAGAATGACAATGATGATGATGGAAGCAGAAGAAACAAAATTGTTTCCTGCATTTGAAGAAAAAGATTTACCTGAAGAGCTAAAAGAAACAGTGAAATCTGAAATATGGGATTTTACTGGGAATGAGATGGGTCTGATGAAAAACGTAGATCCTGTTAAAATTGCATTGAAGCAGGGAATAGAATTTCCAAACACTCCACAATATAAAATGAAAACAGAGACAATTGAAGGTATTACACCTGTAATTGAAAAATTAATCAAGCAAGGTGTATTGAAAGAAATGAAGAGTAGCTCTTGTAATTCACCAATTATGGGAGTTAAAAAGGCTAACGGAACATTTAGGATCGTACAAGATCTGAGAAAGGTTAATCAAATTGTTATTCCATGTTGTCCTGTAGTTCCAAATCCAGCAGTAATTCTATTTCAGATTCCATATGATGCTGAATGGTACACAGTCATTGACCTTTGCAATGCATTCTTTACTGTTCCTCTACACCCAGACAGTTATGAAATCTTTGCTTTCAGATTCCAAGGTAAGACCCTTGGATGGACAAGAATCCCTCAGGGCTATACAGAAAGTCCTTCAATCTTTAACGAACTGTTAAAAAGATCATTAGAAGATTTAGACTTACCAGGTAGGTCTACGTTGGTGCAGTATATTGATGATTTGTTAATTGCTGCAAAGACAAGAGAAAATTGTGTAACAGACACAATAATTCTGTTAAATCGCCTTGCAGAAGAAGGACATAAAGTGTCCCCAGCAAAACTACAGTTTTGCAAACAGGAAGTAAAATATCTTGGTCACAGAATTGCAAAAGGAAAAAGACAAGTAACAATAGAGAGAATAAAAATGATTCAAGCAATGTTACCGCCAAGAACACAAAGACAGGTCAGAATGTTCTTGGGAATGGTAGGTTACTGTCGACAATGGATAAGTGGATTTTCAGTAATTGCGAAACCACTACAAAGACTGACCAAATCAGATGTAAAAGATCCAATTATTCTCAATGATGTTGAGATGGAATCTTTTGAAAACTTGAAAAAGAGCTTATGTCAAGCTCCTGCTTTGGGTATGCCAAATTATGAGAAAGATTTTGAACTGTATTGCAGTGAGAGAGAAGGATGTGCATTATCTGTGTTAATTCAGAGACATGGGAACCTAAAGAAACCTATTGCATATTTCTCTGCAGTTCTTGATCCAATTGCAAAAGCATTACCAGGTTGTTTAAAAGCAGTTGCAGCTACAAGTATCAGTCTTGAACAAAGTGAAGGAATCATTATGGGATTTCCTGTAAAAGTTTTTGTGCCTCATTCAGTTGAAATATTACTGACAAGAGGTAAGACTCAACATTTAACAAGTAGCAGATTGACAAAGTATGAGAAAATCATATTGGGAGCAGATAATGTTTCAATTTCAAGATGTTTGAATCTGAATCCTTCTACATTACTGCCTGATTCTGAAATTGTTGATGACATCGAGACAGAACATGAATGTTTAGATGTCATGGAATTCTGCACAAAACCAAGAAAAGACATCAAAGACAGACCTTTGCCTGAATCGGATTTTGTCTACTTTGTAGATGGCTCATGCTTAAGATCCGAAGGTGGTGTCTTGAAAGCTTCATACTCAGTTTGTACAGTCGAAGATGTTGAAGAGGCATCATGTCTTGAAGGAGTTCGTTCAGCACAAGTGGCTGAATTGATTGCTTTAATTCGTGCATGTGAAATATCAAAAGATATAAGAGTTACCATCATTACTGATAGTCAGTATGGGTACGGAGTTGTGCATGATTATGGACAACTCTGGTCACAGAGAGGATACATGACATCAACAGGGTCACCAATTAAAAATGCGGTATTCATTAGAAGATTAATTGAAGCAATACAATTGCCAAAAGAAATTGCCATAGTCAAGTGTGCAGCACACACTAGAGGGACTGATTATATTTCCAAAGGAAATGCCTTCGCAGATGAAACAGCAAAGTACTGCGCAAGGAAAAATTATTCTTACAATCGGAATAGAAGTACAGAAACTGATTCAAATTCATTAATGCTAACAACTGTTGTAGAAACATGGAATGAGATTAGAGATTTACAAAACGAAGCAGATGATGAAGAAAAAGACCAGTGGTTAAGATCAGATTGTAGACAACGTGATGAAGATGGAGTGTGGGTTTACAAAGATGGGAGAGTAGTTTTACCAAATTGCATGATTTCTGACATGGCCAGATTATATCATGGTCCTGCACATTTAGGAAGAGATTCTATGGTCAGACTGTTTAAAGAAACATGGTTCAATACCAAGTTTAGAACCATTGCAGAATCTTTTTGTCAAAGGTGTTTGTCATGCCAACAAATGAATCCTAACAGAAAATCAGTGGTGGGGACAGGAATAATTGGTCGAGAGGGTGGTCCCTTTACCAGGTTACAAATAGATTTCATTGAAATGCCATTACACAACTGTTTGAAATATGTACTTGTAATTGTATGCTTGTTCTCAAGGTGGGTAGAGGCTTTTCCTACAAGACATTGTGATTCAATTACAGTAGCAAAACTAATGCTCAGAGAAATCATCCCAAGGTACGGTTTTCCAGTCACTATTGAGAGTGATGGAGGAAGTCATTTTGATAACAAACTGTTGAAATTAATTTGCGAAGCTATGAGTATTGAGCAGAAAATACACTGTGCATACAGACCAGAGGCATCAGGTGTAGTTGAACAAATAAATGGAACTATCAAAAACAGAATTGGGAAAATGTGTCTAGAGACAGGAGTGAAGTGGACTGATGCTCTTCCACTTGTTTTGATGTCAATAAGAAGTACACCAGATAAAAAGACAGGTTTGAGTCCTCATGAAATTTTGATGGGAAGAGTTATGAGGCAAGCTTTTGTACCTGTAGGTAAACTGTTGAGCATAAATGACAGTGCAATTTTGGATTACTGTAAAAGGTTATCTGATATGGTAACTTCTGTATCTAATCAGGTGGGAACTGAAGCACAATCAAATGACAAAGTTTTGACACATGATCTGAGACCTGGAGACTGGGTCAGAACGAAAGTACATCGGAGGAGGAATTGTCTATCTCCTAGATGGCAGAAACCTAGGCAGGTAATCTTGATCACTACTAATGCTGTAAAGTGCAGAGGATTGAAGCGTTGGATTCATCCAAGTCATACTATTCCAATACCAACTCCTGAGAATTCTGATGTTGAAAGTGATACCACAGATGACTCTGATTCTGAAGCAGAAGACAGAACAGAAGGTGAAGTAATTCCAGATTCTGAAGATCGACAAGAAAGTCGACATCTGGAAACTGTGCCGGTGAATGGAAATCTGGCAAGAAAAGACTTAGAAATAATTGAAATAGATTCTGAAGGTGAAGAGAATCTGTTAAAAGGAAAGATAACTGAGGATTCGGTTGTCTATATTGAAGACAAAGAAGCTGAACCAAAAGAAGTTTCAGACCAGGAGAGTATCGAAAGGCAGAGAACAAGCTCTGAAGTAAGGAACAAAAATCCGAAATCTGGGAAGCTAAAGGTAATTGAGGAAGAGGAGGAGAACGAATTACCGAGTACCAGTGATGGAAGACAAAGTGAAGTTCCTGAAGGAGTGAAATTGCCATATAGAGAAGTTCCTGAGTCAATTGAAATTTCAGACTACGAAACTGAGGAAAGTGACGTGGAAGGTGGAAGTGAAAACAGAAAGAAAAGGACTTGGAAATCAGAATCGAATAATTCTGAACCAAAGAAAAAGTATGTGAGAAAAGCAGACTTCTGGCCTGGTGGAAGGTTGAGAGTGAGATTAATCAAAAAGCCAATAGAACAAGTTGAAGAAATAAGTAGTCAAAAGAGTCCTGGAACAGAAGTTGGAGTTGGGAGGAAAATAGAAGTGATATCAAGAAAAGGGAAGAGAATAATTAAACCAAACCAGAAATACAAGTCTCCTGAGTGGACTTACTTAGTAATTCCACCTGTTATAGACATATATGATAGTAGTGAAGAAGAAAACGAAATCCAAGAAATTAGTGACAATGATTGAAGTACAAATTTATTAAATTGGCATAAGGCTGAAGAAATCCTGTTAGTTGACACAAGGTCGAAGAAAAACTGTCTAGTAGAAGAAAAACTTATGTATGACATAAGGTCGAAGAAATCTTGTTTAGGGTTATAAAAAGAAAAATATTTTAAAAGGGGGGTGTATATAAATTTTAAAATTTATTTTTATTTTTAATTTTATTTTTGAGGCTAAAACTAACCTAAAAATGCCTTACATTAAGGAGAGCACTTCAAAATGCTCTGTTTTTAAAAGATGCTGTAAGATGACTCTGGTGTGTCTGCTCATTTTAGTTCTGCTCTGGTTGATACTAGCTGTGATTATACCTTTAGAAATGAATAGAGAATTACACAAAGTTAACTTAACAAGCAAAGCTCTAGTTAGCCAAACTAAACATAGTGCATCTGCTAAAGTAATTGATCATCAACCTAACATTCATCAAGATAAATCAATAGGTGATTTTTCAAGCAATACATTCACAAAGCTTTTGAGTGAATATGTAAAGGTAATGGATGCAAAGGATTGTTATGTGTGCGTTAAGTTACCCGCTTCTGTTTCTGAGGGAGTAACATATAATATGCTTCCTCTCACTTATGCTGTTACATGTAGTGTATTAACTAGTTTATTTTATCAAACTGGTCGTTTAGAATATTACTATTCAAATTATGATGAGATTTTTGCTAATATCAAGATTGATAATGCTTTAAATAAGCATAAGAAAGCTAAACAATTGAGAGAATATTTCCTTGTTACTAATGAACTCACTTATGAGTATGCTTACAAGAATAATCTAACATGTAAATTAAGTGCTGAAGGGAAGAAATTTCTGAATATGGTTGAGGAGAGAAGAGCAATTTATAAGAGAAATGAATTAGTCAAGCAGACTAAGTCATCATTCTGGCAAAAAGAGGATGAGAAACTAAATGGTAAAATGCTTGAAAATATTGCAATTCACATAGACAAACCTGTTAGTGGAAAGCTTTGCATTAGAAGAGATAACACACTTTTTGATAATTATTTTGTAGGTGCAAGCAACTGTGAAGATACTTATCAGATTATGGGAGGTTGGGGATTTAAAGGTGGAAAAGATCCTATCTTTCCTGGAATTTATTTTGTCTGTGGTGACAAAGCCTACTACAACCTTCCAGACCATTGGTATGGAACTTGTTATGTGGGAATTGTTTTTCCTAAAGTGTTTCATGTTGACAGAGATTCAGAAGGATTATTTAAAATCCATAATTATGTAAATAGAGCTAAAAGAGAAACTTTTACTGAAGTTCTGGGAGATATTTTTCAAGCTGTAATACCTTTTGTTGGTATAACCCTAAATGCAGGGAGAATCAGAAAATTGTCCACTATAGTTGATAGATTATCAACTGACACTGCTGATGGATTTCAATTAGTGAATGTTGAAGTTATTGCAATTAGATCCATGGTAATTCAAGACCGTCTTGCTTTAGACATACTCTTAGCAAAAGAGGGAGGAGTCTGTGGCATTTTACATGTCCAACATTGCTGTACATATATACCGGATGAAAGTAAAAATATTGAAATGTATATTAAGAATATTACACAAATGCATTCTGAAATAATTCCTTTAGAAGAAGAAGATTTTACTGGGAAACTTTCAAATAGGTTTCAAGCAATTAAAAACTGGTTTCATAATATCGGAAGTTCAATTCTTGGCAAGATTCTGGCACCTTTGATTATAATTATATTCATTTTTATTTTGACTAAAGTAGGTTGTTTGTTGCATAAAAGAAAGAAGCATTTGAGAGAAAAGAAGAGGATTTATAAACTCAGAAAAGAAGAGGAAAGGGAGATTGAGTTGCAGGAGTTACATAGAGAGCGTCATGTTAATTGCAAGGATTATGCTGAAACAGACTTTTAGGTTTACTAATACAATGAATTTGAATCGATTTCTTATAAATTAAATTTACCAAATTTTTGAGTGCTGGTGTGGTGATTTGTTAATCACCAGATGAGGGAGTTGATGGAGCGAGATAGAAAACAAAATTTTGTTTAAACTCGCAAAGTCACATTTCCATAACATGAATAAAATTATTAATGATTTGTGATATGTTGTGCTAATACAACCTAGATTAAACTTTACATGTGGGGGGACTAACATGTGTGCTCATAAATGTGCATAAATGTTGCATCTTTTTGTTCGTGCAAAATAATAAAATAATTTATTGTTTTCGTTTTTTGTCATTACTAACTGCTGCATATTTAAAATAAGCATGTGCTTGTTTTGCTTATTCTTGTCTGTATGATGTCATTTCTACTATTCTAGGTGCATATGGGTCTCATAGAAAAACGGAGACTGGTAAATATAAACGCTGCTTTATTTGTTTGCAATGGCTAGGTAACATTTTGATTAATCGGGTGGGTTAATTATTTAGTAAACCATGGGGTGGATACAGAATATACTTTATTTCTTACATTAATACTTTTCTTGTGTTTGTTTTATACTAGAAATCATAAGTTGCCTGCTTTTGAGGCCTAACTATTTGAGCCGCACAAAAAGAGCTAATTCATATTTCTGCAGAAAGTCACGAGACGCCCATTCTGAATTAAAACGTTTATTGAAGCTGCATTCACAAAGCAAAAACTGATGAGCTGACATCATTCTGTCGGACATGGCCAAGGTCGAAAGTGAACTTTTTGTCAGTCCTTAACTTGGCATCCGCGGAAGTTGCTCTGAAAAGCTATGGAAGCTGCGAGGATGATCTGTTACAAAGTTGCAATAGCAGGAAGCCTCTGGCTTCACGTGGAAGAGACAATGGTCTTTGTAAGACATGATTTTGTGGAACTTTTTAAGAATCGGGTGACATGTCACTTGTCACTTTCAGCCAATGGGACGTCGAGTATTTCTGAAAACTTTCCTTTGCTAGTTTAGTTAGCGTAGAAAGGTATAAAAAGTCATGCCCTTAGGGTTGGGCTGGCTGCTGCTTTCTGACTTTCCGATGAGGGTGATGTGCTGCTGGACTTTGCGTGGAGCACGTAAGAATCCTCAAAGAACTTTACTTTAATTTCTGTCTATTTAGCTCAGTTAGGGAAATAGGTTTTAGAAATGTTAAACTTTATATAATTTCTTTAAATTTGATTAAATTGCTTAAATTGTATTTTTCCATATTTCTTACTATCATGCTTGCTTTATTGCAAATAAAATTTCATTTATAAAACTTACAACTTATATACCATAATCTAGAAAATAAAATCTTACTTTTGACAAACAAGCTGGTCTTGGTTATTTAGAAGTATAGGTTACCTTTAAGCTAGATCACGTCGCCTATGGTGGTCGTTTAAATGGTTGGGTTTTATTCTAATGACAATATTCTTTCTGCAAATGTATAAATATGTTTATAGTTTGTAAATAATGTGTATATAGATTTATTTGACCACCTGATTCAGTAGGCCCAAAAATATATCAGGTTCATAAATGGGTCCATGTATAGTTTAGAATTTTGTTTATAGGTTATGAAATTGGGTAGCGTAGTTTATGATATATTTTACGGGTGGTCTGGTTAGCTTCATCTTTTTGGCTGTTTGTAGTAGTCTTGTACAGGTACTCACAGATTTTTCCACTCCGCAGGCTTTGTTGTTTTCTAGGGGACCAATATTTGGCTGGTTTTGAATTTTTATAATGCTGTATCCTCACCTGCAGAAGACACTAACATCTTCCAGAGGGGCTCATTTCTGAGAAACTTGTGTTTGAGAAACTAGAGCTATGCTAACATTGTGATTGCAGGAGATTTTAACATTCACATGTGTGGCGACTTGAGACGTGAAGGATCAAACACACAGGCTGTGCACGATTGTCCGGCTTGCACATGGAGCATACATCACAGGGTAATTTACCAAATGCCGTTGTAAACGAGTTTGATGTAACTTTTTCTTTTTAATTAGCATTATTATTTAAACAACCATCAGCAAGGTACAGGCAATTGTACAGCATGCACAGTGAGGTACATTCTCATCATAAGTAGCATCGCAAATGAAATCATAAAGTGGAAAGCTGAGACATTTAGAATAAATGGATGTCCATAGTCATCAAAATACATTGCCAATATACAACAGGACTATAATTAGCCATGTCAGAGCATTCGGTTTGATTTATCGCAAGCAACACCTGTATCCTCAGGGGACAATAAGGGGGCTAACCTGAGGCAAAAAGAGGACAACGGCAAGAGGGGACTCCCATAGCAGACCACTCAGCCGCAGGGGAAATGACACGTCCTAAAAAACTTTCCAGGCAGAAAGACCTCATGGTTCATCATCAGCAATGATAGGGTGTTTTAGCAGGTCCCATATATCGCGAGGTCATGAGGAAAGGGGAAGTAATTCAGCGTATGTGCAAATCTGATCTTGCCAAAGGATCATATCCCCTAGCCACTCCTTTAATTTAGGTGCTCACCCACGGACCCACCTACAGGCCATGCGCCGCTTAGCCAAAACCAAACAAAAGGATGCAAATTTCCTATACGTGACAGGAATTTGCTCTGTATAACCAAAACGTGTAACAAGAGGTGATCTGGATATATATATGAAAGTCATGGAATCCAGGGCTGTGAGGATTTGGCGCCAGTAGTCAAACACCACAGGACATATCCACGGTAAATGTAGAAAATCTGCATGTTCCGCTCGACATCTGGCACATCTATCTGATTCGCGCAGACCGTACCTGTGGAGCCAAACTGGAGTGTAATAGCTACGGTGGAGGAATCTGTAATGTATCACACGCAGCCTGCTATTGGAGGAGACCTATTCAGTCTGCTTACAGCAGTATGCCCACTGCTCGACAGTTAATTCCTGGTCTAATTCTGCGCCCACCCAGCACGGGAGGTGCAGGGTGGGTATTCGTTATCTGCATACAAGGTGTGGTAAAGTGTAGATACTAAGGGCCAGATGTAGGTATCTCATTTTTACCGACTCTAAAATACAGATTTTTACTGAATCGGTATTTTAGAAAAGGGAAATGAGATGTAGGTCAAAAATCGGTAAAAAATACTGAATCGGTAACATTCGAAAATCCCGACTCGGTATTTACCGAATTGGTATTTACCGATATGGCAAATACCGATTCGGTAATTCACATGCAATCCTATGGGCCCGGAGGCCCATAGGAATGCATTGAATCTACCGAATCGGTATTTACCGATTCGGTAAATACCGATTCGGTAAATACCAAGTCGGTAAATACCGAGTCGGGGATACAAAATATCAGGCAGTTGAAGTTACAACCAATCAGGTGCCTCCACCCCGCCCCTGAGCCAACCAACAGAGCAATAGACCAATCCTGTGCATCCACCCCACCCCACAACCAGGAAGTGGCCACACCCATGCAGGTGCAGTGTACCTGATCACCACAGGAGAGCAGTTACACAGAGACAGGCTGTTGTGAAGCAGAGCCCTGCAGGACACACAAATGGATCCCCAAGACTCTCAGAGGGAAGGTGCAGAGAGGAAGAGCAAGATGAAGTTCAGCACTGGTGAACTGCAGGTGCTGGTGGAGTAGGTCGTCAAGCACTACCCAAAAATCTTTGGAAAGCAGTCCCTGCAGGTACCAGAGGCAGTCACGAGACACTCCTGGCTGGGGATCCAGACCAAAGTAAACGCTATAGGAGTGACCACCAGGGAAGTGGACGATCTCAAGAGGCGATGGTACGATCTAAGGATCATTACTAAGAAAAAACTGGCAGCAAGAAGTAAGGAGGCCAATGCTACAGGTGGAGGTAAGAACAGGGCACCTGCTCTCACGGACCTGGAAGAGCTTGTGGAGTCCACACTGGAGCCAGAGTGCGTTGTGGGGATTGGTGATGCAGACAGCTCAGCCCGAGCTGCAGCTAAGAAAGGTAAGGGACATGTCCATCATCCCACACCCCCTGCCTGTGTCCCTCCCCCAATGTGGCTATGAGTTGAGGAAATCCAGTACTGACTTCAGTATACACCTGCAATGCATTATGGGAGTGGTAGTCATATGAATACCCTCTGAGCAGTCAACATGAAATGTTGTCATGCATGCCACACAATACAATCAGAGACAAGGGAGGAGCAGGAAATAGTGAAATATTAATGTAATTTAATAGTGATTTACACGGTGAAAGCACCACTAAGACAATGTCCATATCTGTCCACAGGGGAGACATCACGCACGTCACTGCAGGTGAGGGAGAAGACACATCCCCAAAGGGATAGGAGTGAGCAAGAAGGCAGGGATGCAGGGCCCAGCACTGCAAGACCTACAGCACCCTGCACAAAAGCAGCTGACACACCAGAGGCAGACGACACCATGCTACTTGAAGCGTCTCCAGTGCTCCTTGACTCACCACAACAGGAGTCACAACAACCAGACACACCAGCAGACACAGAGGTGTCAGACATCTGGAGGCCCGTGAGGGATGAGGGTCCCCCGCAAAGGATCCTACAAACATCCTCCGATGAGGAGAGGGAGTGTGAGGAGTCAATACAGCCAATGGCAGGAAATGCACCAGGTCATACATCCACTCCTGTCAGGGGATCCGGAGGAACAAGACGTCGTAGGGTTCGGGAGTCAAGCGTCAGTGGCCGTGATGAGGGTGTCTTCCAAGGCCTTGAGACCACAATGGTCAAGGTGCAGCGCCTGCAGGCAAAAGGAATAAGTGCAGTGCACAGACAAATGCGCCTTTTGAACACAAATTTCACTGACATGAACAAGGGAATAGCATCAATGGCAGACAGCATGAGGGACATGGCAGATGGAGTCAGGGAAATGTCTCAGTGTGTGATGACACTCTGTGAGGAACTACGAGAGGACCGTGCACAAAGGCGCAGGGAGAGCCATCGTACGCACCAGCAGACAAGGGGCATGCGCCAACTTGCAACTGCGACTTCACTGATGTGTCGCCGTTCAGTTGTGATGCAGGAGGGGCTGGTGCACTGCTGTACTGTTCTCACACGGGGGATGGGGAGAGTCACTACAGCAATGGAAGAGCTGCTGACAAACCAGTCAGCCACCACAGGAGCAGAAGGTGTTGGGGACACAGATACCCCTATTAGCAGGAGCAGCACCCCTGTCTCTGAAGTAAGGAATAGCAGCAGACGCCAGAGTGCCGGCGCTGGCACAGCTGACTCGGAACTAAGCCAACCTCAGGCATCACGCGCGGCTGTTCATGGGCGCAAGCAGTGAGTCTGCCATATTCAGATGGACATGTGAGGGTGAGGTAACCCCCGTCCACACAGTAGTGCTAGTCATTTGTGGCTTATGTCATTTCAACGTAGTGCAAAATAAACTACGTGCATGGAAGTACAACACGTGCTTTGTCTCTATACTTACTCAGAAGTAGTTGTGTGTGATTTCTCTCCGTCTCTGTCTCCCGTCTGTGGGTGTTGGTACTCCTACTGTGTTGGCTGCTGGTAGTGCCTGCTCATCGTCATGGTCTTCATAGTCCTCCAATTCCACCTCTGTGCCCCTCTTAGTTGCGATGTTGTTCAACATTGCACGGATAGCAATTATCTTACAGCATGTCACAGGTGAGTACTGCCGTGCCCCCCCTCTTTTGTGGAGGCACCGGAACCGGCTCTTCAGGAGCCCAAAGGTGCGCTCAATGATGTTCCGGGTGGATTTATGTGCCACATTGTACCGTCTCTGGCTGGGGGTTGTGGGGTTGAGGTATGGTGTCAGGACGAAGGAACGGAGTGCATATGCACACTCCCCTAGTGTGAAAGAAAAAAGATACATTACTCAGAGGCACACATTGACATACGTCTGCTTCATCTATCAAGGGAGTGTCACCCATTCATTTACCTAGCAGGTATCCTTCCCCGAATTCACCCGCTGTCAGGCGGGTATAGATCCCACTGTTTTGGAATATGTATGAATCGTGGGTGCTTCCTGGGTATCTGGCCACTATATCAGTGATAATGTACTTGGCATCACAGATTGCTTGTACATTGATTGTGTGTGTTGACGTCCTGTTCCTGTATATGTGCTCAGTGGCAGCTGGGGGGCAAATGGGGATGTGGGTCCCATCAATGCAGCCAATCATGTGTGGGAAATTAGCCATGAGGTAAAAGTCAGTCTTGGTCCTGAGCAAGTCCGCATCAGTGTCTGGGAAGTGGATGTAATGCTCCATTCTTTGCATCATGGCATCCAGGAACTTTCTGAATAAACGCAACAGGCAGCTCTGGGACACCCCACCTACCACAGCAACTACACTCTGGTAGCTCCCAGATGCAAGGAGGTGTATGCTACAGAGCACCTGCACATGGGGTGGGATGGCGTGGGCCCTTGGTCTTGGGTGGTCCAGGAGTGGGTGCAGGTCCCTGATCAGGTCCATGATGGTTTGGGGGTGCAGTCTGTATCTTTGCAGTATCTCTAGCTCTGTCAATTGGAAGAGTGTAATCCTCTGCCTGTAGACCTGCTCCTCCCTTCTCCATTCCCTCTCACCTGCTGCCTGTAGCCTTAGCCGTCTTGCTATGACGTAGAAAGCCGCCATTCTGGTTCCAGTGTTGCATTTTGGGGCCCTTTTTTATAGGCTGCACCTGATTACTACCTGCTTACAATCCATGTTAAATACCGATTCATAAATACCGAATTTTGGTGAAATTCGGTAAATTATGGCTCACCTACATCTCGATGGTGTTGTTTTTTCCATTTCCTAATTTCCGAATCAGTAATTTTACCGAATCGGAACATTTACCGACTCGGTATATTTTCCGATTTGGTAATTTTACCGAATCGGAACATTTACCGACTCGGTATATTTTCCGATTCGGTCATTTTACCGATTCGGTTATATTACCAATTCGGATTATTTACCGAGCCGGTAATCTACCGATTCGGTATTTTTTCCGAATCTGTCAATTTTGGGCGAGCTACATCTCAATGTCCAAATACCGGTCGGTAACGGCCGAAATTACCGATTTTCGGCCGTTACCGACCGGTATTTGGCTACCTACATCTGGCCCTAAATGGGAAGCAGAGTCCGCCAACTGGATTTGGTGCAGCGGCGTCAAAGTGGCTGGTTCAGAGGGGAACGAGGCATTACATGCCTGGACTCCATGATGCAGGCAAGCGTACAAAAATGTCTCCATGGTGGACGGGGGGGGGGGTCATGACACAACTGCTGTAGAGTGCAGAACTTGCCCTTGACATACAGATCACCCCATTTTTGAATATTCCGAATGAGTGCCATTTTCCTAAATATACCTTCCTGCAGTATTGCCATATTGGGGTGGCCGGTGAGTGGGAGAAGAGGGGAATATAGGCTAGTTGCTGCTATGTGATTCATGAGACAAGCCCAAGCATTTTTCGTGGAGTCTACCGAGGACTACGCCCCAGTGTTTTAATACTGGAGAGTAAAGCTCCATTTAGTTGAATTGGATCCGCAAGCCAATGTTCAGTGGCAATGTGAGGGGTATAGCAGGGGTAATGGAACCAGAAGTGAGCGAAATGCGCCTGCGCACTTACGTAGTATAATTCAACATTTGGAATGTCAAAGCCGCCTTGTGCGTAAGGACGTGTCAACGGATCTCATTGGATGCGAGGCTGTTTACCGCCCCACACTAGTCTGATCAATTCTGATCTGAGAGTATTAAAAAGTGCTGTCCTGGATCATAACGAATATTGAGAAATAAATAGAGGAATTTCGGAAGTATAATCATCTTTATGAGAGATATACGACCGGCCATAGTCAAAGGCAGTGCTATCCAACGGGTAATACAGCCAGTAACATGTTCCATTGCGCAACCATAGTTAAGGCGCATGAGCTCATCACGGTCCGCTGTAACGCTGATCCCCAAGTATTTGACCTCGTCGTCACACCACACAATTGTATAATCTGTTTCAAAGGAAGTGGCAGCACTGGTCAGCGGGAACATTTGTGATTTAGTCCAATTTATATTAATACCAGAATAGCCACCAAATTTAACAAATTCACGCATGAGTGGATTTAAGTTTTGGCTAGGGTTTTTTATATAGAGGGTGACATCGTCTGCATATAGGGGTATGAGGACAGGACTCAGGAGGCAGCGAAGACCTACATGGTTGAAGGGCTGTCTAATCCTCGCCGCCAGAGGCTCCATTACCAGGGCAAAGAGGAGCGGGGAAAGGGGACATCCCTGACGAGTGCCGCGGGATAGGGATAAGGGTTGTGAAGTATGCCCATTGATCAAGGCTCTCGCTGTAGGAGAAGTGTACAACAGTCGGACCCAGGAGAGGAAACTTATAGGGAGTCCCATGCATCGTAAGACAGTAAACAGGTAATCACATTCCACCGAGTCAAAAGCCTTGGAGGCATCTAAAAAGACCGCCACCAGTGCCAATTGGAGATCAACCATTTTTAAGATGGAGAACAATTTTCTGAGGTTCTGGGACGTCGTTCTACCTAGTATGAATCCCGCCTGATCAGGGAGGACCAGCTTGTCTAGGAGGAGGCACAGGCGATAAGCCAATAATTTAGTGAGGATCTTAGTGACTGTGTTCAATAGGCACAGGGGTCTGTAAGAGTCGTATCGATCTGCAGGTTTAGTTGACTTTAACAATGACGAGATGAGGGCCTCCCTCATTGAGGGTGGAAGAATTTGTGATTCATTTGCCTCTAGAAAAACCTCTTTTAATATTGGAAGTAGCTGTTCAATGTATGATTTATAAAAATCAATGGGCAGGCCATCTGAACCCGGAGCCTTACCTGACTTCATCTGCACAATGGCTTCCGGTAGCTCATCGTCCTCAAACGGCACAGCTAGGAATTTGCGCTGTGTGTCGCCCAACCAGCCCAGGGTGATTTTGCCAAAAAAAGGAGAAAAGTCAGGTGGAGAAGTTTGTTGTGTTTTACACAGATTCATGTAGAAAGTGGTAAACGTTTTAAGGCTATCCTGAATATCTCTATGTCGCACGCCCATATCATCAACCACCTCCAGAACGTAATTCGAAAAGCGAGGTTGCTTGATATCATTAGCTCAGGCTCAGCCAGGTCGCTCAGCCTCCCCAATACCGACGAGCGGTGAAGTATTTACCTCGGAACTTCAACTCACGGTCCGCAGTGGTCGTATAGTCTGAAAGTTTTTTCCGGAGCAAAGCTCGGTGCATACCAGAATTATCATTCCACTTGTTAGTCTCCAAGCATTTTATCTCAACCTACAGTCGCTGCAGATTCAGTCTGATGTCTCGGAGAACACCAACACTCTTGGACATGCCTATTCTCCAAACTGTGACCTTAAAGGCCTCCCAGAGTGTGCCCTTCTGATCTACAGCGCCTTTGTTTCTAACGAAAAAGTCCTTGATCTCATCCCCCAGTTCAGCCTGAAAGACCATGTCTAATAGAGTCTTGGGCAGTAGTCTCCAGCAACGTGGAGTGGCAACTGAGTTTGGGGGAGCTATCTCAAGACACACAGGAGCATGGTCAGAGTATGTGCGGGCAAAATGAGTAACTGACCGAGTCCAGGGGGTGGTGCCCTGTGAACAGAGCCAATAGTCAAGGCCGGACCACGTGACATGGCACGATGTAAAAAACTTTCCCTCCCTCTCAGCCGGGTTGTGTGTATCGCCATGCATCGACAAGTCCGTGTTCCTCCAGTATCCCAGAATGAGCCTCACGTGTGTTGGTGTAATGGTGTGGAGAGGGGTTGGAACGGTCCATAACCGGGTGTAAGGCCGTGTTAAAATTCCCCCCATAGCACATGCATGGTGCCAATTTCCAATATGCGTCCCCAGAGAGGGATGAAATAGTTGGGGTCATCCTGATTGGGGCCATAACTACATGCCAAGGTGATCCATTGCGTGCCCAGGTTACCCCACATAATGCAGCTTTGACCGAGTTATCATTGTATGTGACCCCTAATATAAATGGCGTATTCTTTTTAACCAAGAGTACGTCGAGTAGGAGGAGAACATACAGGCAGAGGCCCATCTACTACTGTAGCTAGAGGGTCAGCGAGGGTCCATATGTGTCTCTTGGAGCAGTGCAATCTGCACCTGGTGACGATCTAAATAAGCCAGGCTCTGCCTCCTTTTCCGAGGATCGCGTAGTCCCCTGACATTCCATGTGAGTAGTTTCATACTAAGGGGCAAATGTTGTGTTGTCACGAGGAGCAAGGGAAATGGAACTGTCGCGGGTATGTTTGCTCAGCAGTGTTACCACTATGCTTACCGTCTATGCAGCGTCCCGGGGCTCCATCTTCAGATGACGCGGCGAGTTCTTCTAGCTAAAGGCGCATGCGCGGGCGCCTGCGCATACGCATTTCTCGCAAGAAATGCGCCTGCGCCCGCACATGCACATTTGGCTAGAAGAACTCGCCGCGTCATCTGAAGAAGGAGCCCCGGGACGCTGCATAGATGGTAAGTGCTTTTAATGTACTTTAAAATGTATTTTACATTAATAGAACCATGTAGAAGAGGGCGGGAGGGAGGCAGGTGGCGGGCACCTTCGCTCCGTCCATGGAGCGTGCGTAGTGTTGCCTGCTACGCCTACTTTGCAAAGGGCGAACAAAAATGAAAGTGCTGCAAGACATGTACATTGCGTTTAACAGAACATTATAGAACAACCCCATCCCTTCCCACCCTCCTAACTAGCAAGGACCACAATAAAGGTGATGCTGAAAAGTGTACATAAATTCCTAGATCCCCCCCGACCCACAACGGCACCCCAATCGTGCCAGTATAAAACTACCCACCCAATGAGTCCATGAAAGTCAGAAAATGTTCACCAACCAAGTAGGACTGGGAAGGTATCAAGGGTAGCAGGAGAACAGCAACCCAGAACACAGACATGCAAGGGGGAGCTACCATGAGAGTGGCGCCAAGTGGGCACAAAACCCTTCCCATGACCCGGCATCGCCGCAGTCTGATCCCAAGGGCAGAACAAACCCTAAAATGGGACACTAGCAGCGCGGGGTGGGAGGGGTGCCCGGTGAAATATCAAAGTTATCTTCCAATTGAGTACATTCAAAGATGCAACATAAGTGGTCATAATAATCAACACCCTCAGGGCGCCTATATGTCCAGGAACAGTCATTAATAGCGGAGGACCCTCCAACGGTGCATAATCGGTCCAATTATGGAAGAAAAAAACAGAGTCCAGCATGAAGTTTATATCTCCACATGTCACGTTGGATTCTGTGGAATCACTCGCCAGGGGGGGATGGCGATCTGGAATTGCGGTCTCGTTTCCGCGGACATTTTGCAGCCTTCTTCAGGAAGTCATCAACCTGAGTTTGATTTAACTTTAGCCATAAACAAGTTGTCCCCGGAGACTGAGGATATCAACTCCACTCTTACTGGTAGAGGGTGTGAGTTATTCATTGATGTTATTTTTGTATCTATTCCCTTCTTTGCACACATTTCGGACTTCTCCATCTAGGTGGACGTGCATAGCGACCATAACCCAGTCTGTATGTCTATTTGGTGGCCCCAGGCTGCCCAACTTAATTAGGTAAAAACCAGGGGAGCGCTGACAACGGTGGATGGTGGGAGGAGACTGAAGTGGGTACAGATTTCCCAAGTCCAGTTCTATGAGTCCTTGTTGTCTCAGTGTCAAAAGGAGTTTGCAACCTCTACAGACCGGTTGGCTAAGCCCTTCGACATTTTAGAGGCCTTCGGTGTTATTTCAGACGCCATTGCAAGTTTGTTAATGGCCCAGGTGGCGCAGCAACCCTTCTTGATCCCGAGATAGTTCGACCCTGAATGTTCACGAGCATCCAGGAACCTGAAGGTAGTCCTTGGCACCAAACCAAGTGATCCCTCCACCGTTAAGGCATGTCGCAGACTACAAACCCGCCCTGGCTAACCGCAAGACTCCCTTGAGGGATGAGGCTTGGTTAGACCTTATAGAAGCCAGTACCTTCATGAACAGTTCAAAGTTCTGGAGTATTATTAATAATCCTTTCTTGGCAGGCGATAGTGTCAACATATTGAACTTGCACATAACTGAAGATGAAGGGGTAAGGCATTTCAAGAACATGTTCTTGTCCTTTTCTGCCACAAAGGAAAATCTGTGCTTAGGCGAGGGTATACTCCATGTGGTCTTTACAACGGAGTAATTAAGAGAGGGCATAGCAGGGTTGACGAAAAACAAGGCTCCATGCCCTGACAAGATACCCCCAGCTCTTTACATGTCAAACATGGACACCTGGGTACCGGCCCTTACCTTGGTTATGAACGCTGCAGACGTGTCAGGTTTTCCGGCTTCTTGGACACTATCTATAATTGTCCCGGTCTCCAAAATGGGAGACTCGGCAGGCACTCATTATTATAGGTCCATTTCTTCACTTGATTCAGTTGTAAAGGTGGTGGGTTGCATTGACTCCCCAATTGGGCAGATGACAATAACATTCTCACAGATGCCCAATAAGGTTTAAACCTCTACATGATACTTAACAAGTACACTGTTGCGCACCCCGGCACGGTTCACCTAGCTTTCATGGACCTGTCTTCAGCGTTTGGTCTTTTCAACAAATCGAATCTTTGGCAGATCATGATGTCTTTAGACCTCATCCTTTTTTTGAGAGATCAACACAGATATACTAAGGCGTTTACTCACCAGTTCTCAATTTAGAGAGGGGTCAGACAGGGTGTATTCTGGCGCCCTTTCTTTTCAATTTGTACATCAATAATTTGGAGCAGACATGCTTGAATTTGAAAACTGACTGTCCCCAGGTGGGTCAGAAGAACCTGCCTGTACTATTGTACGTAGACACTGCCGTCCTCATGGCTAGGACGGCCAGGGGACTGCAACTCTAACTGAACTCATTTGTCCACTTCATAGAGGATTTGGACTTGCTGGTCAAAAACAACACATCCTTTGTAATGCAAGTAGGCTCATGCCCTAGCAAATCTTACACATTTGTGGTGGGGTCTATGCCGATTCCTAAGACTGATGCATTTTCATATCTGGGGGTAATGTTTTACTCTGACATGTACTGGCATCCTCTTGTCATTAGGAAAAAAGGAGCCCAGCGTGCAAAGGTACTTTTTATGGAAAACTGTGCCATCGACTGAACCTTATCTTGTATGGCTTAAAAGTAACCCCAATCGATTTTTAATGACTAGGGGCCAGATGTAGGAGAGGAAATACCGGTCGGTAACAGCCGAATTCGGCCGTTACCGACCGGTATTTAGGATTCGGCACGTAGGGGCCAGCATTTTACAGAATCGGTAAATTTACCGATTCGGTAAATTTACCGATTCTGTAAAATACCGAATCGGTAATTTTACCGATTCGGTAATTCCACATGTAGGTGACACTCCTGAGAGTGCCACAGGCCCTTAAGATTCGGTATTTTAACACCCAATCTTATTGGGTGGTAAAATACCGAATGCAGGTGTGCATGCACATCTGTGCATGCACACCTGTGCCATGTGACACACAGACATGCCCTTAGGGCATGTATGTGTGCCACATGTCACACAAGCCTGTACTGGGGGTGTTAGAGGGTGTCAAAGTGACACACCCTGCACCCTTGCAGGATTCGGTATTTACCGATTCGGTAAATACCGAATCGGTATTGCCCATTGATTCCTATGGGCTTCAAAGCCCATAGGAATCAATGGGCAATACCGATTTGGTATTTACTGAATCGGTAAATACCGAATGTTACCGAATCGGTAATCGAAAATTAAATTTTACCTACATCTCCCACCTTCTAATTTACCGATTCATAAATACCGAATTGGTAAAATTCGGTATTTATGAATCGGTAAATTAGAATTACCTACATCTGGCCCTAGGTTCCTTTGGGATCTTTTTCATTATCTCCTGGCCCATCCGGGTGGGGCACAGAGGGGCAGGAGTCTTCCTCCCTGTGGCTGCTATGGTACATCTCCACAGGACATTATGCATTTTTGAATGTTTTGCAGACTTTATGATGTGCCAAGAAAGTCTTACCTCATTCCCATTTTAAAGAAGGCAAAGTATAGGCGGGTTCGACCTGCTTTTATTTTTTTACAAATGCTTTCCAGTAACTCTGTGCTATATGTCCTCAGTTTTTTTAGGTCTGTGGTCAGATCTGGTTATGATGGTCCTATATAACTGTGGCCACCAAGGAATGTTGTGCCCGTTATATATGATTGCATTAGTGTTTGTCATAGCTCGTTTTATTATCCTTATAACATAGGTGGCTGGCATCATATGAAAGAGAAAGCATGTTTGCAAACATAAAGAATAAGAATAAAACCTCTGCAGCAAAATTAAACTCATTAAAAATGCATTAGATATGTGTGGCAAACAGGTGTTAGAAACAGTTCTGTGTAAGTCAGTTTGAAAAAAAGGGGAAGTACCTCGAAATATGGCAAAAATGCTTTTCTGTATTCAATGAGTGAAAAAAAGAAACATATCTGGCATTGTGAGCAATTAAAAAAGAGAAAAAGAAAGAAAAGCAACAATCTGTTTTCGTTGCTTCAAACAGCTGCTCCATTTATGCTCCAAGGTCTGTCCTGCCGTTCATTTCGTCTGCTGGCTCTGGCAGCAGGCATTCTGATGTCAGAGCACGACTGTATTGACCTCATAATAGTTGAGTTCTGACGTCTTTTCTTTAAAAACAACGACCTAGTGCATCATAAGTCACCGATGATACATAAATTAGTTAGTACTGTTTATACAAGAATTACAGAATCCCATATATTATAAAGGTATTCCTGGAACATTGAGCATTTAACATCTACACTATACATCTCTATTCAATCATTCTATGTATTTTCTTTGTGTTGTTATCTTTACGGTTACCAACAGGGCCACACATTTCATATGTTATTACATTGATTGTTACACTTGATCTAGGTCCTATAATCTTGCTCCATTTCCCCCATATCTGTTGATATTTAAATGGCATCCCCTGCACATGTAATTTTTGAACACTCCATATCCAGAGCTCAATCATCTTGTGCAGGGTACCATTTTCCCATCCCAGAGGTGTGCTGTGTTCTGTCTGGCCGCTGCAAAATCTACATTATATAGTAATTCTCTGTATTTAAATGGATCATGTTCACACTCGATGCATAGCAACATGACTTTCGCATTCCATTCTATGCAGGTGTCTTTGAATTTGTTCAGCTGTCTACCAACTTAGGACATTCCCACCATATGAGAATATAAGTCCCTGCCCTTCCACAACCCCCTAAGCAAAGATCTGATTGTGTATAAGCTACTACCTTAAATTTCTCCCTTGTGTGATATGTATGATGCAGGATTTTAATTTAGACTAATTGAAATTATGTCTTTATTGTCCACCTTGCCTTTTCCCACTATTCATTCTCTAGCTGGCCTATGTTGCCATGTCCTCATTTTTTATCCTATATCTTAAATCCAGTAAGTTGTGTTTAAAAGTTGTATATACCTGTGATGTCGCTTTTTCCTGTAATGGCTCAATTAGGACTTTTGAATGGGGATAGGTGCAGCATTTCTTTAACTTGATCCATATACCTCCCCAATGCATGACTCAGTTGTGGCTACCTAAAGTGGTGTATGTCATGCAGGCTGTAGTTGTCTTTCAGCTTTTTAAATGTTTTCATAGGGTCATCTTCCTATCTATCTCCTACTTTTGAGATCCCTTTTACTTCCCTTTTCTTCAAACCTGCTAGTGCACTCACCTCCTTTAAGGCATGATTATCACAGAAAGGGGTTACTCCACTAGGAACAACAGGCCTACTTCATTTGCATCAATTGAGAAGAAGTGTTCACTTAGAGATCATTTATAGATACAATTTAAATACACAGACTTCTGTGAAGACTGAATCTAAATAACAAAATATTAATACGACAGACATAATATTCTGTAAGGAATTAATCTTTTCTCAAACTTAAGTAAAAACAACAACAACCAGTATTTCAATGTGTGTATAAATGGAAAATTGGTTTCAATGCAGAGACAGCCAATAGGTATGCAAGTAATTATTCACAGAGGGTAGATACACAATGTGTTCCATATATATGGTTAAGTCTGTCTCCTGTTTTGTGTTAATGGTATTTCAACCCTCATAATGGGAACTGGGGTTTCATCGGGACTGGCTAATAATCTTGGGGACTGAGAAGGAGTAAATGGTAAGTGCTAGGAATGGAGCAATAGGGAAGAACTACACAGTCAAAAAAATACATACTGCTGGTGTCGTGGAATCAGTCTAATTGGCAGACCCCTATTCGGTAAGCAAGGTCTTATATAAAACTACAAAAAATGTCAAGAGTGTATATATATATATATGTTGCAGAGCAAGCGGGTAGAAGAATACAAATATGTACCTCGCTGAGTAGGGCTTACCTTACTGTGCAATCAATTACCGGTCGGGTGAGGCCTGTCCTATGTAAAACTTACATTCAGAAAGGTCTGGCATCTCTCCATGCAAAACAGACCATGTAACAGGTGGATTTGCGCCATATGTATTTCCGAATCTGGGCAGAAAACAGGTCTTCTACGTAGACGTAAAAAAAAATTCTTTAGCTTCACCATCTGTGCTGCCCAGTAGTAATTAAGAATATCCAATAATTCAGTACCTCCATTGTACTCTCCTATGTATAGTTTGATGAGTGGCATTCAGGGTGGTTTCCCATTCTACATGAGGGTCCTCAATAACCCCTTGACTTGCAAAAAGTATACTCTTAGCTCTACAAATGGGAAGTTCTGAGTATATAAAGGAACCTTGTCAGAGTCATAATTTTGTAAATTGCTGACCATCCCATCAACAACAGTGGAAGGCGTTGCCAGTGCTTCATGTCGACTTTAAACTGGGCTATTGCCATCTGTAGGCTTTGTTTCTAGCATTTCTAATGATGTATAGTGATATAACTACCTAGTTATACAATATCCTTGCTATTGATTTGTAATGGGTTTTGCCAGTTGGGTCCTGGCTCCCATGGAAATTACAGATAGAGCATTGATACTTATATTGATCAATTAATCTTGCACCCTGAGTATCTCCCAAAGACCTGTAAAATGTTGAGCATTATAGTAACTGATTGTTCGGGCTCCACCAGATGTAATAAAACCATCTGCATACAGTGAAACCCTGGATATTGGATTTGTCCTTTTTAGATGGTCATCCCCAAATGTTTTGCCTTTACCATCATTTTTTTGAAACATGTTATTGTTGGCTTATATGACTACACACTTTAGCACTGCTAACTAGTGCTACAGTGCTTGTGCACTCTCCTTAAAACATACATGGTAGAATTGGCTTACACCCAATTTGCTATTCAATTTATTTGTAACTCCTAGTAAAGAGGTACTACCTGTGACTGGAGCCTGTAAATGAAATGCTACTAGTTGGCCTCTAGCACTGATTGTGCCACCCACTTAAGCAGCCCTTTAAACATCCCTCAGGCCTGCCATTACAGCCTGTGTGTGCAGTTTTAAACTGCCATTTTGACCTGGCAAAATAAACATTTTGCCAGTCCCGAACATTCTTTTTTAATTCATATATATGGCAGCCCTAGGGTAGGCACTGGACAGCATGGAGGGCAATGTGCAGTGTTTTTATAAAGTTGGGCATGTACATTTAGGGTGTACATGTCCTGTAAGTAAAAAACTCTTCAATTCGTATTTCACTACTGCAAGGCCCGCCTCAGATATTGGACGACATTGGAGTTACCTTATTACATTTAATAAGCTGTAACTTGCCAATGGGACAAGGTAACCAGTTCATGTTTAGGGCCTTTTGAATTGTAATGAAAAATCATCTCTTATGGTAAAGTCGGATTTTAGGTTACAGTTTTGAAAATGCCACTTTATAGAAAGTAGGCATTGTCCTACCTGAGCCATTTACTGCCTGCAACCTATCTCAGATTCACTTGAGTAGGTGTAGCTGACAGTTGAGCCTTGTGTATTCCTCCTAGCCAGTCACACACAATAGAGGGCTTAGGTGTGCCTGGATGGGCTTTCACTGGTTGGATGGGAGGGTAGAGCTGGGCACACTCCTACTTACACTTGAATAGGCAATGTCCTGCCTCCACACAAAGGCATGTATACCCCCTGTAATTATCTGAAGCCAAGTCAGGAAACCTGTGCACTTCAAAGGGAAACCTCTAGAAGGTTCTCCCACTTCAAAGGAGATACATGGTATAAATATTGGACCCCAGACATCAACTCTTCAGTACACTTCTGGACGTGTGGAGACTCTGCCAAGAAGAAGGACTGCTGTGTTGCTGAGGGACTGCCACTCTGCTGGACCGCTGCCCCGCTGACCTACTTTCTTGCTGGCCTGATGACTTTCTGGATTGCTGTCCTGCTGCCCTCCTGCCTGGGGTAGAGGGATTTGGACCTGTACCGGAACCCAGGACTTCCAGAGTGACTCCAAGGGCTAGTCTGCTGGCCTCCTGTTCAGGATCACCTTGACATAATAGGTTGATAAACACCTGAACTAGCACCCAGATCCAGCTGGAGCAAAGATCTGACCCCAAAGTGGTGCCCCTCAGTTTCTGGACCCTTGGTGTGGCCTCAGATAGGCTGAATTAAAGTTCCAATGAACACCACCCTTCATGTTACAGAATTGACTGTGAACGGGGAGCACCACCGAGAAGCTGCAGCTTTCCCGCTCTCGACAACCACAAGATCTTCACGTAACAGTGACGACCGTCCACAATTCCAGGCCTGTTCTTCTTGCTACATTGACGACCATCCACGACACGTCTCTGCTCCTCACGGCCCCCTCCACTTTTAACGGGACTCTGAGCTGATGTGAAACGGTCTGGTTAGTGTAAGTGGTTCAGGTTTCAGATTTTCAAGGAAAACGTGATACAACAATACGTAACACTTGTCAGAAAATCACAGATTATGCTTGCAAGGCGTGGCAGCAATTCGTGAGCATACAGCACTCAGTCTATAACTATATGAGCCAACCACTTGAAAAATGGAAAATTAGATTCAATTATTTGTTCCTTTTTCTTTTAAACAACTGACAGATGTTTTCTTTTTCAGTCTGTGCTCCTTTCTTTTTTCATAGGTGAAACATTGAAACGTTCTCCTGCTTTCTTCTATTTGGAAAATGTACCGAGATCAAATACACTCAGCTTCTGTTGCACACCAAGTGCAGATGAATATTGCATTTAAAAGGAGTCACAGTCGGAGGCAGATGTTCGATGCTTCCTCTCATGCCAATTAGGCGTTAAAATGCTGGCTCCAACCCGTGTTCAATTAGGCTGCTGAACACACAGAGACATGCTGATATAAGCATGAGCGCACACTCTGTGATTTCGAAAGTATATTTTAGTTTTCAGTCTGACACCTTTTAAATAAGCATGCATTTCGTCCAGCATACCCAACATTGAATTTGTAGGAAAGTACATTTTGTGAAATTGTTACAGTAAACCTGTTCTCTAGTCCTTGCCAGGGCCCTTTCGCCAGCAACATATCAGGTCAGATATTGCACGGCTTAGATCCTTTACAGTTTAGGATATTTTAGTTATTTCTCACACATCTAACTTATCGTCAACAGGTATGGGATGTCTGAAAGTCCAAAATATTCGAAAGTGTACTATATTCCTTTAGCCATCACTCTCATGGGGGTTCACAAAATCGGTAATTAGTAACTTCAATAAGTGTTCTCAGATCTCTCTTTCATTCACACTCTTTTCGTCTTTGTCTTGCTTTCTTCTCCATCTCGTTCCCACAATTTCAATAAGATCTCGTTCTATCTTTGCTCTCTTGCTCTCATTCTCTCCACTCTCTATACCGCCCTCCCTTTCACTCTCTCTCTTCATCCATCCCATGTCTCTTTCACACTGTCTCCATCCCTATCTTTCCCACTCTCTTTCGCCTCTCTCACTCTCTCGCTCTCTCTCTCTGTCTCTCTCCCTCTCTCTCTCACTCTCGCTCTCTCTCCCTCTCTGCCCTCTGTCCTCAAGTCCACCTACATCTTGTCTCACCTGCTTGAACATCCTTTAAATATCCTACTTTCGGGTGACTTATTGTGGCTAGCAAATATGTCCTGTGGTTATGCAATGACAGGAAACACTTCTACCTTTTTAGGGTGCCAACATTAAGTGAGACTGCAACAAATATATGTATTGCACTGAAAAGTTAGGCCTGGAGTTTATGTAGGTTCCCTGTTAAGAGTGCAATGCCCTACAGTCATTGGCATGAGTTTTGAAATATGCTGGTGCACGAAATCAATTGAGGCCCTGAATAATACACCTGATATTTTAGCACACAATAGTACAGAAACATGTCAATGCTGTATAAAAGGGTGAGTCATGTCCGTAAAGTTTCACCCTGAGTAAATGTGACTGAATACAATGATAACGCAGATCTGAGACACGTTTTACTTGTACTATTTGTTTCACTTTCAGATTTCCCTTTTGCACACTATACATGAGGTCACACTTAAGAGCTCTTCCAAATGGATCACGCAGTGAAGGGGTTGTTAGAGGAAGACATTTTTAGTAAAGACGTGGCGCCCAAGAATACATTTAAATGGATTGGTGTACTAAGATAAGGTAAATTTCAGCATTGTAAGTCTGGGTCTTAGACTTAACGCAGATTAATATGTCAGAAGAGCGCTGCTAACTCTGAAATGCTTCTATTCTCTTTTCTAGTTTGATTTTATTTTGATATAATTCGTGGAATGCTTGCATACCACTAGAGAAGCGTTGGTGCTTAGTATGCAGCATGTTAGGCAGGAGCATGGATGGATGATCATTTAGATGTATATCCAAAAAAGTACTATTTTCAGTTTTTTTCCTGAAGGTGATTAGGCCGGGAGTTGTTCTGAAATAACCCAGCATGTAATACCATTTGTTTGGGGGTCAAGACTGCGAACGCACTGACTTACCCTTCTTTTTTATGTGTATTTAGGGTTTGAAGCAATAGTGAATTGCTTCAATGCAAAAAAAACTCCACAAAAAAAACGCACTGAGTGATAGCATTGTATTCTTTTTTCATGAAGTCGGAGCTATGAGATATATCGGTCTGTACAGTGAGAACAAGACCTTGAACTTGGTTCTAGCCTCTCAAGGCCCTGACAGCAGACTTGCTCTCAGGAAAGGTAAGATAATGAAGTATTTTCCAAAACATTGATAACATAAAAAACAAGCAGATGTCAGCCCCAAAAGATGTCGTACCAAACAAAATGCTGTTTGAATTTGACACCCAGTTTCAGCGCCAGATTTAGACTTGATAAGGCCCTAAGCTATTTGAAATATGGGACCCTTTATAAGTCCAGATATTCTATATGCCTATGTCAGTGACAAATATGATTTTCGGATACCTAGAGGGTTAAACTGAAATACAATTAAGAGGTATATTGATAGTGAAATAATAAATCTTTAACTTAAAATCCTTTTTATTCGTAACAAACTTAAAAATGCAAACTCTGGTAAAAAGAAACAAAAGTTCTTTTAAAAGGCACAATTTACAAAGGCTTATTATCTAATCTCTTGAAACATGTTATAAGGATTAAGGAATTAGATTAAACTAAAATATTATCTTGCCTTTGCCAGAGCAAAGTCACTGATGACATCATCAAATGATAAACTGCGTAGTTTGTCGCTTTCTATGCACACGAGACTGAGGGAACATAATTTATCTTGAGTCATTGTTGTTCTAAATTCATTTTTTATCCTCTTCAGCTGAGAAAAAGATCTGTCTCCAGAGCAATTTGCAACCATCATACTAAGAAACAATCTCAAAATTGCTTCTACAGTAGGGAATGCTGATTGGACACGATCGTTAAATATTACCCTATACAGATCCTGATGTGCCAGACTATCTTGTTCCGCTGAACCATGGGCTTGACTATGTCTAACATATTGATGAAAATGCTTGACTTCTCCTACAAGATTCATGTCCACATCTTCAGGATATGTTTGGCATAAAACACTAACTCCTTCATGCATCTCTTCTTCTGTAGCTTCTAGTTTTGTTAAGAATGAAAACTTTTTTGCAGCATCATTGTATACTGAGGCCCTCTGTGCCAGACCTGACTCTAATGCATTCATCACAGGTATAAATGTTTTGATTCTGAACTTGTCTCTTGGCTCAAGGTTCTCTAAAGTATCATCTTCATCATCATTGATATGCCTTCTTCTATATCTTCTTCTCTTGTAATCAACATCAGGCAATTTTTTCTTTGCTTCTTCCTTAAAATGATCGAAAAGATCCCTGGAAGCATACAATTTCCTACATACATCTAGACTAATTTGGGGGTCTTGCAAGTTGCAGTGATTGACTAGTCTTGTGAAATTCATCCAGCAAGTAACTTCACAAATATAACAATACCATAAATTCAAACTCCTCTATTTTATTCAAAATGTTTATTGCGTGATTTCTTGTTTCGCCTTTCACTGTAGTATCAATATGCAGCTGATGTAATGCAGAAATTATTCCATCATAACTATCAAGTATTGCACTTGTGGCCTTTGAATGTGCTTCCCATCTAGTCTTTGACAAAGACTTTGGAACTTTTGAATCATCTTTGAAGAATGACAACAGTACTGCCCATCTATGTGTAGATGATAAAAAGAAATTATATATTTCTTGAACAATTCCAAAAAAGTTTACTGCATCTAAACAACAGTCAACTGCTGCACTACCAACAAGATTCAGGGAATGACCAGCACATGGAATATACATAGCATACTTGTTAATCTTCAATATTATTTCTTGCATACCCTTGTATTTGCCAGACATATTGGCAGCATTATCATATGACTGGCCTCGACACTTACTAAAATCTATTTTGCACTCATTTGTAAGGTAGTTGTGCACAATCTTAGCCATACTTTCCCCTGTGTGGCTACCCATCTCTAGGAAAGTTAGAAAACATTCAATAGGGAGCCCATCATCTGGTGAAACATACCTCACAATAACAGTGAGCTGATCAATTTGGGACCGGTCTGGAGTGGAATCTACAGATAAACTGAAGTACCCTGCAGTTCTTAAATCATCCAAGATTGAGTCTCTTACTCTATGTGCCATAATTTGGATAAATTCATCATATATTGTTTTAGAAAGATAAATGTGACACCTGATCCTTTATTCCCAAATGTTTTTATATGGCTTGCTAGAAAAGGATCAAATTTTGCTATAAGTTCGAGTAATCCAAGGAAATTGCCATTGTGAGGAGTACCAAATGTTTCCTTATCTCCTCTGAAAGGTAAACCACGCTCTGCCATAGTAATTATGACTGCCACAACTCATTCAAGAAATTTTTTCCAGTACTGCCGTTTATTATTTACCTGTTCTACTAGTTGGCAGTCAATTGTTGAGCCACATGTTCTTGTAAGATATGTTACCGAAGCTGTTCTATGATTTACAGAGTTTTCATGACTTTGAACTAAATAGGTGTTGTGCCAATCACTAAATCCATCGGATGATAAAGGTGTAGAAGAATTTGAAAAGAATTTACACACGAAACAGTGTACACGACCAGTTGCTGGCGAATATACTAACCATTCTCTGCAATATTTTTCACCATTAGCCCGTTTGGGATAGAACAAGCTTTTCGAGCAATATCTGTCTTGGTTTGCAAAAAGCTTCTTTGATTTTTCAAATGAGCCATTTGAGTGCTGACATTCTGACGGATCTTCTTCTACCCAGTATAAAATCTCATCTTTACTGAAATCACCCCATATCGCAAAATCATTCTGTTTATTTTTTGATGCTGAATCTTCTGTGCTTGTACTACTCTCTGGCTTATAAATCTTAATATTTGTTGCTTCATTTGTTGAAGTAGATTCTATACAACTAGATGTACCAGGCTCTGTATCAGGAATAGGGTGAATATCCCGTGACTGACTCACTGTGGTAAAGGCTTTTGGTTCATCAGGCCCCATATCTATCTTCTTCTTTGTTAAGAAACTATCTAATTTTGTTAACTTGCTAAGCTCTTCTTCAGCTCTCTGCTTCTCTTTCCTCTTTTGAGCTCCACTTTTATAACTTCTGGTTGACATCTTGCAAACTGTGGGCAGAATATTTAATATAACTATAAACATACTACATTTAAAAGTAATATAATGAATGACATTTTTTTTCATTGAAAATTCCCTGTGATATTACCACTACTTACCAGCAAGCGATATTTTTATAATAAATAAACATGCAAAGAGAAAATTAACAATATCCTCTCAAGTTTTAATATTAGTTTAATTAATTAAATTAACGAAGAAAAAAACAATTAACATATACATTAATACTTAATTTAATACAATCAAAACAAAATAATATGTATTTTTTAATGTGCAGTTCTTTCAAATATATATTTAATAATAACAAATTATAAGTTTATATATTAAACGTACAATTTATTATTATACTGACAAAAAATACTTTAAAAATATAAATGCTATATAAGAGCAGGCAAGCACTTTGGATTTAACATTGGCGGTCACCGTGTTAACGGAAAGTGCCTGCTGTAAGGACCTTTGATGTTAACCTCTGCTTCCACACCATGCTCTATTCCTTAACGAATGGCAGCCGATGTTAAAATCCAAGGTACTTGCATGCAATGAGCCGCTTTCACCGACTACTACGCAAAGGCAAATGAAAGCGTGGTTAGGTCAGTGAAAGCGGATTAGTGCAGGCAAGAAACTTGCATTTAACATCGGATGCCCAGTACCTAAAAGGACTTTTAATTTTAACGTTGCCTGCCCCTGCGCTCTATCACTGAAGGCAGATCTAAAGCGCAGAGGCGGCCAACGGTAAAATCAAGGAGCCTTTCAGGCATTCCTTCGATTTTATCAACGCTGCTACGGCTGAATTAGAGGCCCGCTTACCTCATAACTGCCCGATTTTACAGACTCTGCAACTGCTCGATTAGGGGCCCACTTAACTCACAGCTGCTCCGGGAGGCCCAGATCGAAAACAAATGCGAAGTGTGGTTCCAGGCTGCAATGCACTGTTTCAGGCTGCAAATTGCTGTGCCAGCCCGGAAATGACAGGTGGCGCATGACTAAGAGGAAGAACAACACGTTCTTCAGCCCCCCCCCACCCCAGCTAAGCTCACTTCAGCCAATCGGAGCAGCTGGTTTGTGTGAGGGCGGGCAAGGGCGATGATAGCTGTGAAAGACAATGAAGGATTACAAAATACAATGCTTATAAAGCCTTATATAACGTCTCAATAATTAGATAGCAGCGCAAGCTACACTCAGAGGGTCGGCGAGCTACTACCGGTAGCTCGCAATCGACCGGTTGGAGTTGGAGACCCTGCCTTGCCCTAGGCAAATAGCAATTTGTTCTTCGAAAAGACGCGCTAAAAAAATTGGGTGAAGAGTATGGGACATCCCTGACGTGCAGCATTGGGACTAATAATATTTTTTGGGGGCCCCAAGCTATAGCTTGTGTAGCTTATACGTAAATCCTGCGCTGCCCAGTTTCCATGCCCGATTCCGCTGGGCTGGGTAGCGTTACCAGTTCGCTTGGACAAAGATCATCAACCAGGCTAAGTTTGAGGTTTGACACCCACTAAAAACGTTTTCAGTCTTGCAGGAACTTAATTTTAGCCGATTGTCTTTTCCCCAACCCCTGACCAATATTATGCAGCTATGCGACCTGGCTGAGGAGAACCCTGCCTTGCATCCAACTACAGCACATTCTGGACATCATCTACATACCAATAGGATAGCATTTTGAAAGTCACAGGTTCAAACCCTGGTGGGTCCAGTCAACGCTTCATCCTTCCTGGGTCAACACATTTATGTTATGCTACTTTAATTTATATCGCACACAAATCACCTTGGGAGGGTTCTCTCGGTACCGCAGATCACAGGCAAAGAAGAAACTGCTTCGCTAAAACAGCACTGTATCTTTATTTAGTATCTTTGGGTTGAAAAACAATAATATCTCAATGGCAACCAGAGAGTTCTCAGGGATGAGCATGTCTTCTATAAATGTGCCTTCTAATTTTGTTGTTGGATGTAGATGCTAAATAGGCTTGGAAGTACCATACCATTATTTGGTCTATGTGGCAAAAATGCTATGTGCAGTGTATGGTATAGAGTTTAGAGGTTTACCACCCTCAACATGAGTAACCCAACATCCTAGTCCAGATGTTTCAAATAAATCCTCTTTATAGGGTCCTTCGCAGGTAGTGCAGACCTTTTATAAAGGTTGACAATTGCTGGAGGATTGAGACCTCAATCATAACAATGTAAAACAGTTGACAGCTACAAAAGTAATCAGATCAAGGTTAATTTAAGAAACGATACTAACTACTGAAAAAGTTCATGAGTCAAAATCAAAAAATATCATAATAAAATAAACTTTACAGTATTATCAAAAATAATAAAAAATGTATAGCAGCAAAAATAGTTCAACTGGGAAAATCATTTAAACTACATTTTCCGAACAGTCTAAAAAGTTAAAATAATAAAGTTGCTCATTCAAATAGTATGTAAGAGAGCTAGGTGAACACCAGAGGACCAAAAGAGTCAATATCATAACTCAGACTTGAAAGGCTAAAGAGAAGACAGCAATCAGTGGTCTGGACCTGCTGAAAACATGACATTTATGACTGTGGTTTAGTTCACTGTGAAAAGATTCTGCACTCCAGACTTCATACTTATAGACAGGCGTCAAGGGAATTTGTAAGCTTTAGCCTCTATAAAGTTTAACTTTGGAAAAACATTTTTTAAAGTTCAAGTATAATGAAAGGTTTTCCATGAAAAGGTCTGTGCATATTATACAGATTTTGTTATTTCAATGGGCTAAAGCCTAGACTATAAACTAAGGGGCTTATTTAGAAGAAATTGGCTTTGGACAGTACTACAAGACTTCTTGCTATGCTGGCCTATGCCAATTCAAAAGGGCACAAATACACCGTACTTACAAGATACAGTGCATTCCTGTCCTCTCAGCCAGCTCGGGCGCACATTTGCAGCCGTGCACAAATGCAGGCACCCTAGCACCATATCCCAAGGGTGTCTGCATTGTTGGCAATGTTGCTTTCGTGCAGGGACACCTTCCTGCGCAAAAGCAATCCTAAAATACGTGTTCCTCCTTCTGTGTGTCCTGCAGAATGCAGCACACATGGAAAGAGATAAAAATGAGGAGAAATTATAAACATTTCTCCTTGTTATGCCTGCTCTGGGGAGGAGCACAATTTTGATGCATTTCCAGATTTAAGCCATGATGTAAATCTGGGAATGTGTCAAAATCCATGGGCGTTGCGGGGGAACGCCCACTGCAACACCCCTGGAACGCCTCTTTGACTCAGAGTAAGGCAAGGCTACAACTTGCACTGCTTCGCCTTACTCTATATCTACGAGGCCATGAAAAGCTACACAAAGTGGCTTTGTGTGACCTCGTAGACATGGGTCTGCACACTGCGCCTCTGGAGCGTCTAAAAAGTGACACTCTGGTGGCGCAAATGTGCCTCCGGGGGCTTGTAAATAAGCTCCAAAGTTCAGGAGGTAAGATTATTGAACAGCTAATAGTCTAATATGAATGTGTTCTATGAGGAACTGAGAGAGACATGTGGGAGCACTGCAGGAAACTTTACTAAAGGTGTTCTTTTAGGCTTTACACTGTGAATTACAGTTTTTATCTGCCTTGTGTTACATATCCTAACCCAGAGACGTTTTAACACATGGGCAAAGTGGGACATGGCCCAAGGCCCCAGCCTTTCAGACTCCCCCGCCCCCCAAATAGAATCAGCTCCGTTCTGTAGAGAGTCTTGCCCTGATTACCTTGAACAATTCTTAAACAGATTGTTATAAATATTGTTTTCCTTTAAGTCATTTTTAACTTGAGTGCTATGACCATGCAATATCCATTAAGGCTTGTTTTAGATCAAAACAGGACCTTACATATGAGAAATAGGAGGGGGTCACAGTGAGGATTTGTAATAATATTAGTGAGCTGCATTATAACATTGAAAAAACACGTCACTATGCCTGGATATTAGATGCAAACAGATTTAGAATTTGGACCAGTGTGTCTGTAAACAAAGCCTTTAATGGCCGGTATAGGCTACATTCGGCCTGACTTGATGCATTACGAGGCTGTAAAGAAGAGTGCCACGCAAACCAACAAATTGTATGCAATGGATGGGCTCCAAGCTCTTTTTGTTAAGAATCGTGCCTCGCGAGGGAGATGGATGCGCTCAGTTGCGCTGGCATAGGGGTGGGGGGTGGAAATGGGGTTGTCGCGCCGAGGAGGGGCTGGGGTGGGAGGCAGGAGGGGTTTAAGGGAAAAATATATATAAAATAAAAGTTAAACTTACGTGCCGCTTTATCTCAAGTCCCGAGACTCCCGACTCCCACCGTCTTGCATTTTGAGTTCTGCAGCGCTCGTCATCGGGAAGGCTTCAGGCAGCCTCCCTCCCCTCCACCAATCACAATGCTGCAATGGCAGCGTTGTGATTGGTGAGGCCGCTGCCCCACCCGGGTCATTTTCTCTATGTATGCTGCAGCATACATAGAGAACAGGGAGAGTGGGCAGTGTTTCTCAAGGCAGGGGGAAGTGGCTTGCCCACTGTTGTTCATACTGAATGTTTGGGCGGCCTCAGGCTGCCCAAACAATCAGTATGAACAACAGTGGGCAAGCCTTTCCCCCCTGCCCTCGAGAAACACCGCCCACTCCCAACCAGGAACTTCAGCTTTCTCTCAGTGCGAGAAGGCAGAAACAAATGGTAGTAATTACCATTTATGTTTCTGCCTTCTCGCACTGCGAGAAAGCAGGGGGGAGGCGGTGCCCAAATTCCCCTATAGAGGAGCCGCCACTGGATGCACTAGAACATGCACTTGCAGGCTCGACCCTAAAAAGTTGCTGATTTTGCACTTGTGAAAGAGGACCTCATTTCCTGCAGTAGACTGCAATCTAGTTCCCTCTGCTACTCTAGTAGCATCACGAAATGGCAGACTGGGCTTGTCTCCTCGTGGCATCAGCCTTCCTGGAGTAAACACTTTTGGACTGATTTTCTTTTTTCTTTTTTTTTTTTAAATCTTTTTATTAGTTTAAAACAAGAAGAAGAAACAGACACATCCGGTGCAATACATTCATATACAATAATGGATTGGACAGATAATTTGACAGGATAGACTTGGAGCAACAGAAGAATCTCTGATGCGCCTGCGTTGATAAGTCCGAAACAGATATTGCAACAATACAATCGAGAAACAGTTTGAGCACGAGCCATCCAATCCCACCCACACCATATAATCAGGATAATAGAAGAAGCGAGGCCACCGGACATTGGAATTTAAAAGAAAGCAGGATATGTCACCAACTATACTAATAAGGGAAAGACCAAGAAAGACTAAGGAAAGAGAAACCAAGAGAAGGACACACAAAGAAAATAATTAACCCATCCCCCCACCCTGCACCCCTGCATATGGCTGTCGCCTAATCCCAACTAGCAGCGTGCCTGTCGCCCCAACTAACTAGGTTCCAAAGAGGGAAAAGAGAAAGACATGGGGGAGGGCATATCCGTATAGGCTCCCAGCCCCTTTCCCCCCCTGCCAGAGACAGGCACCCCCTATAGTAAAAATACATGTGTATCAGAGATCATAGTAGAAGAAAATTAGGGGGAGCCATAACACACCGCCCCGCCTCACGTAAGTCCAACAGTTGCAGATCGAACACCCATTTTAGCCAAACCAACCGCCCCGGTCAATCGATCTCAGCCTTGACCCCTCCGAACCATCGCGTGAACCCCTCCCAGCAAGACTAATATGCCATAGAGACAATCAAAGGGGAAAAGGAATCCAACAGAAATCAGTCCATTACTACTCGTAGTCGGTGAGTCCACGAGAACTTTAGCAGCACAAACAAGCTCCCTCCTGGATGAATAGTCCCAACGTAGTTTTCCCCGCAATCGTACAGTCAGCAAGGCAGGAAGGGATGAAAACAAAGTGGAAGAACAGTCAACAACAAAAGTCTCCGGGAGGGGAACGTCACTCGATACATCCAAAGTCAGCAATGATGGAAGGCTTAGCGATATGCTCATGACATCGGGAATACAGTTCTCCAGAGCACCAACCGAGGGTTTCGACACTTGTTTCCTCACGGGGTCCTCGCAAAGAATCAAAATGCCCGTTGCTTGAATTGCAGCCGGTTGTTGTTCCTGCAGTGAAGCAGGGTCCGGTTCCCCAAACACCATCTCAGATAGGCCCGTATTCATTTTGTGTATCAGGGCATTCAAATACGAATGAAACGCCCCAAGTGCTGCCAATACTGACATCAGCGATGGCTCATGCTCTGTTCGGTCCGTTATCTCTTGCCCGGTATCAATCATAATCACCTCCCCCGGTGAATCGGGTATCCCCGGGGGAACAAACAGGACCATGAACGGGTGGCGTAGGAGGGTGACTGTTCGTGATATGCCAGTACATAAGAGGTTGGTCTGAGTTTGCAAACATAATATACATATACAATTCTAAATAGAGCCACGGTCACCATTAGATTTGAAACCAATCAAGAGAATATCAAATTATTCATTTCATTCATTATGGCATTTTATTCATTTATAGCCAAGATCATAAATAGCGATTTAAGATAGAAACATGTAATTGTAACATCATTACATTCAATATTAGAAATAGGTGCTCTCTGTGAAAAGGGAAGGGTAAGTGAATGAGTGAAGGGGACAGAGTAAAGGTGTTGTGACATAATTTTTGCATCCAAGTTAAAATGAAAAACCTCTACAGTCAAACTAATGAGCAAAGGTTCCCAATTTCACATCACACATAGATAGTGAGAATACATCTCTTATTTAGCTCCTATGGTGTGTCAAGAAAAAGAGGCGTATTTCTACGTTTCGACCCCTGATACGCTAGAAGGGCAATTCACAGCCTCATGTTGGGGTCTTCATCAGGAAGAGGATGGAGAGCCTATAAGATAATATGAATAAACAATTCAGAATTTTATGGAGGGTGAGCAGACGTGGTAACGTTATTCATGGTAGTGATGTGGATGGTTACCTACATCAGCAAACGGTCATCGTATGTACCGTCCGCAGGGGGGCTTCCAAACGCTCCGATGGAAACTGAAATACAATGAAATAGGTGCCATCAGGGCCCTGAACTGTGCTAGATCAAAGAATTATCGGGGGTGGCGGGTAAGGGGACTTACTTTACGTGCTGGTAGTCACACAGCCAATGGGCACAGGTAGGTCTGTCCTCAAAAGGTATATTGGTCTGTGAAGAGAGGGGAGGCTGCATTTAGCATACAATTCCGTTATGGTAGATAAGGTATAGCAATGTGGCCGATTACAGTTAGGGAGCAATTTTCCCACGTTTTTACCTTACAGGGGTGAGTGCAAAGTCGCCCTGTTGCTCCAACGGCGTGCTGAATCACAAATGAAATCGCGGTGCCGGTATATTTTACTGAAAAGACAAAAGGGGAACTAAATTCAGTTTACTCGGTCAGCTGGGTGCACTGTACTCGAGTAAATGTGGCCGATTGTGATTGCGGGGCGCCCGATCGGCGGATTGAGTCTGGACATACCTTTTGAATTGGAACGCGCATTAGCGCTGTCACTTCGTCGGCGTCCTGCATCCGAGTGAGCTCGCGGTGCAGGCGCTCAATGCCAGTGACTGCTAGAAGAAAGGGGCTCGGCCCGCTGGTCCAATGGGATCAGGGCCTGACTCGCGCGCTCCGTGGAGCATCCTTAAAGAGATAGTCTCCCAGTATGGGAAACAGTGCTGGCTAAACACTGATAAGCCAGAGCTGAGTTGTGGGTGAATGTATCCTGGAACCAGATCTGAATTTCTGGCATGTAAAGCACCGGGCAGCGTCACCATGGGTGAGAGTGCTTGGAAGTACATTGTCTATGCTTTGGCCAAAACAGGAGGAGCAGTGGGACACAAGGTTGAGATACAGTTGGCGAGACTCAATCCCGAATAGACCCTGGGTTACTGTATCTTTACCTCCCCATGTACTCACGCATGTGCAAAGTTACCAGTAAGAATAATGCGACACCCCACATAACACGCTCTGGACATTTATGAGGACCGTGTATCATTTGTTGTTTTTTCGAACTCACTGAAATGTATGCTATGTATTTCCAAGTATCCTCACCCATGTGGATCGGTCCGGTCTTATACATGTTAATATTGTGGCTAAAAATGCATTGAGGTGTAACAAACTGTATCTCAACCTTGTGTCCCACTGCTCCTCCTGTTTTGGCCAAAGCATAGACAATGTACTTCCAAGCACTCTCACCCATGGTGACGCTGCCCGGTGCTTTACATGCCAGAAATTCAGATCTGGTTCCAGGATACATTCACCCACAACTCAGCTCAGGCTTATCAGTGTTTAGCCAGCACTGTTTCCCATACTGGGAGACTATCTCTTTAAGGATGCTCCACGGAGCGCGCGAGTCAGGCCCTGATCCCATTGGACCAGCGGGCCGAGCCCCTTTCTTCTAGCAGTCACTGGCATTGAGCGCCTGCACCGCGAGCTCACTCGGATGCAGGACGCCGACGAAGTGACAGCGCTAATGCGCGTTCCAATTCAAAAGGTATGTCCAGACTCAATCCGCCGATCGGGCGCCCCGCAATCACAATCGGCCACATTTACTCGAGTACAGTGCACCCAGCTGACCGAGTAAACTGAATTTAGTTCCCCTTTTGTCTTTTCAGTAAAATATACCGGCACCGCGATTTCATTTGTGATTCAGCACGCCGTTGGAGCAACAGGGCGACTTTGCACTCACCCCTGTAAGGTAAAAACGTGGGAAAATTGCTCCCTAACTGTAATCGGCCACATTGCTATACCTTATCTACCATAACGGAATTGTATGCTAAATGCAGCCTCCCCTCTCTTCACAGACCAATATACCTTTTGAGGACAGACCTACCTGTGCCCATTGGCTGTGTGACTACCAGCACGTAAAGTAAGTCCCCTTACCCGCCACCCCCGATAATTCTTTGATCTAGCACAGTTCAGGGCCCTGATGGCACCTATTTCATTGTATTTCAGTTTCCATCGGAGCGTTTGGAAGCCCCCCTGCGGACGGTACATACGATGACCGTTTGCTGATGTAGGTAACCATCCACATCACTACCATGAATAACGTTACCACGTCTGCTCACCCTCCATAAAATTCTGAATTGTTTATTCATATTATCTTATAGGCTCTCCATCCTCTTCCTGATGAAGACTCCAACATGAGGCTGTGAATTGCCCTTCTAGCGTATCAGGGGTCGAAACGTAGAAATACGCCTCTTTTTCTTGACACACCATAGGAGCTAAATAAGAGATGTATTCTCACTATCTATGTGTGATGTGAAATTGGGAACCTTTGCTCATTAGTTTGACTGTAGAGGTTTTTCATTTTAACTTGGATGCAAAAATTATGTCACAACACCTTTACTCTGTCCCCTTCACTCATTCACTTACCCTTCCCTTTTCACAGAGAGCACCTATTTCTAATATTGAATGTAATGATGTTACAATTACATGTTTCTATCTTAAATCGCTATTTATAATCTTGGCTATAAATGAATAAAATGCCATAATGAATGAAATGAATAATTTGATATTCTCTTGATTGGTTTCAAATCTAATGGTGACCGTGGCTCTATTTAGAATTGTATATGTATATTATGTTTGCAAACTCAGACCAACCTCTTATGTACTGACCCACGGACCCAGGTCCTGAGTTTTAAGGGCCTACCCCTTTCATACTCATGTTCGTGATATGCGGCAGTAATCCGCCCGTCGACACCGTAGGCAAAGTCCCCGACCCCCCGAACCCAGGCGGGAGCCAAACCCCTGGTCCGCAGGATGGGGACCACCATCCTCAGTCGATATTGTACCCAGTCACTCCTCCCTCGTTGTTAAATAGTCAAACGATCGCCGACAAATCCAGGGTGAAAAAGAAACCTCCACTTCGATGGATCGGACCCTGCTTGAATCACTCAGCCGATGTTGTTGAACTGCAACCTGGCTATGCAAATACTCGAGGCCCCGGCTTCCCCGCTGGACTAGGCCACAAACTTAGACTCGACGCAACTCCGTTAAACAAGCCGATCAAAATTTCAGGATTACACCATCGGAGTGCGGAACAGTTCATCCACACGGAGGCAGGGCGTTAAAACAGGATAATGGACAGGATCATCCGGCAGGATACAGAGGTCGGCGAAGCCGGGAGCCTAAGCATCCATCTTGTTTGCCAGCGTAGCTCCTCCAAATGATTTTCTTTTTTTTATTCGATTATCTCATTCATCCACCACTCATAATAGCTCAGACTGAAGAGAATGTAACAGGTATGTTTTAGGTTCACTAGTTCAAGGCCACAAGTGGAGAATTGCAAACTCTGTGCAAAGAGAAGATTACACAAGGATTCAAATGACAGGAATTATATTAAATACCATACCTCTGCAATTTTAACTTAACAGATAAAGACTAGCAAAACAGGGTGAACAAGTTAAAATGTATTGGGGGAAATCCTTGACCAAAAGGCAAAAAAATGCGTGCTAAATACCAGTTCTGCATATCATGCCTGACACACGAGTTATTTTCCAAATGTATTTATCTGTTGCAGTAAAGACCATCCCTATTGAAACCAACTCACAATCAGGGCCTGAGATAGACCATGAGATAGACCATGAGATAGACCATGTGGTAAGAATGAATCGGTGTCATATCATTAGCCCCCGTGGTGCAGTGGGAACCCCGAGTTCTGGGGGACCCCTCCAGCATTGTGCACAGGTGTGGGTCCCTGGCCTGAGAGCTCCTGACTGGGTCAGGCTGGGGGAGCCCTCCTCAAGTTTAGTTACGCCACTGTAATGAAATATGCGATAAAATTTGCTGCACTAAACTTGAATATATACACATTAAGGCACACATAACAGTGGTTGCCTGAAATTAGGGTTAACCAAAAAACCAACTATATATTACATGGTAAAGGAAGGTTGATCTACAAGAAAGAAATAGAAGGCACACTTTATCCAGTACACAACTCACTTTCATGCCATAACTGATGTAATTAGAGATATCATTTCATGCCTTCTAGAAGGCGGCATCTCAGGGCTCAGCACATACATTTCAGTGCACACTTTGAAATGTCATCAGGAGAGGTCACTCAGCAGTATCTGCACAAGCAGCAGTCAAGCAAATACATTCCGGTGGGCAAACAGTTCAAAGATGTTGAGGTATTAGGGATGAAGAGAGTCCTGTAAGGGCCTGTCACTGGCTCAGACTGGACCAAATTCATGCAAGACCTTGGGACGTGTTACACAACCACCCAGGATGCGGAGCAGGCCTTTGTAACTTTTTGTGCATCCCTAAGCCACTTTTCATGTTACAGAAGATGATGACTCACTGACATACAGGAGGAGTCACAGATGCTTGTGCAAACCTTTCAGTAACACAGAGAGGCAGGAGATGCATTCATGCCTATGCAGTATTAAGGGGGCATTGCCTCAACACAAGATTTCTCAGTGTAGAAAAAAAAAGACAAATCGTGCACTTTGGGCGGCTTTTCTCGAATGTAGAGTTGGACGCTAACTACAGCTCTATACTGCGGAAACATCAGATGTCACTTGAATGGCACATTTTTTCAGGTATGCTACTGGGAATGTTTGCATATTACTAAAGGTATTTAGAAGGACAGTATAGGTGTAAATGTACAACTTTTTTGTAAATCAGATCTTATATATGTATCAGCTGTTTAGCACATTATACCATCCGGAGTACCCATATAGAACTATACATTTCTAAGATGTGCGTCTTCACTGCTAGAGAGAGTTAACATTTTATTCGAAACATTGTTTATCATAGGCAGGTAAGATTTGATTTGATTTGATTTGTGCATTTGTAAAGCGCGCGATTGCCCATAGGCGTCTTGGCGCTGTGATTTGACTCTGACTCTTGAGGTTTTTAATTTAGGGATATGCAGAGAACAGCCACGTTTTTACTTGCTTTCTGAAAGATATCAGTGATGGACTAGTTTTTATATCTAGCGGTAGTTTGTTCCAGATTCTCGCTGTATGTACCAGGAAGCTTCTTCCTCCCCAGTTTGCTCTCTTGAATCTTGGTACCGCAATTATTTTCTTTTGGCCAGATCTGAGGGTTCTATTTGGCTCATATATTTTTAGATGAGTTTTTAAAAATTGGGATCCGGTTCCATTGGTTGCTTTATATGCTAGGCACAGTATTTTGAATTGTATTCGTTTTTCGATTGGCAGCCAGTGTAGGTCTCTAAGTTTGTGGCTGATTCTTTCAAATTTAGGTGTACCTAATATCAGCCTGGCTGCTACATTCTGCAAACGTTGGAGTTTGATTAGGATTTTTTTTCTGGCTCCAGCGTATAGGCCGTTCCCGTAGTCCAGTCTGGACAAGGCCAATGCTGTCACCACTGTCTTTCGTGAGTCAAGTGGTATGTAGGGTAGAATTTTTTTAATCATTTTTAAAATGTACCACAGGGATGATGCCAGTTTATTCGCTTGGGCGTCAAAGGAGAGATTAGTGTCTAGAGTAATTCCTAGGTTTTTTACCTTCTCTGTTGGTTCAGGACATCCTCCTAGTTCTTTTGGCCACCATGAATGGGACCAGATTTTTTTGTCCCCTCCTAGGATCATGACCTCACTTTTGTCTCCATTCAATTTTAGACAATTTGTTCTCATCCATTGGCTTATTTTTTTCATGCAGATTTGAAATTTTTCTGCTGTGTTCTCTACGTCTTCATTTATTGACACCACAATTTGGGTGTCGTCGGCGTAGGATATTGGGGTGAATCCACAGTCCCTTATTAGTTGTGCGAGGGGGGTGACGTATAAGTTAAAAAGAGTGGGGCTAATCGATGAGCCCTGTGGGACTCCACATGGTAGGTTGAATTGATTAGATTTTGCTTCTCCTGATTCTATAGAGAACGTTCTGTTCTCTAGATATGAGGTGATGAGTGCACATGCTGATTCATGCAATTGTGCTGTTTTCAGACGTGTTATGAGGGTCTCATGGCTAATCGTATCGAAGGCCGCCGATAGATCTAGTAATATCAAGGCGGCCTTCGATCCGTTGTCCAGTACTTGTCTAAGCTCCTCCACCGCTGTAATAAGGGCGGTTTCGGTTCCGTGTCCTTCGCGGAAACCGAACTGCGAATGGTCCAGCCAGTTGCCGTCCAGTAGGTACCGGGATAATTGTTTATTTAAGAGTTTCTCTAGGATTTTGGCGGCGAATGGGATCCTAGCTATTGGCCTATAGTTATTCGGGTTTTCGCAGTCCAGGTTGGGTTTTTTTAAAAGTGGCCTGATCGATATCATTTTCCAGTCATCGGGAAAGATGTTGGTTTTAATGATTTGAGAGAATAATTTCTCTAGTACTATGCTCAGTTGTTCGGAGCAGACATGCATTATTTTGGAAGGACATGGGTCCATTGGGCTGCCTGAATTGATGGTATGGATTTCTTTTTGGATCTGTTCCACTGTAGGGGGGGTGAATTGGAAGAATGTGGTGGGATCTGAGTCCTTACTCACTGGGGTTGTTGTTGGTGAGTTATCCTTTATGGATATTTCTGTGTTATGATTTTTAAAGGAGTCATATACTAGGGATACTTTGCTGACAAAGAATTCTCCCAACACGTTGCAGAAGTCTGAAGTTAACGTTTCAGAGTTGTTGTTCTCGAATTTTGATAGTTTTTTGACGGTGTCGAATAGGGTTTTACTTGAGTTTTTTGACTCATTGATTTTATGGATAAAGTATTTACTTTTTTCCGTTATAATTAGTTTTTTATAACAAGCTAAAGTAGCTTTGTATTCTTGTTTGAGATCGGTGTCATAGTTAGTTCTCCATTTTTTTTCCGCTCTTCTACATGTCTGTTTCTGGGTTCTTAGTGCTTCCGAGAACCATGGCAGTACATACCATGGCAGTACATATAAGTACATTCATTAGGAAGCTGAAGGGCTATTTCTTGGTAATTGTAGGGTGGCTAAAGTTCACCATTCAGCATCAATAGCTGCCATTCCATCAATGGTGTCTGTTGCAAAATTCTATAAAATGATGGCAGTCATTTCTCAAGTCAAAATTGGGAAACAAAGATATAGCAAATTACATTTTCGTTATAGTAAGTCTGTGATTTATTAACTATAGCACTGTTATTTTGCATTAAACAAGTATTGTTCCTCGACAAAATACATAGGTTTATTGTGCAATTATATTTTACCATATAAATATATAAAAAAGATTAAAGTGTTCAAAAATGCAACAAAGAAATTCACTACTCCAATACCATAGCAGATAATGGAAGTAAATGAACTGACACGTGTATGGAAGGCGTTCAGACAAGGACAAAATATTATTACACATTTTAATATTCTTCTAAAATGTGACTATATGTGGTAGGCCACACCAACTCCAATTCTAACACAGTTTGGAGCAGTGGTTCTTCACCTACGGTCTGAGGACGATTGTGTTACAAAATTAAATATTAAAAAATTAATACAGTAAAATGAATAAAGTATATACAAATAAAGAAGCAAAATAGAAAATGTGAAAACATTTTCTATATTTGAGTGTGAATTAAACTAAATATTAGTATTTTAGCATTCGTTAGGTGTATACTTGTTTTTGTATTTTTGCGTATTTTTCTGAGGATTAAATCATTGAAAGTGCTTATATCGGAGATCCCCAGCCTCCAATATTGACTAAGTGGGGGTTCCTGGATTCCAATAATTATTCAGCAGGGGTATACAGAAGTGCAACATTGCAATTTTAATGCTGAGAATCTTACTAAGAATATAACATTTACTCAAACACCATTCATTTGTTGGCTGTCAGTTTCAGCAGGGAAAGCCTAATGATTGATTGTCATGAAGATTATTTTAAGACATTAAGCAATGATGTAAAGTCTGCCTAGGAGGGAAGGAGAAATGGTAGCACAAGAATTTTCTGATGGCCCATCTGTCATGGGAAAATGGGCTATGAAATTAGCTACTCTGAAAATACAGTAACTGACAGTAAACCTAGGAATTGTGTCTTTTAAGATCCTACATTCTAGTAAGATAACTTAGATATACATATTAAACAAATGTATGTAAAAGATAAAGTTAGATGTATTGCCTTTTAATAGAGGAGTTGAATGAACAAATTCCTGAAGGCAGAGTTACAGTTTCCTTTATATGTACACCTTCCTTTATAATACATGGTCACACTTTCAGCCTATCCACCAAACTAACATTAGGCACCGCCATAGACAAAATTAAGGTCCGCCTGCATCAAAATTGGGTGGGTGGATCTTTATCTTGGTGGTATGTATACTCCAGTGCCATTGCGACAGAATATATATACCAACACAATTTTAATCAGCCTCTTTGTCTTTTTATCAGAGAAAAACAACATCAGCCGCTTTGGCTCGGTAGTGGTCTGGTGCTAGCCACTGGTTCTGTTCTCAAAAATACTTGCAAACGTTTCTAAGTCTCAGCTTTTAAGGTTAATTGGGAGGAATATATTCTGACACTGTCACATGGCCCATGGGGACATTGTCGTCTTCTCTAAGGTAGTATGAGCACTCTGCAGATTGTCTCTGCAGATTGTCTGCAGTTTTGGGCACGTTACTACACACATTTATTTTGTAATTGTCTCTTTTGCCGTTTTCACAAGAGAACCTATCACTGTGTTCACACTATACAGGTTCCTGGGCTTTATTCTAAGCATTGTGAGCATGGTCAACAATGCAACTTGTTATTCTGTTCTGGTCAGGCCCTAGCACCTAGACAAAACATAACAATGGAGCTGTTGTGTAGGAATATGTACTTTGGTCTTTTTGGAACACATAAATAGGTAGCAGAAACTTGGAGAGGGACCTTTACAGGGAGAAGAGCAAGACAGAACCTATGATGTAGATCTACCATCCATAGACTGAGGTACAGGGTCTGCAGATAACGCCCAGAGATCTAATATATAATCATTCTGTGTCTATACAAGGGGAGGGATGTTAGACAATACAGTCTTTTCATAATGCTCCTTTCATGATTTATGGACTAATTGCTATGCTTACCATATTTGTGTTATGCATTTTCTTGCATATTGTGGCACGTATACTGCACATTAGGGCACATTAGTAAAATAAATATTTTAAATGTATTTGTGCCTCTGTTAGATCTTATTGTGGACAAGTACATGAGTGTAAGCGAAAGCATGTCTTGCAATCGCGATTCCTGAGAGAGTTGGGAGGGTTGTGTTCTGGGGTGTCTACCCACTTGTTTCTCTGTGAGTGAGTAGGAGAGCAAGTGAGACAGTATAGCTAGTCAGTCCTGGGCTCATGGGTGCTAAGGTGGTAGGATGACTGAGCCTGTATGCACTAAGGTCCCATAATCCTACGCATAGTTCTGTGTTTTTGCAGAATCCCTGCAACAACACTTATCAAAGGGCCCCAGGACCTTAGGGATGCCACTTTGAGGTCAGGACTTATTCCAGGGGAAGCAAACAATAAGGTCCAGTGCAGGTCCAAATGGAACTGCTCAGCTGTGCTATTCAGGCAGGTGGTGACTTGTAACTATTGTGCCCATGCAGCTTAACAGAAGGTCAACTGACCCTTGGAGTCAACATTCCAGTCCTGGGTACATAGATACAATAGCAGGTGCAGTCTTTTTTCTGTCTTCCACAGGTCCACAGGCTCAGTGTCAGCTTATGGGTGAGGAAATGCCTGGGCACTCACTAACCAACTATTCCCAGGGGTGCCCTTACTCACTTTTGCAGCACTTCCTGTGTGCGTTTTTTATAAACTATCCCACAATGCCTCTCTCTGCAAAAAACCAATATGGCAGAACCTTTTTTTCCTCCTGCAGAGCTCTGGGAACACTCCTGAGGTTTGTCCTAGGGAAATTAGGAACTCTCCCTGCAACCCAGTTCTGGAACACATCCCCCACACACACTGGTATTGGTGCCACTTTGGCTACTTGGACAACATCAGGAACAGGCCTAGGTTTGTGTTACATCTGCCTGTAACATGGGGTGCCCTTTGAAGTTTGTGCCATTGATGAGCACATCCCCCAGGCCATCCTGTCAGGGGAGGTCAGACCTCCCAGCCAATGGCCCCTTTGTTCCCTTTCCTGGGAGCCAATTACACCTCTTTGCAGAGGGCCACCAGGCTACCAGGCGAAGGTTGGGGATTCATTTTGAAAAGGCTTCTACAGGCTTTAGCCAGGAAAATGTCAGATTTCTAAGGGGCACATGCATCAAGCCTTTTCCCATTCGCAAACGGGTCAATTCACCTAAGCACGTAGGTTTTGGCATTCGCAATTTAGGTAATCATAATTTTTTGCGATTACCTAAATTGTGAATACATTTACAGTATCCCAATTTACGATTCCCTAATGCCGATGCATGTAGCTTTTCCTAAATGCGAACTGTGCATGTAGCTAATGCTAATTACCATCAACTTCAAGTTGATGGTAATATGTGCATGCTTTGAAAAATGCACAAAAATGCATTTTTCAAAGAGCCATGTAGCGTGTGTGCTTTACATTTGAACACTTATCTTTTTTGTGGGGTGCTTCAGAGGAGCCTTAGGCCCCCTTGGATTTGCATTCGCTATTTGCGATTACCAATTTGGTAATCGCAATTAACAAATGCAATACCATTCATTCCTATTGGCCTGTTGGCCCATAGGAATGAATAGCATCACATTACCTAATAGTGATTCGCAATTTCTGAATCACTGTTAGGTAATGTTAAGGAATCTCAATTTTTATATACGATTCCTACATACATAGTATTTTGCGATTCCCAAACAGCCAATCCGTAAAATTAGATATTTGGGAATCGGAAAATGCGGTCTTGATGCATGTGCCCATAAAAGGGTTCCACAAATAGGAATTAAAAATCTGTCTTGACCATTAGATTTGATTATAAATTTGAATAATTGCTTCATTTTTCTACCTAATCCCAAACTGAACCAAACTGAAAATATGCTTTATTAGGTGTTTTAATGTACCCATTGATTTTCTGTGGGAGAGCTTCTCTTGCCAAAGTGAAAACGACTTTGGAGATTTTTCACTGCCAGGTCATATAAAGCTTAAGTACACATGTCCCACTTTTTAAATACCAAGCACGTTGACCTATGGGCATTTAGGGCCTACAATAGAGGCATCGCATAGGTATTAAAAGGGAAGGTTTAGGCCTAGTAAAAGAAATACTTTACCAGGCCGAACTTCAATTTTTAAAGCTGCACACTCAGGCTGGAGAGGCAGGCCGGATGACAAGCTTTTTACTATCACTTTAGTGGTGACATAGTAGGTGCTGCAGACAACTAGTGGAATTCAAGTAACAGGCCCTGGGTACACTGATGTATGCTGGAACCCCACATGCATTTCCCACGCATGCCTTTACTACCCAGTCACTACCTGGACTGCAACATTACCATGCGTTCCTTTACCATGCTAGACATTACAATGACTTGCCTTAGGGGGCGCTGGACTTTGGAATAGTATAAATCCAATCAGTGTATCAGTAGAGAAGGTTTTGGACATAAAATCCAACACCAGTCCAATAACGCTCCCCCTAAAGCAAGTCATTGTAACGGTGCAGAGCGGGAATATCGGCGTCAAAATATCGACTAACCTTAATATCGCCGCAGAAATATCGACAAGAAGAAATATCGATGACAAAAATATAGTTTGACAAGAATATCGACAGACAGGTAAGTAATATCGTTAACATTAATATAGTTGTAATAAATATCATTTACAAAAACATAGTTTACAAAAATATCGTTTTTTAAATATTAATAAGTAAGTAAGTGTTTTTAATGAGTATTGGTTGTCAAAGTAGTATTTTTTGTAGTATTTTATTAGTTAATATTGTATTTTATGTTGAATTTAGTGTTAATAGTTCCGTAGCGGGTTGTGGGTTTATAGGGGAGTAGGGTGGGAAGTAATTTAAATATAATAAAATAATTGATTAATTAATGTGTTAATTGAATATAAATAGTGTAATAAATAATAGTTAATTAATTTCAATTAGTTAATTGATTAATAATTATGTAAATTAATTATGTTAATTGTTTAATTAATTTTAGGCGTGTGTAGTTGAATTTTTAAGTGAAAAAGTAGTGTATTAATTACATTTTAATTGAATAATTATTTAATTAATGATTAATTAAATAAAAATAAAGATTTGTTAATTTTTAAACATTGTAAATACATTTAGTAATTTTTACCCCTACACTATCCAACGCTTTCCCTACTGTTGCACCCTCTGGAGTGGGAATAGTAATTTTTACCCCTACGCTAGCCAACGCTTTCCCTACTGTTGCACCCTCTGGAGTGGGAATAGTAATTTTTACCCCTACGCTATCCAACGCTTTACCTACTGTTGCACCCTCTGGAGTGGGAATAGTAATTTTTACCCCTACGCTATCCAACGCTTTCCCTACTGTTGCACCCTCTGGAGTGGGAATAGTAATTTTTACCCCTACGCTATCCAACGCTTTCCCTACTGTTGCACCCTCTGGAGTGGGAATAGTAATTTAAACCCCTACGCTATCCAACGCTTTCCCTACTGTTGCACCCTCTGGAGTGGGAATAGTAATTTAAACCCCTACGCTATCCAACGCTTTCCTTACTGTTGCACCCTCTGGAGTGGGAATAGTAATTTTTACCCCTACGCTATCCAACGCTTTCCCTACTGTTGCACCCTCTGGAGTGGGAATAGTAATTTTTACCCCTACGCTATCCAACGCTTTCCCTACTGTTGCACCCTCTGGAGTGGGAATAGTAATTTTTACCCCTACGCTATCCAACGCTTTCCCTACTGTTGCACCTTCTGGAGTGGGAATAGTAGTTTTTACCCCTATGCTATCCAACGCTTTCCCTACTGTTGCACCCTCTGGAGTGGGAATAGTAATTTTTACCCCTACGCTATCCAACGCTTTCCCTACTGTTGCACCCTCTGGAGTGGGAATAGTAATTTTTACCCCTACGCTATCCAACGCTTTCCCTACTGTTGCACCCTCTGGAGTGGAAATAGTAATTTAAACCCCTACGCTATCCAACGCTTTCCCTACTGTTGCACCCTCTGGAGTGGGAATAGTAATTTAAACCCCTACGCTATCCAATGATTTCCCTACTGTTGCACCCTCTGGAGTGGGAATAGTAATTTTTACCCCTTCGCTATCAAATGTTTTATTTAATAATATATTTTATATTTTAATTATATGTATGTATTATTGTTGTTATATAAAGTAATGTGTTAAATATATGTATATGTACACATTTATTAAGTTTATAATGAAAAAGTGTAGTTAATTTGTTTTCAATAGTCAAAAAATAAAAGTAATGTAATGTATTTTGTTAATAGTACTTATATTTATTTAATATTGAATGTAATTTTAATTAATTTAAAAAGTCGATATTTTTTACATCGATATTTATTACAACAATATTTTTGAGTCGATATTTATGTACTTACCTGTTTAGGTATAGGGTGTCGATATTTTTGTAAACGATATTTTTACAACTATATTTCTGTCAACTATATTTTTGTAATCGATATTTCAACACCCTACCCATTGTAACCACTTGCGTGCTAAAGGAACACATCATAATGTCATAATCGGATTAGTGAGTGCGGAGTAAAGGCAGGTTGTGGCTCTGCCTGCAGGGTAAAGTGTGTTTCCCTGGGTACAATGGATACCACAATATCGGGATTCATAGTTAAGTTAAATATGCCAATCAGGGATCAGCTGATTCGACATGTTTTTAGGGGATAGAGCACATACGTTGGGTGCTGAAGTAAGAATCTAATAGGTAAAATTAGGAAATGTGATATAATAACTGCAAATGTTCATGGTATTGCATAATTTAACTGTGGAGTCCTGTGACCATATGAAACCCTGAAATGGCTTGAATGGCTTATGCTAAATAATTAAAAGTAATTTTCGTATTTTCAGGAATGTTCTGACATGCACCTGTATTAAGAAAATATGTGACATTCATTTGCAGGGAGATTGCTTTTTATATATATACTTTTAGACAAATAGATAGGTATCTGACAATAATGTGGTAGTTTTCCACTGAGGGGTACTTGGTGATATTATAGACAACGAAACTTCGTGTTATTGATAAAGCTACCCATCTATAAGGGTTGCTTGAGTATGTGCTTCCTTGTCCACTTTCATGTACATTGGATTTGCAGCAAAGAATACAAATCAAACGTGGGTCCAAATTTACTGGCTGTTGGCAGAACTCAGCGCAGTAACCAAAGTTTCTGTGATGTATTACGTCAAAAAGGAGAGAGAAAAACAGAGCCATATATATTGAGATATGGCACTGCTTTTCTCTCTCCCTGCACAGGCACAATTTTTCATCACAGCTAAGATTTTGTACAAGACATAAGTTATTACTTAACCAATTTCTCTTCGTAATGTAGAGTGCAACACTTAGGCAAACTTGGAAAAGTTCTGAGAAAAGAAATACAGGGCCTTATTTATGAAGACATGCATCACTTTTGCACCGCCATTGCGTCACTTTTAGTGACGCAGCGGTGGCGTGAATAATGCGCCATGTTGTGCCATTTTGCGCCATATTTACAAAGTGACATATCTAGGCAGATGCGTCACTTCGTACACCCTTGCACTACATTATACATGTGTCAGGTATAATATATGCAGTGTGGGCGTTCCCCACAAGAAAGGGTCGTCGGAGTGGTGCAATGAATTTCACTCCACCACTTCTAGGGCGCCCCTGTGTCAAAACCTTACGCCTGCCTCATGACAGGCATAAGGGTGACGCAGTCCCTTTCACATGGGTCTTGCCCCATGTGAAAGGAAGATTGCTGAAGTTGCCTCCCGCTTCTGACACAACTCCAGCAATGCGCCACTTTTTTGCCGACAGATATGTCAGTTAAACTGACGTATCTGTCATTCCTTGCGACATGATGCGTCATACAGTAAATATGAAGCATCAATGTTGACACAAGGAGGGAGCATTGAGAAGTGTTGCATCGCTGCTTTCACGCAGCGATGCAACACTTCTCATAAATGAGGGTCACATTTCTTATAGGAAGCTCTGTCTACTCTTTTTTAGTAGATAGGGGTTTACCTCAAAATCCATAGTTGGTTGCATGGGAGTGCCAAGGTACTACCCATGGAATGTTTTCTTGATGCAAAGTAAGTGCAAGGAAGAACATAGTACTACTTTTCATTACTTAACGAAACTTTCCAAAGGAAATCAGGACTTGTGTTGGAAAAGAAATCTCAACAAATACTTGGCACTTGGTTGTGTCAAACTTGTGGCACACACACTGTGCAAAGTGTTTGGCAATTTCCTCCCAAATCACACATAAATCTGATGTTTTACCACACTATAGGCATCTCTCCAACTTAGAAGAAGTGTCTATCTAGCCACCCTCCTTTTCTAGCCATAACAGCATCAATTCCTTGTCTCATCCAAATATTTTCTTTAAATAGTTGAAGCCCTGCCCCACTCCTCCACAGCCATCTGAAACTTACACCCTCTTATGAGCTGATGGTAGTCTGTATATTCTTAAATGGTAACAGAATTCCAGCAACAGGTTGAGAGTGGCTTCCAATATTCCAACGCAAGTATGGAGAGTAATTGTTTTTGGAAATATGAGTGAAGAAGTTCATGATGCCAGAACTCCACTTGCATTTCAGGTCTGAGGATTTAAATTTATGAAGAGAAAAATAGCTTTTTGTGTAGCTTAGTGACTTGTTCAATAGCTTTTGTGAATGCAGGTATGACATATTTTGCCACAGGGTGAGAAATATCAAGTATGCAAAGTGCTGGAAAGCAATATGACCTCCACAACTCAGAAAAACATGGAATCTCTAGATCACCTTAAACTAATTTCTAAACACATCAACAACAAGTTGGAGAGACAAACAAATTGCAAAATGTTAAGTTTAAGAAATTAGAAACATTATTCTTCATTCTGAGAGGAAGGAATATGAGCGATAATGGTTTCAATGTTGTGACTGTACTTTGACTTGCCTGAAAAATGCATTTCTATGTTTATGCACATCTAGTTAATCTGCTGGTATTTTGCTTCCAGTAGTAGTCTAAGACTGGACAGGGCAATCTATAGATTGGTACATGGGAAGCTTGTCAGTGCACAGAGTTCCTGCTCATTTTAGATGATCTTTTGGGGCTCACCATTGAGTTGAAAAAACAAAGCAATTTGCCCCTCAAACATCTACAGTTAAGAATTTCCACCACCTTTAAAAGAACCTTATGCATGCCAAACATTTAACAAAACAATGCAATACAACCCAACTCCCCAATCACTCATTCTAGGGCCATGAGGTGGAAACCGTAATGCTGATAAAGAGCTACAGCAGGTTCTGTATAACCTTTCTGGCTCCACAGAACAACAAGCCATCTTACAATCAGGGTTTCTTTCTGACCAAACGATAAGTCTTTTTCAACTCCTTGCAGCACACCTATTTCCCTTCACATCTCGCCATGTTGCAGATCTCTGCTATTGTTAAAATCTTTTCCTATTACTTTGTGAGAAAAGTAATTATTATTTGAGGTGTATGGTAGTCCACCATCAGTAAAAAGGTCAGTATTTTCTTGAGTCCATTTAAAGGATTCAGTAATTTAAACATGAGTTGAACCCCTAGTTGCTGAAGCACAGAGCAAACAGTCTTACCCTAAGAAAATGTGTAAAGCATTTAGAAGTACCAACACAGTAAAAAGTCAAAAATGAAACACAACAAACTTTCCACTCCAATTTGACACCAAACAACAAAATCCGAAAAGGGGTACTGGAGATATGATTGAAAAAAAAAAATAGGTGAAAACTGTGCCAAAAAGTGCAAACTGCCAATGACAGTTTATGGTCGTCTTAGACCAAGACCTAGACATAATTTCAGGATGACTGCAATGGAGCTCGGGTCAGATACACCAATCAGGTTTGAGCCAGTCAGAGGTTTTACCTTGGGACGTAATCTTTTTTCAGGAAGTTAAAACTGTTAAGCGGGGCAAGGCATCAGGCTGTATCTGAAGAGGGATCCACAGTATAGTTTTGGCTGAGGTCTTGGTGAAGCCATTGGTTTAGGCAGAAAAAGCTCAGAATTAGAGAAATTAAGATGTGGGCCAGGGAAGTCCTCTCACGAGCTAGATACTTTTGGCACCAGCACCTGGTGAAGATTTCTACCTTCAGACTCAGGGCCTAGTTAAGAGTTTGGAGTACCCATACTCCTAATTTAGAGGTGTCCGCCGGCCCAGATGACACCTTTATTCATTGACAGAAATGTTGTCTATGAGTTTAAAGTTTATCGGACAGCCCCATCAAAATTGTAGCATCCTCCCCAGCCTGGGCACCTGCCAATGGCTACACCGCACAGGAAAGGGTTATTACACATCTGTAGTCATCTGAGTGTAAATGCAAAGTCAACATTCTAAACCTGAATTAACTTCAATATGTTCTAATACTTGTGTCACAGTTGTACGGAGTCCATCATGAGCCAAAAGTGTTCCGTCATTGTTAACTCACATGACACTACATCTCCCCCGCTGTTCAATAAAAAAATGTACATTTTTTACAAATATATATATGATCACACATCCTGATCGTGTCTTTGGAAACTGGAGACAGGCAGTAGAAATGCCCACAAATTTCACTGGTGATGTAGGAACAACAGCAGTCAGTTGTCCTTTTATACCCAGTCTCTACATTGATTGACATCCATGACTGATGAGTGACGAGCCACATGTTGGAAATTTAAGGAACCTCGCGTAAATGGACTTCCCAGGAAGTTGGCCAGTCACCATACGTCCTTTGCTGGTCACAACATGAAATGGCTCAGCATCGATTTTCATTTTTTAGACTGACAGACAATAAATCGATCTCCTCTACTGAAAGTAACATGTTTTGCATGTCTGAGCTCGTCTGCATAGGCCTTCACTTTCCTTTTACGATCCAAGTCTTTTATACAGGTTTCTTTCTCAGTGTACATTGAGTTAACTTGTCATGACTTTCCTGAACATCAAGGTTGAAGGGCTTTCTCCTGATGTCGAGTGAGGGTTCAAACAGTAAACTCTAAGAGTAGAATTCATGACAGTTTTAAGGTCGAGCTTTTCCACTACAGCAAGCTGAACAGCTATCTTAAGACTATCTGCCAGGATCCTAGTAAAAACGTTATAATCTGTGTTTAAGAGAGAAATAGGTATATATATATATAGATGACTCTTTCTTGGGGGATAAATGAGAGACATTCTATCAATGGAAAATGTGAATTTTCATCAGCAATCACCAGGTGATGTCCATTGTCAAGAGGACCGAAGAAGTCAACTGCAATTCTTTCCCATAAGGCTTTGGCAACTCTGACATGTTTAATGGGTGTTGAGTGGTTCTCGATGATACAAAGTAGTTGAATAGATGACAGGCCTTCAATTCTCTTTCAACTCTCTCATCGAGATGAGGAAACTAGAATCAATTTCAGCAAGCCCATTTTGTGGCAACAATTTCATGATGTCCTTCACGAGCCATTTCAATTACCTTTTGTTGCAAACTCTTTGGAATAACAATTCTGAAACCCCCCGGGGTTAATGCCTTCTTAAGTAACGGACAGTTAATCTTTGACATTTTTAAACTTCTGGTATTCACTGTCACTGGTAAGAGGTCGAGGGTGCTGGTTCCAAGAGTGATTTTTAATAATGTCTTTTAGTTTTAACATTTCACTATCTTGCCTCGTGGTAGTGACAATTTGTTCCAATGAAATGGCACCTGTTGTGCTTGATTTTATGATGAAATTTGTGTAGGCTTCAGCTGTCTTGGAAGGGGTGCCAGGGCACTGTAGAGGCACTCTTGAGAAGTAGCCAGCAGGGTGTTGATCTTTTCCTAGATGATGCACAACTGTATAGTTGTACTCTTGAAAATGTAGAACCCAACATTCAATGCAAGGAGACATCTGGGCCTGAGGATTGCAAAAGATGGTCAATAATGCTTGATGATCCGTCACAACTGTGAAAGGCTTTTCTCATAAAAATATGTTGAACTTTTTGCACTATTTATAGAGCCTTTAGCATCCTCACTGCGTCAGGATTTGCAAATTAGAGCACCCCTCCCGGGTGCTCCCAAACTTAAGCTTTTGGCAGATGTTCTAATTTTATATTTATCGGCCGAGCAACATAACATTGTGAAAAAAAGGGTGGATACAAGACTATTCATTCCAAATCAGAAATTCTTCTGTTCAATTGCTCTGACCAAATTCTTCCATCAGAAATGCAGAGCCAGGTTTGCACTTCACAAGCAATCAGATACCTAGGAATGTATGTCTCTCAGGATCCCTCCCAGCTATATCGGTTAAACTATGAAAGTACATTTATGAAAACCAAAAATCTGTTAAAACAGTGGCAGAATCAACCACTCTCTTTGATAGGCAGTATTGCAGTTGTCAAAAGGATGATTCTGCCTTTATTTCTTTTAGTCTTTTCAAATCTATTATTCAAATAGATAGACCACATGGTTCTGTATTTTGTCTGGTCTGGGAGGAAACTTCGTACAAAATTAGAAACTTTACAATTACTGATTATGGATGGTGGACTTGCATTACCTCATTTAAAAAATATTATCAAGCTGCATTTTTTGATTGGTGTATAAGGTTACTTTCTAGACGTAATTTAGGATTCCATTTTTATTTGGAACAAATGGTTCTGGGATCTAAATCTTACCTTGCTCCTTTTATTGAAATTCCAAAGCTCTCAAAGCGAAGCAGATATAAGACTCTCCAAATTATTTCTTTTCTATTTGACAGGTTTTTTCAACTGAGACAGGAATTCCAGTTTACCTCCTTTCACCCTGAAATGTTAATCTCTCAAAGTAGAGAGATAGATTTACAAATCAGTTTAAGAAATATAACAGCCTGGGAGAGATTAGTAGTATATCATTTTAAGGATCTCCTTGTAGGCGATCAAATCAAAACCTGGAATCAAATAAAGCAATCATATCCAGGACTTACATTTTCATAAATGTTTTCAATATTTCAGTTTAGTAACGTTGTAAGAAATCTTCAACCTTTTTCAGACCTACAAATAGATTTGATCAGTCTTAACTCTCACGTAAAAGCAAGCAGAGAGATAGGCAATTGGTATAAAATACTACTCAGTTATCTTCAGATTAATACCATGCCGAAAACTCTCCAAATGATCCAAAACTCCATTGGTTGTAGACTGGATATATACGCATGGAAAGCCTATAATAGTTGGGCTCATAAAGCTATAAGGGGTGCTAATTTTAAACGTTTGGCTTTCCTTTTGAAGTAGAATCTCTACTACTCTCCTTTCAAACTTGCTAAAATGTATACTTCTATTTCAGGAGCATGTTTCAGGTGTACACATCTTATTAGGGATTGGCTCCATATCTGTTTTGAATGTCCAGTTTTAGCAAAATTCTGGAATCAGATATATCAGTGGTTTAGCAACAAACTTGAGATAAATCTAACAACCAATCCAAATACGGCGTTACTAGGTATGATTAATTCACTCGCTTTACCAATTCTTCAGCAACAGTTTGTATTTATAGCATCACTTGTTGCTCAGTCATTGATTTTGCAAAGATGGAAGGAAGCTGATCCTCCAATATTTTCGCAATGGTTGCCTAAGATGTCTCGTGTTAAATCAAAAGAGAAATTATTTTCACAAAGGATAAGAGCCTTAAGAAAGTTTAATGAAATATGGGGTGAGATCTAGGTCTAACTACTTTCTCATGCACGTAAAGTTGTGAATAAGCATGTTCAGTTTGGGACAAACTTCTGCTTGCTTATTGTACAATATGTTGTTGAGCATTTGTATGTTTTCTGTGCTTTGCATGGATTACATCTAATCCAACTGGGCTAGCATCAACTATAACCTCAGTTAGAAGCTTTTGGTTCAAAGTATGCCATTTTAGTAGTATTTTGAATAGCTTGTTTGATTTTCTTGAAGCTTTGCTCCCATTCATGTGACCAATGAAATGAAACATTCTCTTCCATCAAGTCTCTCAACGGAGCACTTATGGTGGCAAAGTCACATATGTATCTTGAACAGTAGCTGGCGAAGCCAAGAGATGAGCGTAACATGGAAATATCTTTTGGAAGACTGGCAGTTGACAACACTTGCACTTTAGCGGAATTGGGTGTCATACCCACAAAAGAAAAGATATGGCCCAAGAATTTTTGCTTTGTCTGATGGAACTCACATTTCTCAGCATTCAAAGTTAAACCTGCATCAACATACAAATGGCACACTTGTGTGAGAGCTTTATCGGTCTCCTTCTTTGTAGGTCCGAAAACCAATATATCATCACTATAATTTAAAGCATTGTTACAGGCTGTATGATACGTCCAATGACATCTTGAAATAGCATTGCAGGGGATGACACACCAAAACCTAATCTTTTATATTGGAACAGACCAATATCTGTAGAAAGATTTGTAAAATACCTGCAATTCTCCACAAGTTCCAACTGATGATTACTTTTATTCAAATCAAGGCAGGAGAAGACATTGGTACCATTCAATTGTGTTATCATGTTGGCAATATGCGGACCTGGATGTTGTTCTCTTTTGATTGCCTTGTTTGCTTGATGCATGTCAATACAGATGCATATAGCTCCTTCACTGTCTCTTTTGGATACTACCACTATGAGAGAACTCAATGATATCAAGTTTGAGTCATAATTCAAGTACTTTTTCAACTGCTGTAAATGAAATGCAATTTGTCTTTTTCTTTGAGCAATAAGACGGATGTCCTCATTTATGTGTAATTCTACTCTCATAGTCATGAGTTTTCCTAACCTATGAAACAATGAGGGGAACTGACTTACTATTTTGCGATTGGTTCACTGATATCAGTCCCATATCAGCAGTAGTGCTGAAGCTGAGTAAATAGGCACTTGATGCCATACCTTGAAGAACATGAATGGATGCTTCTACTTTTGTTTACTTGTGTTTCGTCGCTGCTACAAATGAATGTTGAGTTTTTAATGGCATTGTTGCAGTGCATGTATACACTTTAGATTTCAATGGCATAAGTCAGGGCAATGGAGATAGTTCATTGTATTTCTCCTTAGGCATAATGTTTATTGACGCACCACTGTCAATAATAAAAGGTATTGCGCAACTGTTTAATTTGAGTGTAATCTTTAGATAATGTTTGAATGACTTTGGTGCCTTTTCTTGTCGACTTTTCTTTGATCTGTAGTTGTCATCACATGCGGCCAGTCCAAATATGTGCATGTTTTCCTGAGGTAAACATCGACATTGCACAAGCGTCTTCTTCACTTTCACTTGTTATTATTACAGATGAACTTTTTGATGATAATTTAGATGACGATCGACTTCGTTTGGTGTTGATTTGCCTCAGGTTGGGCTGTCGCTTGGCCTTGTGGACATGTGTTGAACGTAACTTCTGGAACATTCGGGAAGGCATTTTGTCCTTGCGCCGTGACACACTCACTTTTCCCCTCACCTTACAAACTGTTACAAAATGGTTCTTCCCACAGCCTTTACAAATCTGTCCAATGTCAGTACATGTACCTCACATGAAGCACAACTTCTTTTTCTGTGCAAACATCACTCTGTGTATTTTTGCTTTCGCTTACTCTTCATGTTTATGACTGACTCACTCTAGGCCCCTCAGGCCTCCATGTAAGCAGCTTGTCAATCAGAATGCTCTTCAGCTCTGCCAGCCATGAAAACTCACTGTTTATTTAAATGTTTTTGCTTTTCCTTGACACCAGGTTTTTTATGGTGGTAATGGAGAATAAAACTGGCCATTGAACTGCCCACTCTAAATTGGGTGGATAGTTAAATAGCAAAACCTCTGATGGTCAGGACTCCATCAGGCTGTGGTAGGAGTATGTCTGTGATGAAGACGGTGTCATCTCTGCCATGAACATACCTGTAGGCTACCCGACTGGAAATCAGGTGGTCAGACCTTCAGTTTGGTGTTGAGAGTGCACCGTTGTGATGGACTACTTTCACCACAAAATGGTAAATCAGCCTTTAAGTCTCCTTCTCGGAGTTCACTATCCTCCAGCGGAGCAAAACTTTGGGCTGTCTCTGGAAAGGAGTCCACAAGGCCAGATAATGTTTCGGCAAGGTCCTGCATTCAACCCAGTGGCAATGCACCTTTCAATCAATCAATCAATCAATCAATCAATCAGGATTTGTAGTTGCTCGCAGGTTCCGCAGGCTTATTCGAACATCCAAGTCTCGAAGGCCATTGGGGATTATGGAAGTAAGGGGATGGTCTGGAGTTTCGTTGGGAGGCTGTTCCAGGTCTTTGTTGTAATGTGGGCGAAGTAGTGTCCTCCACTTCTGCTTTGGGAGATTCAGAGAGTTTGCTCAAGTGAGAGGGAGGCTGAGTGTAGTCTTTTCAGCAGTTGGCGGAAGTTCAGACAGTGGTTAATAAAGGCTGGTCCTTGGTTGTGTAGAGCCTTGTGTACTTGGGTCAGCAGCTTGAATTGGCATCTTTTCTGTACGGAGAGCCAGTGGAGTTGTCTGAGTTGCGGTGTGATGTGAGTTTGTTGGGGAAGGCTGAGGGTGAGCCTGACTGTGGTGTTCTGTATGGTTTGAAGTCTCTGTAGTCCTACTTAGAGGGCATTGCTGTAGACAATATACCTCGGTTGTGTTAGTTCAAAAAATGTTAAGTCCCACGTTTTTCAGGGATGCTAGGAGGGGTACATTTTGATGCAGCCAAACAGCACGTCAGAGCCAAGAGTCACTCAAGTTCATGCCACAAGCAGGGTCCAGGCTAGGTGCAGTTGGTACTGGTCTGCTGGGCTGGGCTCTTTAGGGAAAAGTTATCTTGCAGCTTTTTATGGTCATGTAGCTTAAAGAGGAGGTTGGTCAACTTACCCTTGAAGTTCACTGCTCAAACAGTAGGCGCAGTCCTTCATCTGCCCTTCCACGGTTCCAGTGTTCAGGAGAAAGGGCTTAGGGGTCCACATTTATGCCTGGCTTCAGCTTGTCGGTGAGAATGACTCCTGTCGCCTCCCTAACCAATAGGGAAAAAGTTTTCAGGGGTAACCCTAAATAATTTTCTAGCAGTTTCTGTTCTTTCTCCACAGACAATCCCACAGTGCCCCTTTCTATCTAAATACAAAATTGTGAACCCCTTTCTACCTTATGCTGAGCCGGTGTGCTCACCCAGAGATGTAGCCAGGGAAATAAGCCACTGGTCCTCTGTGGTCACTTCAACCCAGTTATGTCAGTAACTCCCTCACCACTGGGACTGGAACTTGCCTGACTGAGGGAACAAAATAGGAAGCCTGTCCAAATATCATCTGACATCTGCCTGTGATAGTGGAGGCCTCTTCAAAGGTAATTAAGTTTCTGAGTTCTGCCCAAATAGTCATCCTGCCAGAGGAACTGAAATACCTCCTAACACCCAAAGACCTTCGTCTCTGCTCTTGAAACAATCTTTACACCTCATGCAGGGCTTGAGTATTCAGGGCGTTGTAGATAAAGGCTAATGCAATTTAGCCCCCACAGGCTTTAGGCATTGGAAAGGCAACTTTATAAAAGTACCTTCGCCTTAATATTTCTTAAACATCCAACTACACCAGTGAATTGGGATTTTAATAAATATGATATAGAGTCCAAGAATGATTTTTCTAGGCATTTCCGAGCCAAATATAGCGTTCTTAAATTTAATAGCACATCCCATTGTTTCTCTATGGAACATCTAGCCTGCTGCTGTTAAAATATTTTTGGGTGATGGTCAATATAAGGACACGTTTACTATCCATTTTCTACATGTCCTACTTTTAAACACCATGCACCCAGCTTTTTTGGCCATAAGATCTACTTAGGGGGATATTAATATTTTAAAAGGAAGGTTTAGACCTGTCACAAGGGTTTATTTTGACAGGTCAGGTTACAGTTTGTAACTGCTACAGTCAGGCTACAATAGTAGGTCTGAAGCCATGTTTACACTGTCACTATAGTGGATGGAACAATAGGTGTTGCAGTCTACTAGTGACATATAACTAACAGTCCCCTTGTTCACTACTAAGCTGATACTAGGGATTTGTAGGTAATTTAACCCTGTGCGTGCTGGCCGAATTTTCGCGCCGTGCATCGAAATAGAGAGTGGGCGGGTTCGGACGGCCCCCGGCCGTCGTTAACACAGGCCCACTGTGTCGCATGACGGCCGTCCTGAGCACCTAAGCGGTTAAATATTCCAAATTAGCAGTATAACCAATTTTGACATGTTTTATAAGTCAGAGCATAAGCACAGTGGCCTTGTTAGCAGTTTGCCTGTGCACAGAGTCAAAGACAAGCAGCTTTAGTCCATATTAAATGAGGGTGACCACACAAAACAGGCAATTTCCTACCTCTTCCAACAACTCTTTCTCTCAAAACATCTGTAACCATGCACGCCTTTATTTTCTCAATTGCATCACTCTCCGTTTTTCGAGTAAGAACAGACAATTAGCTGCGTTATGGGCAAAGCCAGGAAAGTACCTCACAGAATGTCTTTTGTCTTTTAAACCCACTATCCACTTGCCAATCCTCAAAGACACCAATTCCAGACATTTTGTATCAGAAATCTCCTGTAATGGTTTGTGATCTAAAAATACCTCATTTCTGATACTCCACAAGACATTTTTATATATTTTTGAAGGCCCAAAAGACTGCTAAAGACTCTCTATCACAGAGAAGTTGTGTTCTGCGCCCCTCAAAGCCATTGACGAAAAGGCAATAATACTAGCTACATCATCCAGTCTCTGCTTCAAAATGGTGCCCAATCCTGTTTCTGTGAGAATTGCGAAAGGGCTTCTTTAGCGAAGCCTCTCAGAGGAGTGTAAAAATTAATTGACTTGATGGGTGGAGTTTTTGCGGCATATTTACAAGAAGATGCTGCAGCGTTGCACCGCAAGCCATTTGGATGGGCCAAGCTGTGGCACTTGCAAAACACAGGAATGCAACATATTTACAATGACATGTCACTTTCCTGTGCTCTCTCCTGCACTGGCGCACAAACAGCTGCCATGCGCTGGCACAGGCACCCTTGCACCGTGGTGCAAGGATACCTGTGTCATGGGGAGATTGATTTAGTGCTGGAATTGGCACCTTCCTGCACAAAAACAATCACTACAGGGATTTTACTCTTTCAATGTGTGCCGAGGAATGCAGCACTCATTGAAAGAGGAAAAAATCCGGAGAAATAAAAACATTTCTCCTCGTTTCGCCTCGCTACTCCATCCCTAGGGTGGCGTAGCATACTGACGCATTTCCAGGTTTACAAATCCTTGTAAATCTGGATATGTGTCTGGTTCCATGGGTGTTGCATGGGAACACCCACAACAACACCCATGGAATGCCCCTTTTACGCAAAGTGCTGCGTGTAAAGGGGCTGTATTTACAAGGAAAGGAAAAGCCACGCAGGGTGGCTTTTCCTGTCCTTGTCAATATGGGGCAGAGAAATGCGCTGCCAGTGCATCACAAAAAGTAACGTACTGGCAGTGCATGGGGCTTGTAAATCTGCCCCAGTGAATTTAAGGACTAGACTGACTTTCATTGACAGGGATTATCCAATCAACAAGATTGGTTAATCAAGTGGTCCCTACTATGGTACTATGGTGCTCCCAGAGTGTGTAGCTGAATGGTACAATGTCCTCAAAGTTAGCAACAAAACTTAAGTCCTGAAGCTTTGCCTTTCTGCACTGCTGCCACTGCTGACCTTACCTATGTGGAAGCATACAGTTAACCAAAGGAGTTCAGAGGCACTGATACATCACTTAGAAGCTATCGCTAGCCCTCAATAGAGACCAGAGAAGGGCTGCACCAAGAACCAACATCTAAGGGTGAAGGGGATATAAGTAGTGATACTTATTTGTGAGTACACCCGCTTTCCTGTACCATCTTTTATTTTTTGCCCCCTTAGACACCACCCTTTCATGCAGATATGGAGCACCCAGTTAGCCTGTGCTCTTGGCAGATTGAGAGAACAAAGGGCCGTATTATAGAAAGTGGACCTGGAGGCGCAACGGGCATATGTGCCCGCTTTGTGCACCTCTGGGCACTTTGATATTACAGAAGGGCTGCAGATGCTTCTGTAGCCCCATGTAATATTAATAATGCTGCCACATATGTAGCACCAGTAATATCTCAAGAGGGAGTTCCCTCATTTGCATTTGTGCATGGCTACATGCAAATGAGGGAATCACTTAGCCTCTGCACCCGTGCCATTCCATGGATGCAGGTGCAGAGACAAACATGCCTTTAGAAGGCGCACTGAAAGTATCCCACAAAAAGTTTACACACTTTCAGTGCGCCTCCTAAAGGGGGCCCTCCGGAGGTGAGAAAGGGGTCCCATGGATGCCCCCGACATCCCCTTGTAGGCGGGTGCAGTCACTTACTTCTCCTTTCCCTCGCTCCTCTGCTATTGTGTATGAATCTTATTCTTTAGTTATTATTAGGGGATTGGTCCACACCCCTCCTAAAGGAGCTTCATTGGCTCCCTGTTAAGGAACGCTCCCTTTTCAAAACCGGCTGTATGGTTTTTCAGGCTCGCCAGGGCACTGCCCCCGCCTTTATTTCCTCTCTGATCCACGATTATGTCCCGATCAGAGAGCTTCGCTCCTCCTCTAAATCCCTCCTGCAAATTCCACGTTTTAAGCGTAAAAAGTGGGGTGGAGCCAATTTTTCAACTTTGGCTCCCACTTTCTGGAACTCCCTCCCTGATCACCTACGCTCGGCCACACAATATTCATCCTTCCGCAAAGATTTAAAAACGTTCTTGTTTCGACAGGCTTTTCCCTTGTAACCTGCCCATTTTCTTTGCGCCTGGTTCACTCCGCCCTCAGTTGCTGGACCTACCACTATAGCGCCAAGGAACCGTATGGTGTACGCTGCGCTCTACAAATGTTTTAAATTCCAAATTCCAAATTGGTCAAGTTCATTAATTGTGAGTAGGGCACAGGCACATTTTTATGCCAAGCTTTAAAACATTTGCTGTAAAGAGGGAAAAGTACTTTCTATCTTTTCACACGTATGTAGTACATATGTTTCTTTGAATGGTGGTACACGTTGACTTGTCGAAGACGGTAAGGAAATGCCAATACACATCTTGCAGATAATGGATTAAAGACTGTGACAACTTATCCTCGAATGCCAACGTTTTTCCTCATCAGGATTTGAAGGGGTTTCTTGGTTGAATATATCTATAAATATACAGATAGAAAAATAGATAGATAGATAGATAGATAGATAGATAGATAGATAGATAGATAGATAGATAGATAGATAGATAGATAGATAGATAGATAGATAGATAGATAGATAGATAGATAGATAGATAGATAGATAGATAGATAGATAGATAGACAGACAGACAGAGTTCTGGAACAATATTTACATATGTTTAATTAAAATAAATATTAACAGTAATGTTACAATTAAAAAACATTTGTGCAGTAAGATGCGTGCTCACATCAGGAACCACAGCAACAAAGCGGAACAAGGGACTGGAGATGGGGTACCAGAATTGTCAGGACATTTGTTACAAGGGGACAGCGTACCTACTGAGGTTTTGATATGGTGTGGACTACGTCTCCCAGGAGGCCTTGCAGCCACGCCCAATCGGGCGGGAGGTGTTTAAGAGCAGAAGCACCTGTAAAACGCTTTCCCTCTGCACTTCCCTAAAGCAACTGATTAAAAGAGCAACTTGAAACGCGTTTGGCTTGAATACGGTATGAATTTCGCTCATCAAAGGATCCTTTGTTGGCAGGCTGTTCTTCAAAATAAAGATCTGGTGCACATGATGTGGTCTCATCGGGCTCTTTCCTAAATTGGGACTGCTAGTTTTGGAATATATATATATATATATATATATATATATATATATATATATATATATATATATATATATATATATACACTCCAACTTGCCTCCAAATGCGCATGCAGCGCAGACAGGTACGTGGACCACAAAATCAAAACGCCAGAGCCAGTCTTGGAATATTAGCGTGATTTATTCCATTTGTGATAAAAGGGTGCAAGCCTCATCAAACGCGTTACGGGCACCTATGCGCATGGGTTAAGAAGGACGCCCCACAGCAATCAAGTTCCGCTCCACGCATCAACCTATAGCCGGATAACAAACATGACTAATGCATGCTGGGACTGGTAGGCGGTTGTTACTACTCACGTCCTACCTCAGGCTGTACGCGTTAGGTATATACCTTTAAGAAGCGGGGCTCAAAGCTACCTATCAGGTGGGGGCAGGTATTTAACCTAAGAAACACGACCCTCCCTGTATTATTCACTACCCTGGCGCTGAAGAAGGCAGACAACGTGCCGAAATGCATTCGCCCATTGAAGGGTTATGGGACTGTTACTCGCCTGTGCAAATGGATTAAAGTTGTTCTCCATACCTACCCTGCTGTTGGTCTCTTCACTGGATCTTGGGATGTGGTGTGGAATGGTTATATATATATATATATACACACTCCAACTTGCCTCCAAATGCGCATGCAGCGCAGACAGGTACGTGGACCACAAAATCAAAACGCCAGAGCCAGTCTTGGAATATTAGCGTGATTTATTCCATTTGTGATAAAAGGGTGCAAGCCTCATCAAACGCGTTACGGGCACCGGCTGTGCCCTTGTTCACTGACAAATTGCCAGGACACATCCACATCTTTAAGTACATTATTTGTGAAAACCGCGCCAAACAACAAAATAATAAACATAAACATAGGACTCAATCCTACAAACTTGTGGGGGTTCATATAAAATGGTGTCGCCATTTAGGAACGGGACTCTATGTGTTAAACATTTCCTATTTGCATGATAAGTTAACACATAATGACATTACATAAAGAATAATACACCAGTAACTTGGCACATATATTTTTTTTGCTCAACTGTGCATATTCAAAATTCATCAGTCAATTATACCGAACATCTGCAATTTTGGCGTGCCTGAATGCTAGATAATGCAGTAGCCTGTATACGGCCGCTAAAAGTGGTCCATTAATGTGCTATTTCTATAATAATATGTTTCTAATGTCATAACAAATCATACTATGAACATGACGGGTACTAATACCTAGTAACATTGTCCGTAAAGTGCAAAGTGCTTCAATACAAAATGTAAACATTCGACTAAAAAAAATAGATTCATATAAATCTATAAAAAGTGCAAAGTGCATATGTAAACAATTACTCTGTAAACATTATGTTATGACATGAAAAGCGGTTCTTTTCTTTATCTAGTAAATCATGATTCACAACTTCAACTGCGTTGGTATGATCGCAGAGATGTTCGAACAAATGACATTGTAACGCCACAATGCGCTCAATCGTCCTCGTATAGAACCATTAATAATGTCACATATGTGATAGTGCTGCTGGGACACTATTCAAGTATGTATATAATTATAAATAAAATAGTGAAAGAATGCTGAGAGGCCATTCGAAAAAGTTCGTGAAGAAAGATTTTCCTAAAAAAGTTCCTATACTCAAGTGAAAGTGTTGTTGTGAAAATTATAGAATACAATTAAAAACATGTCAGAAATGATGACATATCTGAATAGATTCTCAACCTGCGCCTGCTGTGATCCAGGATTATATGCGTTGCTTCAGTGGCAACGGCTGTGGCCCATAAATCTACACTCCAAGCCTGGAGTGGAATTACAGAAAGTTATGGAGATCTTCCCCCATATTCAGCCCCCCCGGTGCTTTGCTATTGAGCTTAATGATATATTTAGACTCTAGTTGTCTACGTTTTTTGTCCATATCGCCCCCTCTTTTGGACTGCGTGACCACATCTATCACAAAGTAGGATAGATGTGGCAGATCTTTGTTATGTGTTGTCGCAAAATGCCTAGCTACTGGATATGATTGATCTGTGTTCACAATAGCTCTAATGTGTTGAAGGATGCGAACGTGGGCTGGATGTTTGGTGCTGGCCACGTACGCCAGATTGCAACTACACTTCAACACATACACCGCATATTCGGTGCGGCATGTAAAATATATATATATATGTATCAGCTCCAAAGACTCCCCCAAACAAGAAGGAAGTGGCCGCACTCTCGGGGTAGGTTTCTGCAATTTTAGCAGTTTATTTGCACACAAACAGGACATAGATAGATAGATAGATAGGTAGATAGATAGATAGATAGATAGATAGATAGATAGATAGATAGATAGATAGATAGATAGATAGATAGATAGATAGATAGATAGATAGATAGATAGATAGATAGATAGACAGACAGACAGACAGACAGACAGACAGACAGACAGACAGAGTTCTGGAACAATATTTACATATGTTTAATTAAAAATAATAACAGTAATGTTACAATTAACAAACATGTATGCAACAAACAAAAACAATAAGCTACTTAAAATAAATATATAAGAGATATAAAGAGATAAAAAACTATTTTTTAAACATTTTAAATTAAATATACAAAATAAAAAATGTAAAAAAGAGGCTAGAATAATTACTATTCCTCCCGCAGTCTAAGCAACAGTAGGGAACGAGTCCCCACTCTACTCTAAGAAGCAGTTGGGAAAGAGTAGGACTGTCGGAGGGTTAGATGTAATATTCCCACTCTGCTCAGCGCAACAGTGGGGGATATGCTAGACTTCTGAGGGGTTAGAATTAGGGCCTGACTATGAGTTTATCGGTCCCTAGGACCGCCAAAGCAGTGGTGCTGGTCCACCCACTGTATTACAGTTTGGCGGTTGGACCGCCTCAACTGCCAGGGATCCCTGATCCCACAGCGGTGAAGCAGCGGTCTGAGGAAGTCATATGCTGGCGGTGATGCTGCTGCATGGCCGAGCATATTACGAGTTTCCTCACCGCCCTTCTTTTCATGGCCGTATGCCTGCCATGAACAGGGGGGCAGAGAGGAAACAAATGAGGCTCTAACAGCGCCCCCTGCCACTCCTGAGCCCGTGCATGCAAATGTTGTGCCCCCTGTACATTTGCAGCCCCAGTGCTATGGAATGCACTGTGCATTCCATAGCATGCAGGAATGGGCTGTGGCGGTCTCACAGCAGTGCATGTCTAAGGCACACCTATGTGCCTTAGATACGCACCGCCATAACACCACCGCAGCACCGACCGCCCACCCAGGATTAACTCGTAATCCGGCAGGTGGTCTGTCTATGGGATTGCTGGTCTTCCTGTGGGGTGCTGGCATGGAGACCCGCAGGAAGACTGCCAAACTCGTAATCAGGCCCTTAGAATTCCCACTCCAATCCATGCAAGTGTAGGAAAAGTGTTGGACTTTATAGAGAGGTTGGATATACTATTCTCACTCCAGTCTAAACAAAAGTAGAGAAACATTTGAACTTTGCAGGGGTTAGATTTACTATTTCCAATCCAGTCTAAGTAACAGTAGGGAAAATGTAGTACTGCCCTATTACAATCTAGTAATCTTCATTACTCCTGGTCCTGTAGAATTCGTTTCATTCATTACAAGTGAGAGATATATCTATCTTGCAGACAGAAAAAAGAATGAAAGGAATACTGGAACCCATACCCCACCCCTCCATTGGGAGTAATTAAGGTGTACTTACTCAGCATTCCTTCTGAACTAACAAGCCCCCACATATGAAGGCTGTCCGGGAGGTACGCTCTGGAATAAATTGGAACAATACAAGCAAAGTAAAAAAAATAACTAAACCCCCCTAACCCACACTATGATGCAAAAGGCAAATCACATTCTTAAAAAAGGGTGCAGGGAAGCTATCCGGCTACAGCTGACAAAAAATGTGCCAAAGCCCAACAGAACGCTATATTACTACAGTGCAAAATTATATTCATTAGGTTGCTAATATGACAAACCTGCAGCTTTCTAAAAAAAGGCAATAGTAAGTCTAGTCTTATGTTAGTAAAAAAGGTGCAATTTTTTTTCGAGATTACAGAAAGGGCATGAGCCCTGTAAGCCCTCCCTGCCCTGGCTGGACACCATTCTTTTAAAAAAGGTGGGTACCTACCCCAGACAAACCTTCATATCCCATCTCCTCACTGGTCTACTGTTGATGTTCTTCAAATAAGCTTGTATTAGACTACTATAAAAAACTTCCACTAGGTGCTGTAGACCTCATCAATCGAATCACTCTAGAGTGCTCTTTACATTAGTGTTTTAATGCTTGTTTCTGTTGGAGCACCGACATGTCTGAAGGAGAATACCAGGTGGACAGATTAAGAGACACTTCCACATTTACTCACTGTCCCTTGGGTTTCCCTTGCAGGTGCGGTAGTATAAGATACCTCTGGGGACCTTCCTCTGATTTCAACAACCCTGCCCAATAATTTGAGCAACCTCTGGCTATATTTGGTAAAAATGTTAGTGAGGCCCTACTCTAGTTTCAGCACACCGCTCTCTTAGCCTGTGGGTAACACCAATCATTTTTTCCAGATAGTTGTTTATATCGTTTTCAAGCGTTTTACTTCTTTTTGTAACAAAACCTCACTCCCGTAAACTAACAGGGAGATTATTTTCACATTATATGCCTCTCTGAGCACTTCTCTGAGCACTTCTACTGACTTATGTCCAAAGGTCGAATCTAGTCTCTGGAGTGAGCCTGCGATGGCCTTAGCTCTTGATTCCTGCGACGAGACATGACCTCGAAAACCAAGGCTATGGCTAAATATCATGCCAAGGTAGCTGCATTTCTTAACCACCTCCATTTGAGCACCAATTATCCACCACCTGAACCTGGGGGAAGCCTCAAACCTTTTGAAAAACCATTTCCTTTGTTTTATATGTATAAATCTTTAAATCATTCCCCTAACAATATTGAGGAAAGGCGTCCAATTGCCCGCTGTAACCCAACCGGCGTACGATCTAATAGCACTGTGTTATCTGCATAGAACAGCGCAGCTATGGGAACAATCCCCAACTTTAGAGGGATGACCTGCCTTAAAAGTTCCAAAGCATTTGCTATGTAGATTGAAAACCGGAGCGGGAACAAAATGCAGCCCTGTCTCAACCCATTGGGTGTACTGATCTTTTTGGACAGGGCCCCATCCCCCACAAGTTCCACTCAGGTCCAGGAACGTTCAATGCAATTTGATTGTCAGCTTGGAAAATCCTGGGAGACACTTCCATCTGGCCATCTTTTCCCATAAAATGACTCTGTTTACGGTGTTAAACATGGTAGACAAATTGATACAGGCTGCATACAGGGCCTGTTTCCGTGAGACCATGTAATCCTCCACCAGCAGCTTTAACATCACTCAGCCTTCTGTAGAAGAGTACTCTTTCTGAATGCCCATTTGGTTCAGAGGTAAAATTCTGTCTGTACTCACCCAATCTTCCAAAAGGTCTAACAGATGCCTTGCAAACATTTTACTCATAATATCCAGCAGGGTAATCATACAATAATTAGATGGCTGCACCATGTCACCCTTTTTAAACAGGGGAATCCTAATATTCCCTTTCCATGTTTCCAGCAATTTTTGTCCCCCAATTATTTGTCCATGCAGTGGAGCCAAGGTCTGTGCCCAGACAAGAGGAGTGAGTTTAATGATATCGGTAGGAATACCGTATGGCCCTTGCTTCCTAGAGCTTTTCAAGCCTTTGATCACCACTTCAATATCATGGACAGTCGGAAGCGGGATACTCTCAGCTGACCCCATAACCTGTGGACTTACCTGTGGCATACTGCAGGCAGCCTCAACAACCTCTTTAATTTTGTAAAGGTCTGAGATGTAATTAAGCCAAGTTTCTTCAGGTATTGACAGTGCTGTCATTTATGTGCGAGAAGCCCAAGTATGCCATTAGAGATGCTCCAAAATCCCTTAAGGTTACCAGTACACAGGCAAGAGATTGCCTTAATCCATAGGCTCTCACTTTCCCTCCACTTACTTTGCCGCATATCCTTCCTGAATGCTTACCTATATTGTATGATCAGGCTCTCCCGATGTTATGCACCTGTTTGAACGCCTCCCTTATGCTCTTGTTGAGCAAAGCTTTGTCCCGTAACTTTGCGGAACTAAAAGGATACGTTATTAACCAGCCCCTTACAAGGCCTGCGGCTGCCTAATCCCTTATGGAAGAAATAGGTTTTTCAAAGCCCTTTACTGTGTGATGTGGAAGTGTGTTAAGTTGCTCCGTGAGTAGCCCCCTCAAATCATTTATAACATATAATTTTAATTTAGTTGACCAGGGGCCAGCTATTGGGCCACCTTTCTCAAGTCTTACTCCCCTTAAACAGTGTGAGGACATGAGGCTTGTGGTCACCCCCCCCGCCTTCACGGTCATCTAGACAGAGATCCTTCAAAATATTAAAATGCTCAGAGGATTGTCGTATCCTGACTCATAGAAAGACAGACTCACTTCATTATGTTTAAGGAGCTTTATTCTCTGCTTCCTTCTCCGTCCCTGTCCCTACTCTATCTGCCCACTTCCAGCCCACGCTCCTCCTCTTCCCCTGGTCCCCGCCTAACTCCACCCACCCAGCTACTAGACTGCTGACTACATTACATCTCCCCCCTTCTTAACAAAAGAACAAAGCAAAGACTGGCTCAGATTTCTTCAATGAGTCTTTTTGGTCGTTGAATATCTCGGCGGGGTCGCAGAGACATGGTTCCAGTTTCGGTCCCAGAGTTCACCAGAGGATCTCTTGTCTGACTCCCGCTCTCTTGGTCAGATTGATCATGTCCCTCATTACCTGATACTCCAGTCATCTTGGTGAGGGCTTCTCTCATGTCCGGAGGACACTTCTTAAAGTGTGATATGTTCCTGGTGACTCGTCGATGATCGGACTCCGCTGTTATCATGGTGCCCTTCTGCTGGGTGACCAGTAAAGGTTTGGCTCGGAAACGGCAATCAGTTTTTCGATGCTGGTCTTGTTTGACGATGACGCAATCTCCTTCATGTAGAGACAATGACCTTGCTCTCCTCCTTGCATCTGCGTATGATTTCATTTTGTCTTTGTTGCGACTGTCTGTCTCCATCACCTCTTGATGGTTGCGAAGAGGTGACACCGCTCGCAGGGCTCCTTCCCAGGTCGGTATGCGAGTCCTTATGGGACGCCCTAGCATCAGCGTTGCAGGACACTTTCCAGTGGTCGCATGAGGGGTTGTTCTATATGCCCTGAGAACCTCGTTCAAGGCCACTTGCAGATCCCTTTTCTCAATGGTGGCTTGTTGAAAAGTCTTTTTAAGGGTGGCCATAAATCGCTCAATGGTGCCATTGGCCTGTGGCCATAGAGGTGTGACTCTCCTGTGTTTGAAGTTCAGATGCTTTGCAAAGGCACTGAACTCGTGTCCATTGAAAGGGGGTCCGTTATCTGTTTTCAGCTCTTTGGGAACACCCCAGGCTGCAAACACTTCATCCTACACACTGAGAGTGCTGGAGGCACTTGTTGATGACACAAATTGAGCAATGGGGAACCGTGAGTATTCGTCAATTATGGCCAATACATATTTGCCTGATTGCAGAGGTCCATAAAAATCCATGGCGAGCTCTTGCCACACCCCACTAGGTAGCGTGGTCATTTGCAATGGAGCCGGAGGGTCTCCCCTGTTGACCAGCTGACACTGGGGCAGTCTTCCAGAGTTGACTCCACCATCCAATCGAGGAGGGGAAACCACACACATTCCCGGAGAGCTCGTTTTGTTGACACCACTCCTCTGTGGCCTTCATGAGCAAGATTGACAACACCCTGCCGTAGCTGTCTGGGGATAACAATCCACTGACCTTACAGTATCAAACCGTCTGTGGTAGCAGACAGTTCATCACAGACATGTCGGAAGGCTTGCATCTCCTGCTTGACAGTCGGATCATTGGCATCTTCTTCACTTTCATGTCTCCAACGGTTTGTCTGGAGCCGACGTAGCACCTTCTGTAAAATGATGTCTTGTGCAGTGGCTTCTCGAATGGCTTCCAAGGGAACGGCAGGTGGCTGTGCTTGATCAACCACAAAGTGGACATACTCCTCTGCAAAGGAGGGCTTGGACTCAGATGACGCTTGCGGGTGTCGCGACATGTAGTCTGGTGGGTTCCCCGATTTCCCGGGCTTATGTATGATTGTAAACGTATATTCTTGTAATCTCAGACCCCATCGTTCAATCCTTGGTGGCATCTTGGACCTTGGGTTACCATAGATCGTGACCAGCGCCTGATGATCAGTGATCATGGTAAAGTGCTTGCCATAAATAAAGACATGAAAATGTTCACACGCCCATACCACCGCAAGACTCTCCTTCTCAGGTTGAGAATATGCTTTTTCAGGATCCGACAGGCTGCGACTGGCATAGGCAACAATGCGTCTCTGATCAGAGTCATTTTCGTACTGCGCCAGAATCGCCCCCAACCCCACCGGGCTGGCATCCACTGTTATCTCCGTTTTCCGGCGAGGACTAAAGTATGAGAGATTATCAGCAGACTCCACCACCTGCTTAATGTCTCTGAAAGCCTGTTCGCACTGGGGGACCAAGTAAATGGCTGACCTCGTTCTGTGAGAGCCCGAGGCGGATGGCTAACAGTTGCATAGTCTTTTATGTAGCGGGCACAATAGCTGGCCATGCCCAGGAATGACCTCAATTCTCCAACATCTTGTGGGCTCTTGGTTTCATTCAAAGCAGTAATCTTTTCCGGGTCGGGTTTCATTCCAGCACCAGAGAATATGTGACCGAAAAATTTCAGAGTGGATTGGTGGAACTCACACTTGTCTTTGTTTAGCGTCAAATTGGCTTCCAGCAGGGCATGACATACCCGATCTTAGAGTCTTGTCATGCTCCAGAGTGTTGGATCCAAACACGAGTATGTCATCACTATAATTTAAGGTGTTGGGGATGTGTTGAATGATTTGTCGAATTGCCTCCTGAAAGATTTCTGCAGCCGAGGAAACACCAAAGCTCAATCTTTTGTACCTGAATAATCCAAGGTGAGTTGCGAATGTTGTGATGTAACAAGACTTGGCATGCAATTCCAGCTGGTGGTAGCCCTTGTTTAAGTCAAGCTTTGAGAACACCCTCGCTCCATTTAGTGCAGAGATCATGTCGCTGAGATGTGGCCCAGGGTGTCGCTCCCTTTCTATGGCTGTGTTGGGGAGTCGCATGTCGACACACAGCCTTACATTGCCAGGAGTGCCTTTCTTCGGTACGATGACTACCGGCGACACCCACGGAGTCGGACCATCAGTCCTTTCAATGATGTCCGCTGACAAGAGTTCCTGAAGTTCATCCTCTACAGCTTGCTGGAGGTGAAATGGTACTCGTCCGAGGATGTTGCGCCACTGGCCTGATCTGTTCATTTATGTGGAGACGGATTTGACACCCTTTCATTTTCCCCAATCCGTGGAATAGTTTGGGAAACTTATTGATAATGTCCGGATCATCATTGACCCTACAAAGAATCTCGACAAGCCGTAGGCGCTCCGCAGTTGGCAAACTGAGGAGACAGTCTGCTTCCGGGCCTTCGATCACATGTATGAACGCAGGTATCGTTACGGTATTGTGTCTAAGTGTCGTTGGGAATTTCCCCAAGCAAGGAAGTGGCTCCTTGGCCAGCCAGGTGAATACCCAGACGTGTGCAGGAGTCAATGGTGGCTGAGGCTTCATTCTCTCATATTCAGTGACCGGAATGTAATTTAGCAAAGCTCCACTGTCCAGCACAAATTTGGTTTCGTGGTTCCCCACGCTTATATCTATGCGTGGATATTTCTTAAGGTGGTCAGGATCTACATCATGTTCACATATTCCACTGTGTATTCAGAATCTCTGGATGTTGATCTGGAGTCTCGGGATGGCGATCTCCGTTCCCATAGAGACCTTCGTGACTCCCGACTGGAGTGTGACGAGCCTGAGGATAACTTCGGTCTGTCTTGGACTGATCTTATGTGATGTTTTCTCGCATCAGAGCGAGATGGCCTCGTTGTTCCACTCCGTCTCTCCTTTTGATATTCCCCACACATCGCTTCAAAGTGATTCGTCCACCCACATCTTCTGCAGCGCTGACCCATGGCAGGGCATGCATCGACGTGGGGATAGTCGTAACCGCATCGATAGCACCTTTTCGTTCTCCCCGGCTTCCTTTCACTTCGACCAGTGTCACGCCTCTTATGCTCAGTGTGTCGTTGACGGGATGACGGCCGAGGTCTCCATTGTTTCTCCCTTGAGTTTCGACGGCTGCCGATGCTGGCCTGCACTTGACACACCTACTCTCGGCTTACATTCCGTCCAGTTTCAATGTTTCTAGCGTGTTCTTCCGCCTGGTCATAGACGCGAGTCATTTCTTCAATGTCATCCAATTCATGATGCTTCCTCTGTAGCCGCATTCGGAGCGTTTCAGAGTGGCATCCATCGATGATCTGTGACTTGATGGCGGCATCTGTTGAAAAAGTGTAAACTCACAGTGCCTCGACAATCGCCGCAGTCTGGTAATGAATGTACTCATTGCTTCATCTTTACCTTGACGAGCCTGATGAAATGCATGTCTTTCATAATCAACATTTCTTTTGTGGAGAAATTTCTTGTTCAGGGCTTCACGCACCTTGTCATAGGTTCCTACTTCCGTAGGAGGGAGGTCTTTGATTATTTTGCTAATTTCTCGGCCCGCTAGATTGCGGAGGGCAATCAATTTTTCCTCATCTGCTGTCACCTTCGACCCTTTAATGTAGTCTTCAAAATCCTCAAACCACTCCTGCCATCTGGGGCCCATGCTCCCTCCAGTGGTTAGAGTTAGAGGTTCTGGGGCCCGCAGATGCAACACCCCTGTGATGATTGGTTTGACCTCGTTTCGTTGTGGGGAGGTGTTCGGGGTCACCATTGTGGCAGCACGTCCTTTTTGCTCTTTTCCTTAACTTGGGCTAACTTATTATTTCCTCTTATCGAGTGCTCGGGCTGATTCGTGGTTTCCTACTTGCTTCGGCTTATGCTTGTGTATTGTTTCTGTTTTACAATGACTTGTGCTTGTTTGTATTATCGCATTTGCTTTTGCTCGTGGTTGTTTATTATTTGTCACTTGCATTAACTTGTGCTTGTTTGTTTTCAGCAGTTCATGTGTGCCAAGGCTTGTTCATCACTGACGCGCCTGACCTCAAAATGGCCGCTCTCGAATCACACAGGGATGTTCTTTCAGGTTGCCTGACTCCAAGATGGCCGCTCCCTTGAATTCCCATTCACCACGAGGTTTGGGGCTGCATTTACTTTCCAGACTCACGGGGCTCACGCGGCACTCACCGGTAACTTTCCTGGCAGGCGGCAAGTCTCCTTCAGTCTATCTCGTGCCTCTCGTCCTCGTACACCCTCAGGTAGGCTCGGGGTCAGCTCCCGATTATTTGCATGCCATTCCCCACGCATCGGGGGTGAGCTCCGACTTTCAGTATTCTCGCTCGGCAATTTTTCTTTTGGCCTTTTCACGGCTCTCTACACCGCTGCAGACGGTCTTAGCCTCCAGGGCTCTTCAGGAAGTCTGGGGTGGGCTCCCAGCTTCTTCGTTGGTCTCGTACGGCTCCCGAGCTCACTCTCACTTTTGGGCACGAAACGGCCCCTGGTTTAAAATTTCATTTGGCGCTCGACCGCGCTCCTCTCCTATGGCTCCACACGATCGCTGAGTCACGGAGCTGGGGCACTGGCTGCTGGCCTCTTTTGGGCGGCAGTTCCTTTGGGGCGCATACGTCGCGACCGCGACTGTTCCTCGAACTATGCCCCCGGGACAGGACACTGTTTCCAGGGTTCAGAGAGAGAGCAGGCTGCTCATCCCACCCTCGTCGCCAGTTGTCGTATCCTGACTCATAGAAAGACAGACTCACTTCATTATGTTTAAGGAGCTTTATTCTCTGCTTCCTTCTCCGTCCCTGTCCCTACTCTATCTGCCCACTTCCAGCCCACGCTCCTCCTCTTCCCCTGGTCCCCGGCTAACTCCACCCACCCAGCTACTAGACTGCTGACTACATTACAAGGATATTGTCACATAATCAATAACGGAGGTTACCCTGCCATTGTGAAACTTCTGCCGAACCGGCTGATCCCCAGGTCACCTCCTGTTTATTATGGTCATATTACAGCTGTTAACTAGGGTCTCCAAGTGCCTCCCGGACAGATCCCTCTCCGATTCCCCAAACATGTCTGGAAATGTTCAATGCCATCTCTTTATCCCTCTGAATGGAATCCCTCTTCTGTCTGGGGGGAATTGTTTCATTTAAATTGTCCATTGAAAGGATGGGCACACTAGGAAAAAGCCCTTGTGTCTTGCAGAGAAAAAGTGTCATTTCCTGGAATAGTATACCTCTACCAGTTTTTGGTGAGAAATGTGTGATAATAAGAATCAGGTCAAGAGATCCCTTATGGTTTCTTCTACTCTGGTCTGGGCATCACTTTTTGTCCCCCTACATGGCATAGCAGCGAGGAGCCCAGATACAGATATAATTAGAAAGTTCGGAGGGACGCTGGATAGAACTGACACACCAACATCATGCATTGCAGAAACCAAAAAGGCAATGCCCCTGGCAGGTCTGCCAAAATGTCTCTTAATTGAATTTACACAAAAAACAACATGGTTCGGCAACCCTCCATCCTCAGTTTTCCCAGGTTCCTTAAAGCACCGCTATTACCACTTCATTGACCTGGATAACCTGCAAGAGTGACAATAAGTTGATTTTCTTGCAAGCTATGTTCCGGGACAAAAGATTGACCCTGATGACATCAGGATCTCTGAAAAAGTAGTTTAGAGAACCCCCGTTTTGCATTAATGGCCCTCACTATCCAGTTCCATGCAGACTCATGTTTTACCTGTGACTCCACCCGGGTAGTGAAGGTTTGCCTACCCTCCTCTGGAGGAGGACCCAGATGGTGTCACCAGTAGAATTGGTGACAGATTTTGATCACCACAAAATGCCCTCCTCTAGACAGTCTTCCCCACTCCAGCTCTGCCAAAATGAACGCCCTCCACATTGGAAGCCAAGGGAATAGCATGATCAGCCTGGGCAGGTCTCGGCACCACCCTAATGTGCGACCCCTCAGACTCAGCTGGCATTAGGGTAGAAGCAGGAGGTACCAGGCGCTGGGGAAAAGTAGCTGATTCAGGCAGCACCTCAGTATCCGCTGATATACCCACATCTTGAAGTGTATTCTTTCTTGTTCTTTTCTTGGTTATTCTCACAGCTGTCCTTTTTACCTTCTTTTTATTACTCTTTTGTTTGTTATTACTAAACCCCCTTCCCTGCTGCGAGCCTGACTACTGGGTTGTGGCTTCAGGAATGGATCTCATAACTTTTTAAAGATCAGAAAGTCTTTGCAGGGTTCCTCCAGGGCCAGAACAGTCTCAATATTCATGCCAACGTGGGCAGAAAGCCCTTCCTCCAAGAACAGGGCTTCCAAATCACTTAGGACCAAGGTTTGATCGCAATTTTTATCCTTGACTGTGTGGCCTGAATTCACCCGCCTAGGTATACATACCTGAAGTGCAAGTAACCAAGCTATTTGTGGGAAACTTATGCTCTTCTCCAGACCCATTGGTCAGCAGATTATTCAGTATTACTGATAGCATTTCTAAAATGTGGTTGAAACTGTCAATGTTCTTTCCTAGTAGAGACAGAATAGATGCCAGAATGCTTTCAAGACTCTGCAGAGACCTTGAGAAGGAAGTTTAATCTACTGAGATGTTCAATGGGGGATCCTGCAATAATTCAGGAGAAACAAACAGATCCGATAATGTAATGCTGGGAGTGCTCGAAATCAAGGCCATAGATTGCTTCCGCTGCATTGGTGTTTCAGATTTAACTTCCATCTTCGCCCAGGGACATCAGTTTAAATGGTGAAATGTCAGGTAGTGTGTAATCCAGACTTAGAGAAGGATGAGTGGCCGAAGGCACATGTGATGCCTCAATAACCTCCCCCTTATCGAAGTACACAAAGGGGGGCCGCTCCCCTGAAGAACAAAACGCTGCCCCTACCTGCAGTGCGCCTTGTTTTTGAGTGGAAGAAGGGGTAAAAGCCATCCATTGTTCTACCACCTTTAGCTTATTGGAGGCTGACCTCCTCATTTGCTGCCACCATTGGGGATGAATGTATGACTACTCCAACCTGGGAGTTGTCCCCTGATAGTTTCTGAAAGAAAGCTGGTATTTTGCCCCTCCTCCCCTTTTAGTATGGCTACATGGGGGCATAGTTCCTCAGCGGGTTTGCTTTGGTCTTCTGACTAAATCTGGCGGTTAGAGTACGACCTGAACTCAATTTTTGGGTAGGTATCTTTTACCATAGTTACGTGTTGCAGCATGCAATAAGGGTCGGGAAAAAACTAAACCTTCTCTGCAACTGGGCGTCAGTCCTACGGATCAAGACACTAGGCCAGACCTGAACAAGGCCAACCTAAGAAGTCCAGAAGGGATGAAAAAGGCCCATTCAACACTGTACCCAAATGATTACTGCTGCTGAGACTCGCTCACAATGTCCTTTAGGTATGCTCCTGTTGATAGGGACCAGCACTCCAAGGCCTCAGACTCTCTAGGACTCCCAGCTCAACTTCTCCTGTGTCAGGTGGCCAATAACTTCAAAAACACCCATGTAAAGGCCAAAATCCAGCCTGGATGCCTCACCCAGACCGCCAGCTTACCTGCCCAGGAAATTTGCACTCATCTACCCCACACACAGTGGTGTGACCCACAGCCGAGCCTGGCTGAGCACTTTCACTGCCGCACCTACCTTTGTGCCTGGAGAGGGAGACAGGGGCACCGCACCAGTTGTGGCTTGCGCACCCGGGCCACTTCCGTGAGCTTGGGTGAGTTCAGCGGGGTCCAAACTTACGGGGCAAGGATACTCCAAACAGCCGCTAGGGCCTCATTTATGTGTTTTTGCCATAGGGCAGAACAGCAGGCCTTCCTGATGCGATGCCCAACAGCAAAAGAAACGGCCCAGAATGCACCATATCTATATGTACCGCGCTTTCCTGTCCTTTTCCCCTGTGCCGACACACAATAGGCTGTCGTGGCCCAAGGCAGGCACCCTTGCACAATGGTGCAAGGGTAACTGCGTTGAGGGGAGGATCGGATGGATGAGTGGAAGAGTGGATGGATGAGTGAAAGGATGGATTGGGTGAAAGGGTGAATGGATGATGGATGAGTGAAAGGGTGGATGGAGGGATAAATGAGTGAAATTATGGATGGAAGGATAGGTTTGCAAATGTTTGAAAAGTTTTGATATGGATAGACACACAGATGGAAGGACAGAATGAATGGTGAAAGACTGAATGATGGATGAAATAATTAATAGATTACAGAATGTAAATTTGAAATGGTGGATATGAGGAGTTTGATGGATGAATTGCTAGATCTTTGGATAAGAGAGCTCTTCTGGGGAGGGTTGTGATGACTTACTTTGCTTTCTTGGTGCCATAAGATCTTTAGTTCAAAGTGAGAGGTATTTAAATTTTCTGGCTACTCCCTTGCCTATGTGTTACTATTCTGTATTTATTGTGTGCTTATGTGGGTGATCTATACATCATGCATATGATATTTTGAGTGACACCCAACTGCTACTTGAATGTTACACTAGTCATTTTAAATGTGGTCATGTTTTGTTTTAGGTGTAAGGTTTTAGGGAGAGCCTCATAATGCCATGAGCTGTGCTTGAGATGTATATTGTGTTTGTAGCAATAGGCAAGGCGTAAAAAATAAACTATGTAATAGTGTATTGACAGTGCCTTCTTTAAGAAAGCGGTAATTGCAAACACAACAATGATGGACAGAATGTGGATCAATGTCACACATTCACCCCAGTCCAAAGATCTGGGCCCAAATCCATCGTTTTTCCACTCCACACCACCCTGGGTTAGACAATGGCGATATGCAAATCAGCGCTGACCCTGTGCCCCATGGGAACAGTCCAGTCCGAACTACAAAAGCCATGTCCTTCCCAGAACGGAAACAAGCATCCGAGGACCGGCCCGGTTTCGAGGTAACACCTCTCATCAGCCCGGCTAGCTTGATTCCAGTGGTGTGGAGTGCCTGGGACTCACGTCTGAGCATCCCCAGTACACTTAGAGCGGAAAAACGATGGATTTGGGCCCAGATCTTTGGACTGGGGTGAATGTGTGACATTGATCCACATTCTGTCCATCACTGTTGTGTTTGCAATTACTTCTTTAAGAAAGCAGCAGGTAAAAGCACCTCTGTGACTTCCGTCAGCTTGTGCAACTCTCTGCGAAGCCTTCATAAGTAAAGTCAGATTCCATATGTTAAGTTCCTCTTTCTGAAACATCCATAATGCGTTCCCATTGGTGGGTTCATCACAGCAAGCCTCCCTTTAGTTCACCTATGTTAGCCGCTTTACATCTCACAATGGCACTGAGATATGAGATGCTAGTCACAAAGTCTATCCGAGCAGATCTTCCTTACCACTTTTCTCACCAAACATGCCTGCTCAGGACCATGAGTTGTAAACAAAATATCAGACTGGACAACCCAGATCAGTAAAAATATAAATAGGTTATTGTCATATGAAATACCTCAAAAAGACCTGCACAGTTGCTCGAGGCTGCGGGCATTCCGAAAAAAACGTGAAGTGCACGATAGTCTCAACTAACAAAACAAAACAAAAAAAAACTAACATGAACTTTTTTGACTTGTACTTAAGTGTTTGTCTATTTACTTACATACATACTATCGAACTTCCTCTGATGTGACTGTAAAATGTACCTTTTGTGCCAAAGTTTTGTCCTGAATTTTGACCTTTTGTACTGAATTTTGACCCTTTGTCCTAAATGTTTACACTTACCGTCCTGAATGTGCACCCATGCCAGTTGGTCACCCTACCTCAAAGAAATCCAGTGGCAGCCCCTCACAGCACCAATTGTGCTGACCGCGCAAAGTGTAAAATTAGTCAAAATGAATCATGAAAGAGGAAACAAGTCTTCGTGAAATAGGAGGTGGGTTTATTAAAACCTCATCCTGCAACAGCCAACAGCAACTGCCAGAAACAGAATATCCAAAGCATTACATTCTGAGTTCTAAGAACCCCAGTAAAGGCTCACAAGTCTTAAAGGAGAGGAGGGGGAAACATCACACATCTCCCTACAATACATTTGAATAAAAAGGAAGTAATACAAAAAAGATTCAGAGAATATAGGAGAATTGAAACTAAGCAAACAAAGAAAACATGTATAGAGAATATCATAAAAACAATGAAGCATGTTTAAACATAATCTTTCAAATAAATGGGAACTCTACGAGTTCTTTGACTCCTTCTGAATGAAGACGAAGACCTGTTAAAAGAAGGGTTAGACAGAAAATGGAAATTATCACGTGAATCACTAAAATGAGCAGAGTCTCTTTGAGAAGACAAATGTGGGTCAACAATAACTACACGACTCTTATTCCAGATTCTCCCATCATCAGTTTTAACAGCATTTTTAAAAATCTTGATCACAGCTCTAATATCAGAGTATGTAGACCAAGGTCTGCGTCCCACAGGAGTCTTTATTTTTACAAAATCCCCCACCTTGACTTCCTGAAAACAGACATTTTTCTTTTTGTCAAAATAAGACTTGCGAGCATCTTGTTTGAGTAATTCTTTAGCTCTCCAAGAACCAATATCATTGTCCACCAGACCTTTATTCATACACATCCACCCAGGGCACAACAACGTGTTAGGGACCCTCCCTTTGAACAGCTCAAATGGAGACCTGCCAGTAGAAGAATGGGGGGCAAAGCGATAGGTGTTGATCCTGTCCTGAAGGGTGGACTTCCAATTCAGACTAGAAGAGCGAGCAAGCTGTATTGACTCTTTCAAAGTCCTATTAACCCTCTCAATGGCACCATTGGTTTCGGGATGGTATAAGGAACATCTTTTATGAACTATTCCACATTTTTTTAGAAAATCAACAAAAACCGAGGAACAGAATTGAGGCCCATTGTCAGACAATAAACTGTTAGGAAAGCTTTCCTTATTGAACAGGGGCTCTAAAAATTTAATGACAGCATCAGAAGTGATGTCTCTGACAGCAGAAACCTCAATCCACCTGGAGTAGAGATCGATTAACACAATTAGATAAGGAGTATCAGAGACACCAGAAAGAGGACCTAAAATGTCGATGGCAACCTCATCCCAAGGATGACCAGGCAAAACCCTTTTCACCATTGGCATGTGTCTTGTTTTTAAAATCTTATCACTAGCACAACATTCAGGGCATTCTCTGACCATTCTCTCAATTTCTAGATCCATTCCAGGCCACCAAAATTGCATGCGAAGAATCTCCTTGGTTTTTACAATGCCCAAATGACCACAATGAGCATGTACTAATAATTTTCCTCTTAAAGTGCTAGGAGGAACCAGCTTGGCCCCTCTAGTTAAAAGACCATTGTTAACAGAAAGTTCATCAGAAACTAATAACCAAGGCTTAATCAAACGAGTATTATTCTTCAAAGACTGAATGACATTAGAGATTTCTTCATCCTTCTCTAATTCTACTCTCCATTCAGATTCGTCAATAGCACCATCAGTCACCTCGCACACATTCGTAAACTCTTCCCAGTCACCTGAGTCATCGACTTCGGAGTTGTCAGAGTCAACTAACCTTGACAAGCAATCTGCTGATTTATTAGCTAGGCCAGGAATATACTCCACTTCAAACTCAAATTCTTGTAACGAAACAATCCATTTCCTGATCCTGGAAGATATAGCATCTAGTCCTTTTTTTGAAAACACTTCTCTCAAGGGTTTATGGTCAGACAAAACACAAATTTCCGTGCCCCAGATCAAATTTTTAAACTTTCTCAAAGCCCAAAAGATTGCTAACGATTCCTTCTCTATTACAGAGTAATTACACTCCGATCCTCTGAGACAACGAGAAGAACAGCAAATTAGAGCATCTTTGCCATTCTTCTTTTGAACCAAAACTGCCCCTAATCCCTTATCACTTGCATCCGTAAACATGACAGTGGGAAGACCAGGAACAAAAGCATGGAGAGAAGGTGCTTTATTTAGCTCATTCTTAATACACAAGAATTCCGCTTTACATTCACTTGTCCAGTCAAAGACAGCATTTTTTAGTGTCAATTTCCTCAAATTACAAGTCTTGTTGGCAAAATTAAAGATAAACTTACCATAGAATTCCGCCATGCCTAAAAATGAGAGAAGTTCATCTCTGCAAGTTGGTTCTTTTACTTTATCAATAGCCTCAACTAACTCCTTCTTCGGAAAAACACCATTACTAGTAATCCGATGACCTAAATAATTAACTTCTTGTACCCTGAACTTACACTTAGACCTCTTCAAAGTCATGCCAGCACCATCCAAACGTTCCAGTACCAAGGAGACTCTTTTATCATGCTCACCAATATTACTGCCATAGATCAACAAATCATCTTGGTAACACTTAACGCCAATCAAACCCTTTAAAACTTTTGACATAATCCGTTGGAAAACAGAGGCCGCAGATACAAGGCCAAAGGGCATCCTCTTAAATTTGAAAGTACCCATAGGTGTTACAAACGCAGTCAAATCTTGAGAAGAGTCATCTAGCTCCACCTGATGGTAAGCGGAAGCAAGATCAAGAGTGGTAAAATACTTGGCACCCTCTAAAGTACAAATCATCTCATCTATATTGGGAAGGGGAAACCTATCAACTACAACCTCCTTATTTAAAGATCTTAAATCAATACAAAGACGAATCTCGCCAGTGGGTTTTTTGGCTATAACCACTGGAGCAAGCCATTCAGTAGCTTCAACCGGTACAATAATGTTATTCTTGACCAGCTTGTTTAACTCTTCCTGAACTTTAGGCTGCTCCATAAGAGGGATCCTTCTGACTTTTGCTACAACAGGGAGAGCATTACTTTTCAATTTAATGTGATGCTTATAACCACGCAAACAACCCAAATCTTCTTTGAAAACATTAGGAAATTGTTTAGCCAAATTCAAAGACAGTTTTTCATCACTTATGTTACATACTGTATTAGATATTTCATGAATTTGAACTTGAGGAGATGCATTGGGATCAAGTGTAACACCCAACTGGCGTTGATGAAGCCAACCCAACAGTGCGTCCCCCTTTTTTGACACATAAATCTTACCCACAATAATGTGAGAACCAAGTTCAATCTCGGCCATGAAATATCCTAACATCGAAATAGGTTTCTCACTATAACCTAAAGGCAGAATATCACATTTAAATATTTTCACCTTTCTTTTAAACAATTCATCAAACAGTTTTTCATCAATTATCGTTATCTTTGAACAAGAATCAAATTTAAAATTCACCATTGAATTTTCTACCTTGACCATGAACGATGGATGATCTGGTTTATCATCCTTTACCTCAAAACAAATAGATCTCACTTGTGGTTGAGACCATCTCCTCCTAGAGTTATCACCACTTTGTGTCCTTGTCCTGCAAAACTTTGCATAGTGACCTTTCTTGTTGCATAAGTTACAGGTTACTTTTAAAGCAGGGCAAGTAGGTGCATTAGCTAAATGCGTGAATTGACCACACCTAAAACATGAAAACCTATTATATGGTGGATATGATGCTCTAATCTGTTTTTCTTCCAAATTCTCCCCCACAGTTCTTTTAACTTGACAGACAGTCTCCTCCACTTTAGTTTCATCTTTTGATTGAGATACCAAAGGTTTGTCTTTTTCCTTTCTAAGTTCTCCAACACATTTTGTCATATGTTCAACTTGTTTAGCGATTTCTAAGACTTCCTCAAGAGGAGGTTCGTCTTTCAACCAAAGTTCCTTTCTGATCTCATCATGTGCACATCTTAACACAAATTGATCATGAATCCTTTCATCAAGGGATTGACCAAAATTACAGGACGAAGCAAGTTTCCTTAAAGAAGATACATATTCCTCCACCGACTCATCTTTTTTTTGTTCTCTTAGGCCAAAATGGTATCTCTCCATTATAGTACTAAGTCGAGGTAAATAATGCCTATCAAGTTGTACAATCGCTATCTCATACTCATTTAGATTTCTCTGTTCAGCAGCCGACAGGTGAGGTAAATGTTCAAGTACATCCTGTCCTTACCCTCCTAGACAATGTAACAAGAGGGAATGCTTTCTTTCAGCACTCAGGTTCGTTCCACAAACTCTTGCATAATTTGCAAAAAAAAATTTCCACTTCTTCCACTTTACGTTCGGCTCACCTGGACTTGTTAGACAAAATGCAGGTTGGGTAACATTCTGCATCTTCTCCTTTTTTTTTTTGCTTTTTAAACAAAGGAAATAAGGTAAAACATTTTTTTTATAGTAATGTTGTTCCTTTAATAATTCTGTTTCTTTTATGTAGATAGACTTATATTTATATTATTCTTCACTTTTAAAGTATACTTTTGACGACTTTTCTAGTAAATCCTTTCTCTCACTTATGTGATATATATATTTTTTTTTAAAACAGATGAACAATGTACACTCCTTTTCCTTTTCCTTTTTTTTTTTTTTAGTTAGGAAGGTTTCAATAATGCAACTATGAACACGGAGCTGAAATGTCCTTGAAGACGTTCTGATTAGAATGAGCAATACAATGGGAACAGATTGCGCAAGTATCTTGAAACGCAGCGTTCAGATACGTCTCTTGGAACGCATCGCTCCGATTCTTTGAAGCACAAGCAGGGAAGTCAGGAATCAGCGCGTATGGTGTGCGCGCTGTGACGTATTCGTCAGCGCGAGCACATAGACTGCGCGAGATGGGTGACGTCGTAGGTCGCGAGCAGACCAGCAAGGAGCTGAGCGCGAGAAGGATATAATGCTCGCTTTACACTAAATATAAATGAGAATTTCCTTAGACTCCCTTAATTTACGCTTAAGATTAAATTATCTTCCGCTTCAATTGCCACCCGCTCTCCTCACCAGATAATTGCAGCCGCTGGGAAGACCACGCTTCACTTCTTTACGAGCAGCCGCTGGAGGAGAGATCAGGTCAGTTTCTTTGCTGAGTTGTTGAGTTGAGGTGATGACTCCCAATCGTCGCCAATGTAAAATTAGTTAAAATGAATCATGAAAGAGGAAACAAGTCTTCGTGAAATAGGAGGTGGGTTTATTAAAACCTCATCCTGCAACAGCCAACAGCAACTGCCAGAAACAGAATATCCAAAGCATTACATTCTGAGTTCTGAGTTCTAAGAACCCCAGTAAAGGCTCACGAGTCTTAAAGGAGAGGAGGGGGAAACATCACACAAAGGAAAAACACTGGGCAGGGCAGGGCAGTGAAGGCCCTGGGCCGAGGCTCGGGCCCAGGTATGAAGAACCGTAGCAGCCGGATAGTTTGGCCCCAACAGCAGCTGCGGAATATCGGGCGAGAACCGGACGATTGATATCACCCCGTCAGCGTCATGAACTGCAAAAAAACAAAATTTCACCTGTCCAAGTAGTCGATGTATTAAATGTAAAAAGCAGGATACAATTTTAAATATATTTTGAGGACCACGGGGCATATTATCAAGGGGGTTTAAAAGCCAAGAAAGCGGAGATAAAACTATCTCCCTATTACCTAGCTGTCGCTAACTCCAGTTAGCGACAGCTAGTAGGGGATAGCGACCATCTTGGGCCCCGCTTTGCATGTCAGTGATATTTATCACTAATGACATGCAAAGTGGGCGTGCCAAGATGTTAGCGACTGGAAACAGTAGCTAACATCGCTATCTCCTATTACCAACTTTTGAAGATATTCGCTCCAAGCGCGAATATCTCCAAAAGCTAACACCTGCCCCTGAGCAGTTCTTAGCCATGTTATCCAATGGTAGGTGGATAACATGGCTAAGAGCATTAGCTCGATAATGCATGAATATCGCTGACTTTTCAGCGATATTCATGCATTTCGGCCGATTTTTTATCGCTTAGGAGATATACCTTGATAATAGCAAGGTTCCTAAGCGATAAAAATCGCCGCAGCTCGGCGATAAAAATATCGCCGCTAAACCAACATAGCGATAATTATCGCTAGTTGTTGGTAATATGCCCCCACATTCCTCCAAATATACAACATATAATCAAAGCCATCATGTTTACTATACACACAAACAATGCACGTGTTGAATATCCAAGAAAGGATCAGAGCCCCCTATGATTTATAAAAGTGTGCATAGAATGGATGAGTTCTTTTGTGATGTGTCCAGGAGTCAAGCATGTTTTTTCATCAGATTAATTGTGTAAAAATGTATCCCTAATGTATTGTGACGGTCGATGTGAAAGCCAGTAGGATGGCTATTCAGTAGGCGCTACCGTGAAAAGTGTTTTTCAAAATACCGATTTGAAGAAACCCTAAAACTCCATAATACATCAACATTCGCTCTTATTAAGTCCTAAAAGGCAGTTATCCTTCGCATCTCAAAATAAATATTGGCCAAAAATGTCAACATTCCAAATGCTTTCATTTTCCTGTGCTCTTGCATATCCATAACAAGATGTGCGGTGTTTTTCATATGGCATTTAGATTTCATCTCTTTCAGGCTGAAGTAATTTTAATATAATCTGTTCATGCAATGGTCACTCAATGAAAAAACCTCAGAAAGCCTCTAATGAGATGCTTCGGCACAGCCATCACCCAGATGTGTTTAGTAAAGGAATGACAGCACCTCCTCAATGCTGTTTTTAAAGCCCATGTTTTGAAAGAACTAGCGTTTAGTTTCTTATGGAATGGTGTTTGCACATTCCCCAGCTGTCTGTCAGTGGTTCTGAGATTCATCAGTTTAACCAACTTTTGCATATTCTGGTAAATATGCAAGATCAGTATTCTTAATTATATTTTATTTCCTCCAATTTGCATTGCCCTTGATGAGCTATACCTCACTCCAGACAGCAAATGGGTCATTTAATTACTCTGTACGATTCTTACCACTTAATATTAATGTGATCATTTTTTTGATGCACCGATTTTATATTATATGCTGAATTTAAACAGCGTGTCTTCCTGTGTGAAGGACATGCAGTGTTGCTTGGCAAAATTCTCAACTTCATGGAAGAAACACAGACCCCTACAGCAAAATTCTCGACTTCAGTGTGTAACGAGTGCATGGTTTGGAGGGGTACCACATCCCCAGCAGCCCCTACAGTGCAGGAGGGTTCCCACTTTCAGTATAAGGCTGTGAGTATCCATTCTGAAAGCTGCTTCGTTTGAAACTGTTTATGTTATGTTATATTATGTTATGAGGTCTTATAGAGCGCACAGCTGCCCCAGCAAAGGGGCGTCCCGGCGCTGATGTCAGAAAACGGCACAGCCTCTAACAGAGAAAAGGCCCACAACGGAGGGAAGAGGAACGTTTTGATTACCTTACGCAAAACAGTTCTTCAAGCTGCGGATGGAAATAGGGAGCGCGTTCCAAAGTTTGGATGCCAGAGTATGGTAGGAACGCCCCCAGGCACGGACACTCCTCACCCGAGGGATAGCCGCCAAATGCTGCCCCATCGACCGAAGTTGGCGGAAGGTGGTGTATGGTGCAATCAGATTTGCTAGAATACAAAGGGATGTAGCGTTCAAGATTTTAAATTAAATACAAAGGGAATTGAACTCCATATGTTAGGCCACAGGCAGCCAGTGAAGCCGACGAATGGCACTTGATGCAGAGCATGTCCTAGGCAGGCCAAGGAGAGTTCTGGCCGCAGCATTCTGGACCCTTTGCAGTCTAACGATTTCAGACTTGTTCGACCCCAGATAGAGTGAGCTGGCATAGTCTAGTCTTGGCAGAATTGAAGCCTGAACAATAACCTGCCTGATGGTGGGTCAAAAAACCCCAACAACGGTTTGAGCCCGCACAGAATACCAAAACAGGTCCCTGCCACCTTCTTGGTTTGGATCTGAAAGCTAAGGGCGGAATCGACCCAGACACCCAGGTTTTGTACCACCTGTTTGGGGGCAGGTGTATGCCTCAAACTGACAGGCCACCAGTGCTCGCTCCACAGCTCAGAGTCATTCCCTACCAGCAGTACCTCAGACTTGCTGGCGTTGAGCTGGAGACAGTTGGTAGTCATCCACTCAGCGATGGCCTCAAGATCACTCCGGAACTTACAAAAGTCTCGAGTGGACTAATCAGAGAGTGAGACTACCAACTGTGTATCATCCGCATATGATACTGCCGTGAGCCTTCTGATATTAGCCACCATAGCTGGTGGTTGAACATACAAGTTGAAGAGGGTAGGGCTCAAGGCTGAGCCCTGCGGCACCCCCTGTTTGGTAGTATGGGCTCTAGAAACAAAAGGTGGGGCTGATACCTGGAAGGTGCTCTCCGAAAGAAAAGAGGCAAATCTGTCCAGGGCTGAGTCCAGGATGCCCTCCTCCTCCAACCGCTTCGGATCTGGTGGGACACAGTGTCGAACGATGTACTAAGATTTAATAAGATCAGTGCCGTGGTATGACCCTCGTCTAAGGCCCACCTCAGATGTTCGTTCACAACAAGAAGAGCAGAATCCGTGTTGTGACCAGGGCGGAAACCATTCTGAGAGGGATTCAGTACGTTATTTTCCTCCAAATAGCCCGTCAAGATGGAATTGATGCAGGCCTCAGAGATCTTGGAGACCCAAGGCAGAAGGGAGATGGGGCAAAAACTCTCTTGTTTGGCTGTTTTTGTGAGACACATCCATAGTTTCTGTCTGGTTATGTGTGATAGTTGAATTTCTTATGTGTGACACCTAAGGGCATTTACTAGAAAGTGTTGTAGCGCGGTGTTACGCCAAAATTGGTAACGCTGCAGTTTCAAAATGCAGGGATGAGCCGTACTTACAAAAATACATCACACCTCTGTGTTTCCCCCACCGCTGGCGCTAAAGAAGCTGCCTAGCGCCAGCACATACAACCTTGTGCCATGTTGCAAGGTGCCTGCGCTGCAGGGATCATTCTTTATGTGCAGAAAGGGGCATCTTCCTGCACATAAACAATCTTTACAGGCGATTTGCTGTTTCTATGTGTGCTGCAAAATGCAGCACACAATAAAGAGCAACATTCGAGGAGAAACTAAACATTTCTCCTCGTATCGCCTGCTTAAGTCCAGGTATTCCCTGGTGATATTTTTGACGCTGCCCCATACCTTGTAAATATGGGGCAGTGTTAAACAGCAATGGGTGTTGCGGGGAAACGCCCACTGCAACACCCTTTGCATGTCGCTTTCACGCTAAGTGCTTTGTAAATCGGGGGATTATTTATAAGGCGGCGTTAAGCGGCTTAACGCCACCTTGTAAATAAGGCAAAGGGCTTAACACCACCAGAACATCTCAAAAAGTGCCGTTCTGGTGGCATTAACTCCTTGTAAATATGCCCTTAGCGTGATAATAAATAGAGAACCAGGAACCAAATAGAGAACAGCAGTTAAATCAGTGCAGTGAGAAATATTTCACAAATTATCCCATATTGTGTTATAAAAACTGCCTCAAAACTCCCCAATGCTCCCAAAGTCGTTCGCACGGTCAGTCAGTGTCAGTAACCTGCTTTCATTTGCTGTCAGGATCACCTGATTGACGTATTTGGCACTTTGATAACCAATAAGTTTGTTTTTAGGGCCATTACTATAGTTTATGAAGCCTGCATGCTATGCCAGGAACATACTTCAGTTATATTAATGGGACAGTTAAACTATAGCAGTCTTTCATAGACAATACATGATAATCTCGAGCACCAAAAACAAGCCGGAACCCCTTCTCCACTTTTCAAGGAAGTGACATCTTATCCATCACCACTGTGATAGAATGAAGCAGGTTACAAAGCAGGTGTTTTTAAATGTCAATGTTTGGTATGGGAAACAAATGGCAAAAGAATAGGGCTACACACTGGTTAGCTCCCTCACAAAGGCGTTTGGTGTTCAGGGCACATCATGTGCACAAGTAAAGTTCAAGAGTGGCCCTTCCTCCCCCCATCATCCTTCTTTGTTGCATGGTGTAGTTCCAGTCCTCGGACAACGACACCTGTCTCACCTCACACCTGGCAAAATTAGAAAGAGCTGGGTTCTCCCTGTCTTTTCTTGTTGACATCCTGCAGCACGTCTCCATAATCAGAAAGCCATTGGGCAGTTTCAGAGCTCAGTAGTTTAAATTTGTGACAACAAAGTGAAAGCAGCTTCAAGGGTACCTCGCCTCTTTTTGATGCTGTGCCTTGAGCACTCAGGATCATGATGACAGGTTTATCTATTTACACAGTGCCACGTCAACAGCAGAGTTCCTGAGCAATTTAAAAGGAGCTCTAAATGGCAAGACATTTAGGGCCCGATGTAGTTAATTTTTTTTTACCGGTTCATAAATACCGACTCATACCGAATCGGTATTTATGAACCGGAAACCCAAATGTAGGTAAACATCCGGGAAAAAATACAGATTCGGTATCAATCGGTATTCAAAGTCGGGAAATACCGAATCGGTATTTACCGAATCGGTAATATCCGAGTCGGTAACACCCATACAACCCTATGGCCTTCCAGTCCCATAGGAATGAATGGGAGACACCGAATCGGAATTTACCGAATCGGTATTTACCGATTCGGTAAATTCCGATCTCGAAAATTCGAATACATGACATGTGAGCCTGTGCACCCATCAGGGACACCCACCACACCCCACAACAAAGCATCTGAGAGATCAACCAATCAGGTGCAAGTACCACACCCCAGTACCTGGAGGTGGCCACACCCATGCAGGTGCAGAGCAACAGAACTGCAGAGAGAGCTGGAGGGGAGACAGAGGAGCAGGCTGCACTGAGATCAGCAGAGAAACAGCATGGAGTCACAGGAGGCACAAAAGGATGGAGGGGACAGAAAGAGGAAGGTTAAATTCAGCCCAACAGAGCTCCAGGTGCTGGTGGAGGAGGTTGTGCAACACTTCAGCCAGCTGTTCGGGAGACAGTCTCTGCAAGTAGCTGAGTCTGTTAAGACGAAACACCTGGCTGGCAATACAGAGCAAGGTCAATGCCCTAGAAGGGATCCATCGCGAAATTGACGACATGAAGAAGAGGTGGTATGATCTGAGGATCACCACCAAAAAAAAACTAGCCACCCAGAGGAAGGAATCAGCAGCAACCGGTGGGGGGAAGAGCCGTGCCCCAAGCCTCACCGACCTGAAGCAGCTCGTGGAATCCACCATGGAGCCTGAGAGCATACATGGGATCGGGGATGTTGATAGCTCAGCCAGAGCTGCAAGTAAGAAAGGTAAGATGCATGGACATGTACCCCACCCATTCCCAGGCCCCTTCCCCAATGTGGGTGAATCACTCACAATCCAGCACACATGACTGTAGTCCCCAGCAAAGCATCATGGTAGTTGTAGTCATAGGTACATACATCAAAGCTGCCAACACCGAACCCTGCATGCCATGCCACACTCCCCATACACAAACAGTCTAGGCAAATGAAATTGTGTGTTATGAATCTGTGTTGGGAAAACACGCAGCTGATCATTGTCCATGTCTGTTCACAGGAGAGTCATCGCGCAGAGCAGCGCTGGGAGGGGAGTGTAGTGCCACAACAACGTCTGCGAGGGAGAAGGCCAAAGACACAGCTGGACCTAGCACTGTCCCTGAGGATACAACCACACCCCAGGCACCCACAGCAATGGAGCACGACACCACTGCTCAGCCACTGTCGCCCCTGCTGTTCGAGACACAGACTCAGCCAGCACCTGCAGAAGCCACAACACCCAGCTCAGGGTCCCCTGTGCATTTGAGGCCAAGGAGGCAGGACGTACCACCTTTAAGGATCCTGGAGAGCTCCGATGAGGAAGTGGTAGAGGCTCCCAGACCTAGTACACCAACAATGGCTGGCCACGCTGGATAACTTGGGTCACTGGGATCTGGCCGTGCAGGTGACCGTGTCCGTAGGGCACGAGAGCAGGATGAGGGGCAGAATGTGCAGGGGTTCTTCGCTGGGCTGGAGGCCACAATGGTCAAAGTCCAGCGTATGCAGGCCAAAGGCATCATGGCAGTGCACCGGCAGGTGCGCATCCTGAATACCAGGATGTCGGACATCGATCGGGGGATAGGTGCCATGGCAAAGGGAATGGAGGCCATGGGCAAAGGGATGGAGGCAATGGGCAAAGGGATGGAGTCAATGGCGGAGGGGGTGAGGGACATGGGGGTGCGCATGGGCACCCTCTGTGACAGGCTTGAAAGTGACCACGAAGAGAGGTGCAGGTATAGGCGCGAGGTCAGGCTGCTCAATCAGTCGATTAACCGGTAGGCAACTTCTACCACCCTGCAGTGTCGCCGCTCTGTTAATCTGCAGACTGACATTGTACACTGCTGCAGTGACTTGTCCCGGGGGATGGGGAGGGTGACCTCTGCAATGGAGGCAATGCTGACACAGCTGACAGCCACAGGTTTCCACCTGCTTCCAATCCATGTTAAATACCGACTCTTAAATACCGAATTTCACGAAATTCGGTATTTCCTGACTTTGCTACATCTCAAATGGCCTTTTTTACCACTTCTTATTTACCGACTCGGTAAATATGAATCCGGTATTTACCGATTCGGTAACTTACCATTTCTTATTTACCGATTCGGAGAATATGTATTCGGTAAATTCCGATTCGTGTAATACCGATTCGGTGTTTTACCGACTGGTATTTACCGATTCGGTTCGTTTTTGGTGACATACATCTCGATGCACTTATACCGGTCGGTAATGGCCGAATTCACCGATTTTCGGCCGTTACCGACCGGTATTTGGCTACCTACATCGGGCCCTTAGTTTCAATGCAGTGATGGGGTGCCAAGCTCTGAAATGCGTTAGGCTAACCCGCAATGCGTGGCACTTGGCAGGGCTGCATTCTACCACGAGGCTCCGTGATGTTCCTTTAGCCATTTCAACTTTGTTTCTCTACGAGTAGTGGAAGAAGTTAACAATGCATATTTGCTTTTGTATTGCTCATTCGACAGATATGATCACAAAAATACGTAGATAAATACACATGAGAAAATAACAAGTTTGCTGGAATCCATGGGCGCACAAACTGACTCATCCACGAACACCAGCGCACGCACCGAACAACTGAAATACATGCTCAATGCACATAGCACAACAGAACCACCAAAACGTATGCACGCAGACTATCAGACATAAAGTCGTGGGCAAGCAGTCCTACAGGCACACGCACGCATTAGAAACAAAACATGCAGCATGCAGATGGACCAACAGACATGGGAGCATTCAAGGACATTGACTAACATGCCTACAGGTGTCCATGTAACCAGACTAACAGACCACCCAGACACAAATTCAGTAGCACACAACCAACATATCTACATACACACAGACATACACACACGCGCAGACACATAGGCACACAATATTGTAATAAAAATAGAATGAAGAAAAAAAGACTAAGTGGCAGTTTGGCTAAAAAATGATGTACTAGCTGCTGTATGAGTGTATTTACGAATGCAGAT